>NC_132781.1:78459573-78761031 GCF_048418805.1 Vulpes vulpes
GAAAGGATGCTATATTTTGTCAAATGCTTTTTCATCATCTATTGAGAGAATCATATGGTTCTTGTCCTTTCTTTTATTAATGTGGTGTATTGCATTGATTGATTTGCAGATGTCTTTTGATTAGAGCATTTTGCACTTTTACATTTGAGTAACTATTGAAAGATATAAACTTAGTGCCATTGTATTACCTATAAATTCACTCTTTCTGTATATTGTCTCCTTTCTTTTATGGTCTGTTACTTTCGGGATGTCTATTCCCCTAAAGCATCCCCTTTAATAGTTCTTGCAGGGCTAGTTTAGTGATCACAAATTATTTTGTTTTCTTTTTGTCCTGGAAGCTCTTTATCTCTCCTTCTTTATGAATGACAGCTTTCCTGGATAAAGTATTCTTGGCTGCATATTTTTCTCATTTAGCACCCTGAATATATCATATGAGTCCTTTCTTGGCCTGACAGGTCTCTTGGATAGGTCTGTTGCCAGTCTTATGTTTCTACCTTTATAGGTTAAGGACCTCTTATCCCTGAGCTGCTTTCAGGATTTTCTCTTTGTTTCTGAAATTTGTAAGCTTAACTATTATATATTGAAGTGGTGATCTATTTGTATTGACTTTGGGGGGGGGGGTTCTCTGTGCCTCCTGTTGAATGCTTGTTTACTTCTCCAATTTGGGGATATTTTCAGCTATAATTTTCTCCAGTATACCTTCTACTCTACCCTCCCACCCCTGTTTCCTCTTCTTCTGGGATCCCAATTATTCTAATATTGTTTCACTTTATGATATTACTTATCTCTTGAATTCTCCCCTTGTGATCCTGTAGTGGTTTATCTCTCTTTTTCCCCAGCTTCTTTATTCTCCATCATTTTGTCTTCTCTATCATTAATTGTCTTTTCTGTCTCATTTATCCCTAGCAGTTCGCCTCCATTAAAAAAAGTTATTTATTTATTTATTTATTCATTCATTCATGAGAGACACAGAGAGGCAGAGACACAGGCATAGGTAGAAGCAGGCTCCCTTTGGGGAGCCCGATGTGGAACTTGATCCCAGGACCCTGGGATCACAACCTGAGCCAAAGGCAGATATTCAACCACTGAGTCACCCAGGTGCCCAAGAGCCTCCATTTTTGATTGCATCTCATTAATAGCCTTTTTTATTTCAACCTGATTAGGTTTTAAGTTCTTTTATGTCTCCGGTAAGGGATTCTCTAGTGTCCCCATGCTTTTTTTTTCAAGCCCAAGTAGTATGTAATCATTATGCTGAACTCTAGTTCTGTCATCCTACATATATCCATTCTGATTAGGTCCTTGGCAGTCAGTACTGCTTCTTGTTCTCTTTTTTCAGGGGAATTTTTCTGTCTTGTCATTCTGTTGAGGGAAGAATAGATGAATGAGAGAACAAAATACTAAAACAACAACAAGGATTCTAGAGAATTATATACTAAACAAATCAGAAGAGATAAAATAATAAAATTTTAAAAAAGAAAAGAAGAATATCAGACAGGTGAACAGAATAGAGCAATACATTTGGTTCTGGGTGTATTTTGGTCTGTTAGAAGAAACTACATCCCAAAATTGTAAAAAAAAAGAAAAACACATGTATGTGTATACATATACACATATATACATACACACATATATGTATAGACATATATATGTTTCAGATATGTGAAAAACATGTATGTATATATGATATATACACATGTATGTATATATATTTACACAATATATATACAAAAATTAAATACAATGAAAGGATAGAATGTAAGTGTAAAAACAAAAATTAAAAGACATAAAGAGTTGATAAATTAGTTGAAGAGGAAAAAGAAAAAAATTAAAATTGAAAGACTAAATAATCATGAGAAAACAATCTTGAATTCTATATACTATTTTTCCCTAGCCCTGGAGTGAGTTTTGCAGTTCTGTGTGATCAGTAGACCTAGTCTTAGCAGGATCCTCTAGGTGATCCTCTGAGGGAGGGGCCTGTTGTATAGATTCTCAAGTATCTTTGCCCCAGGCGGAACTGTACCATCCTTGCCACGAGGCCAGGCTAACTAATCTGGTCTGGATTGTTCTACTGTGGCTTTTGTTCCCTGAAGGTTTTCTGTGGCTGATTCAGTTTGTATCATTATGAATTCAGCATTATGTATTGTTGACCTTTTTATGTTACAAAATGAAGCTCCTGGGAGTGTTTATCCACACATGTATGCAAATATTTGGAAAAGAGTAATATAGTTCCAAAACAGGCTTCCTTCAATGTCTTATGAGAAAATTTTGACCTTTGATTTTTTTTCTTACTACTACCACTGCTGCAGCTACTGCGATGTCTATGGAGTACTTAGTATGTGCCAGGCATTGTTATAGGTGCCCTAGACATATTAGCACAGTCAATTTTCGTAGTAATTTGCTGACTATGTATGATTATCATCCCCGACTTAACAGAGGAGGAAACAAGTACAGAGAGGTTAGGTAACTCTCCTGAGCTAATGAGTACAGAACCAGACCCTTTATTGTTTGGCTCCAGAATGCATGCTTCTACAGTACTGCCTACTACCACTCTATTACACTGGCCCTGTTGCGATAGCACTCTGTATATTGCTTATTCCCTCATCAGGAAAACAGAAAATTTGCACAGTTGGAAAGGATAAATAATTGAATTAAATACACTGTTAACGATTATAGTGTGTGGATTTAAATTAACTTCTTCTGACTTATAAAATTTGACATCTGGAATTGATTTCATGTGAAGTTTCAATAGTGTCCAATGTCTATTGGATCACTCTTATGAGCCCCACTAGAGAAAGGCAGTGATGAACTCCCACACTCAACTCAGATGCTGATATAGGGGTAAGCGTGTAAACCACCACACAACAGTAACAGTGTGACTTGGAGAAGAAATGCGTGCAGGATACAGCAGACCTGCCAGTAAGTACAGTTGGATCTTCTTTAGAGCCAGTCATTCAGAGAGCCAGAATTAGTTCATGTGTGTTAACTTGGTAAACTTAAAATGATTGTGGATGATGTGTGGGTCAGTTTGATGTGTTTAGGAAACTGTGTTGTTCAGGAAGAAACATTAGGAACTGTCACACATATCTAGACAATCAGAATTGTTTATAGTCACAAAATAATTTTCAAGGAAACATGCCCTGACTCTGCATCAGTGTTAGAGATCATGGAAACCTTATGTATTTCTTGTAAAATGTTTCAACAGAAAAGAGCCAGAGAGTACAAGCCCTAAGTGATGTTAGGGAATATAAGGAAATCAGGATTGTATGAGAAACACTGCTCAGTGTAATTAAGTGAAAGTACCTGAATATATTACAATCCTTTGAACACATTGAATTTTGAGACAATATCATTCATAGCCATGAGTCACAGCCATCACAACAAACATATCTACTTACATTTTTTGTGAATCAGGAAAGTGCTTTGTATGCATTATCACAGTTAACCCTTACAACAGCCCTGTGAGGTAATCACTGCTGTTCCCTCTGTCTCACCCATGGGAAAATGGAGGAAAACAGAGTTAGTTACGTGTGCAAGGTTATACAACTAGCAAGCATTATTCATTTACTTTTTCAGTATTTGTTGGGTATACTTACCAGGGCCCTGGTACTATTCTAGGGAGTCAGGACTTAGCAATGAGTAAAACAAACTTTCGTGGAAGGACCTTACCTTCTGTGAGGGAGGTAGACAACAATAGATCAACTTGGAAACCTATGATCAGTCAGATGGTATTAAAGATTATATAGAACAGTGAAGCCCAGGAAAGAGGAGAAGGTAAGGTGCTGGAATGGGCTGTTGTTACTTCTTTATACAGGATAGCCAGGGGGACCTCTCTGATAAGGCAACGTTTCAGCAGACACTGGAGGAGAGAGAGGGATACATGTAGAGGAAGAGCATTCCTGGCAAAGGAGGGGAAGAGGTGCCTGTACTTGGAGTGTCTGAGGAAGATCAGAGAGGCTGTTCAGTTGCTATGGGTGAAGGGAAGAATGGTCAGAATTTGAACCCAGATTTCATCTGACCCCAAAGCCCACATTTTAACCACTACAGTAATCTAATGGGGCAACCACAGTATTACATAACCCACTGTGATTTTGGAGACACTCTGTATTAGCAAAATGCTTGCTCTCACAGAAAAGAGGAGGGCAGTGAAGGTCTACTCTAGAAGTTGTGTGTAGAGTCAAGAATATGTGAGAAATCCCTGTGGTTTGGGGAGAAGTGCTTTGGAGAACAAAAGTAGGGCACAATTATGGACCATAAGTTTGGAAATCTGGAAGTATACCTCCCCTGCTCAGATTACTTCTTTATTGTCTTTATTGTGGTTCTTTATTGTCTTCAGAGTTTTGGGGAAATTATGTAGCTTTCCCAAAGACCCATATGAAATTGATCTAGTTTTGAGTGATGATAAAGACCATTTTCATTACTGCTAAGCTATGCTGCTCTTTTCAGAATGTGAAAGCCATTGCATAGTCCTTGGTTTCCTGTCACCTACAGAATGATAAGCCTTGGCAGGGAGGGCAGGGCCCTACGTAGAGTCGCTCCTTCTTTCCCCTTTGCCCTTATTTCTATTGCCTGTCTTCTTGCATCCTGGCATGGAGCAAAACAATACTCCTTAGTTCCATGTGCATAGGACTTTGTACTGAAATGACATTCTTCCTCTTATTTTGTGCACAAGATTTTATATCCTCCTTGAAGACTATACTGTTTTCCCTCCTAGACTGAGTTACAATTTTTTGCCTTCGCTGCTTTGAGAGCTTACACATCTCTATACTTGCTCATCATTTCCAGTGGAAATCATTCTGAGTCCCTGCCTTCCTAGCCAGGATTAGAGCCCTTGGTCTGCGCTATCAGAAAAATCCAAGGAAGCATGGATATGCCTCTTATCACATTTTGGGGCAATTATTTTTCTGCCTCTTCTTTTGGGCTCTGTCATTGAGAGCTTATGCATCATTTTTAGCTCTATGGCAACCAACTGAGAAGAACACTTGGCATATAGTTATCAGTTCATTTCATTTAAACCTAGAATATTAGATGCTGAGTTCTAATGATGACAGTTTTGTTCAGAGCAAAATAAGTAGAACATGTTGAGCAGTGATGTTAATTCACTCAGAAAAAAATAGATGGTAATAAAAATAGTACTACTTAATGAAAGATTATTTTGTGCCAGATATAAAATTCATTGCTGAAACACATTATTCCATTATTCTAAATGAAATTCAAACTTGAAAGGTATACCTTATTAGGTATAACTTTTAAGCTAAATTAATGTCGTATTAGATAGAACTTTTAAAACTAAATTAAAAAAAAATGCATTCATTTTCAAACTCTTGCAAACTGGATAGTAGGAGGTGTTAGTGGGGCTTTAAGTGGAGGGAAAATGTCCTTAGAAAGGGACAGTTGTCATCTTTGTTTTTTTATACTCGGTTTTTAAAGCGTTACCACAAATGTGTATACTTGGCTACATGCAGAGATCTTCCGGAAGGAACACTGTACTCATTTATAATTTGAACATGGCATGGTGGGTGAGACAGAGGGCTGTTGGAAAAGTGAGCCCAGATGAAACCTTGCATAATGCAGCGCTTCGTGCTGGATCAACGGTTAATTGTGAAGGCTTCAGAAGTGCCATCCTTACAACCTAAGGCCCAAAGTGGGCTGCTTAAGGCCATGGTTGCTTTGCCTAATTCCTGACTTTCATTCAGTAGAAAACCCATTCATTAGGAATTCTATTGAGTAGTTTTGGAACAGGAATGCTCATTGCTGTTTGCTTTGTGTTTCCCAGACAAGTATGCTCTCTCAAACTGATATGCTTATAATCACTGCTAAATCATTTTTAGACATGTTTTTAATTTTGGCTTACAAACCATTTATATGTTACTCTAGCAATGTTGAATTATAGTCTGAAATATTTTTAAATGAAAATCCTCAAAGCAATTTATCATACACTTTTCTAATACTTCTCATAGCACAATGTAGCTTTTCTTCCCCGTTTCTGGGAGGAGGGCTTGATTTTCTTATCTCCTTAATTTCTCAAAATTTTGCACTGATTAAAATGGATTAGATATTCTTTATTTAATCCTAAGACTTAAAGCCTATCAGTAGGAAAGGTTACATTAGTTCTCAGAAAGGATATTTAAGAAATTGTTTTGCTTTCAACTCTTTTCGTTATCCAGTAGAAATTTATTCTAAAGCTCTTTTGTGGTTTTATTGCAGTGACACAGCTGCCAAAGCTCTGTGGGAAGCCTTACTGAGCACCAAGCATAAAGAGGCAGTGATGGAAGTCCGGAGACATCTAGTGGAAGCAGCAAGCAGAGAAAACCTGCCAATCAAAATGAGTATGGGTAAGTATATCCTCTTCTAGGACAGACAGTGATCACAGGCTCTGGGGAACTTGACTTAAGCTTCTCTAAACTATGGGCCAGTCTGGCCATTATGTCATCTCAGTGAAAGTATTGAAGACATTTGTAAGCTGTTGAGAGAGTAGGCAAGGAGTATGGACACACAGCCCTCAGGGTTCAGGAGTGACCCTCCTTTCTTAGACTCAACTTTGGGAACTCCTTGCTTACAAAGAGTAACATATTTAGTTTTTTTATTTGATCTGGAGCTATCAAAATTCGGCTGGACCACCTCCTCTTCATTCTGTTCCATTCCTACTCCGCTCCTTGCCCCCACCTACTTATTGTGGATATGAAGGGTCTTTCATTAGTTTGACTTGAGTCAACTATTGTGCTGACAAAACAATTGAGTGGACAGACATGTTCTGACCCGGCCCTTCACTCTTAGCGTAGTCTGCTAATTGTCTACTCACACAAGTGCTGTCTCTTCTTTAACCAGGGTGTTACATACTACATCTTTCTCATTTCTCAGGCTTTTTTTTTTCCACTTTCACTTTTGTCTTCAGTATTAGAAGAATCTGGCTGCAATAGAATTTGAGTTTTAAATGGCTTTTTTTCTTTTGGCTGAAAAAAATCAGAGGACTCGTGTTTTGGTTTTAGAAAAGGAATCTGATGTTTTACTTATTTTTAAAATTAAATAGTTTTCTTAACATGGAAATATTTAAATATGGACTTGAATCTGGTTAATAGGTAGAATTTAATTCTGAAACTTTCAGAAGTTTATTTCTTTAAAAATAAAAATTTTCTCTTACCATCTTACTGGATGGGAAAGTTTTTCTTTGCTGAGATTTGTAGCCCAAGTTCTTGATTATTTATAAGTATAAAAATCAAACTATCAAGATGAAATAGAAGAATGAAATTTTAAAAGTAAAAGAATGGGTGAATATAGAAGGGGAAAAAGTTATAGGATCATGATAAAAAAATATCATGACTCTGAGTGTGTAAGGTGACTATATACAAGGGCTTTAAGGAGCATAATGATGATAGAAAAGTAAAAGTAACTAGCATTTATTGAGTCAGGTTTTCATCTCTTTCCATGTGTTAATCTCATTTAATCCTTAGAGTAATTCTGCAAAATAAGGACCATTAATATCCCATTTTTCAGAGAAGGAAACTGGTATTGAGAAAAATTAAGTTGCCATTTAGCTGATAAGGGGTAGGACTACAATTCACATTTAGACATTCTGATGTGAGAGAGTATACTTTATTTATAAAATCATCCTATTTCCATATAACCAATGCCAGAAATCCTATGTGTTGTTTTGGAGTAGAAAGAAAGTGCTTCTTTGAGACTATCCTGGAGTTTAACTATTAATTCTCCCTGCCCTCCTTCCCTCCCCCCCTTCTCTCTCCCTTTTTCTGTCCTCAAGTCTAGATACACATTGATAAGTGTGTTTACTGTATAGAGTTCCTTATCCATGATCATGTTGAAACAAGAACAGGTTCATATTGTGAATCAAGAAAAGTAGGATTGCACAAAGGTTTTGGTGATAAGGTTGATTTATATTGCATTTCAATGATGTAACCTTATGATGCTATCATAGAGCCTAAGTCAATTTTGATTGCTCAATATAGGACTCTTGAAAGATCAACATACTTTACTCTTCTAAAGGACTGTATCTTTTAAATAATATCAAAGCCAGCAATAAATTTTTTAAAAAGACTGGCAACCCTATGAGGAATTCAAACTTAAAGTTTGAGTTTTCGTTGACCAAAGGGGAGGAAAAAGCCTCAGATGTAATGAGTTGCATTATTCCAAAACTCCAGACATGGGGGAGAAAAAAGTAGAAAAGATACAGACAGTTGTTAGCAAACTTTGATTGTAAGAAGAACTGAAAACATTGGCCCAAATCACACTTTATCCATGTGTCAACTATAATTTGGTAAAAGCTGAACAGTGCGGCTCCCCGTTTCTGTTTCATATCACTAGTCAGAATTTCTGGTGTGTCTCATTTTCATATACTAACAGATATATAACCATGAACAGTAAGAAAAAGATCTGGAGTTTAAACATAATAAAACATTGGTATTTGAAAATTCCTTATCATATAGCTTATCATAAAAAAAAATCATACTCTGGTGTCTTAGCTGGCTGGAATGCATTTTCTAGCACCATTCAAAACTATGAAATATGCTTTAAACTATGTACCATTCTCCCAATCCCTACTGTAATTCTTCTGAAGTATAAATTTTTCTGTGACAGAGGCTTCTAGAACTTTTGGGACATTAAGCAAATTTTAATTTGAGATTGAGGATTCTCTTATACCTAAATTCACTGAGATGGACCTCTAATTGAAACCTCAGATTTTAAATATAAAATTTCTCAGTACAAGGTAAACTCATATTAAAACATTTGAATACCAATAGAAATTAACATTCTGTGAAAGGAAAAAAGTTTAATTACTAAAACAAAGAAAATTCATTTTATCATTTTACATATAAACATATGCCATCTTTCCAAGAGCTTGTTATTAAATTCTCAGTTAGCTAAATATATGTGTTCCAGAAAAGTGATTTTTAAAACGTTGTAAACTGAATTGCATTTTCCCCACTGGCTTTCAAGATGAAAAATGTATCTTGAAAGTACAAAAGAAATAGACTCTGAGAAAGCCGTTTGTTTGGATTCAAAATGTCCATTTACAAAAGAAATAAGTACAAGATGCCTGTCTGAATTCCGACATTTTACACAGATTCTGTTTCTCTGGAGTACTTCTGTGGTTGGAGGGTCTTCACCAATTTGTCCTATTGCTCTCTGCAGAGTGGACAAACTGTCCAGTGTTTAATGGGTGGCAGGAAGATCATATTGGAGCTGAAGGAAAACAGATCCCAATGACCTCATTCTTTCTTTTGTAGGCCAGATTTCTTGAGAAAGTATTCTTTGCCTGATACCCCGTTTCTTCATTATTTCCTTACTTATTAATCTAGTGCAGTCTGACTTCTGACACTTTTTTACTGAAAAGTCTGCCAGACCACTAAATACAAGTTTTTTTTTTCTCAGTTCTCATCCTTCTTAACTTCTTTGCAGCATTCACCTCTAGACTCATGTGCATGTGTGTTCTGTGATTGTGATGGGGTGCAAAGCCAGCTATGTCTGGTTCTGTCACCAAAGAGCCAAACTTCCATTTCTCTATTCACAAAAATAGGGAAAATATCTATTTCCTGGAATATGGAAGGAGAAAGAAAGCTCTGAGCAGAGTGAAGGTCCTGATGAAGCAGACTGGGATTGGTATGCTATGGGCGTCGAAGCAGAAGTCTGGGAGAATGAATCTACATGGGAAACCAGGTTGTATGAAGGTAGTTTGACGAGAGGGAAGTCAAAGCAAGTGAACCGAGTTCAGTAATGTCCCCCTTTCTTTCTGGGAAATATGCTTACTCATTTTTTTCCAATTCACTTGTCCTTTTCTAGTCTTCATGCTGAGTATCTCCTTTTTTGATGATGTGTTCTTCCCTTATGCAGAATTCCAAATAGTTTTCCCATTTTCAGCTTAGGTACGATCACATTGTTACCTTGTCCCTTGTACCTTGGGGGAGTCTGTTCACCCCCACCCCCAAATCACCTTGCTTGTACTTGGGATTTCTAAGCTTCTCTCATCACTTCTATAGAAAGATCTTTTGAGCTACATTTCCAGATGATAATCTGATCCATTACATGGAGATATGTCTTACTCTCCGAGTTCTGGGCACTGTAGTGTCTGCTTCATATATGTACTATTAATGGGATGAGTTCTTTCAACCATTTGTGAAAAGACAAGCCTTTTCCACCTTGACCATTGCAATCGCCTCTAGTTTGGAGCTACAGACAGAGTCCTAGTCGTTAATGTCCCTCCTAAAATGTAATGTCTAGAGCTGAAGAATGCTGTCTTGGTTGTCACCTCTTTTTTGGATTCTATGCTTCTAATGAAGCTCCAAATGAGATTAGTGATTTTTTGCTTCCCACCAGTGCCACATTTACTATCATCTCCTCTTTTACCACTTCATAATACTGGCTTTAAAAAAACAGCAATAAGTCAAAACACTCTACAGTTTTACTCAATATATACTTTTCAACATCATTGAGAATACTCTGTTTCCTTTACTGGTGCTTGAGTTCATCCAACTGGATCAACTGGATAACAACTACATTTTTATTACATTTGTATCTTTTGTCTTCATTTTGGAGGATTTTTTAAAATCTGGGATTAAGGGGAGCATGTGTGTATATACAACTGTGTGTGTGAGTGTGTGTGTGTGAGGGAATTGTCAAACTGCGAAAAGGATAGGTTAAAACCCAATAAAATCCGCATACATGTGATATATGGTAATTTTTCAAGGATGAGAAAATCTGGATGCCTCATAGGACACACGCTGATTATGAACTCTCACACTTCCTTGTCTCCATATAGAAGCTGTTACCACAATTTGGAGCGTGGGGAAGGGAATTTGATTTTACTCTAACAGAGTTTTGCATCGTTAATTTCATGCAATCCTTTCCACGATCTTATAAATTTGGTACATTTTTAAATTCCCATTTCACAGACAAGGAGAAATGAGACCCAAGAAAAGTGAAGTTTCTTTTCCAGGATGCCTGTGTCAGTTGTGAAGTTATTGTCTCTCAGATCTAACCTCACCCTTCCACTCTGTAAGGCTATGGCTGGGACTCTGCAGACCGCATTTCTGCTCTCCTGCTGGCTCCATTGCTAGAGGAAGATGGCAAGGCTGGCAGGGAAGGAGCCTCCTGTGGACTTCCCTTCTGTTTGAGGGTCAGGGCAGCACTACTGCACCCCAGCAGCGGCAGGGCTGTCCTCTCTGCACCTCTCCCACCCAGGCAGAAGCAGCTTCATGGGCTTACCTCCCCAGGGGAGCCAGCCCAGCTGAGGAGTGCTTCATTCTCAGGCTCAGGCATCTTGAGTTTCAGTCACAGGTTCCTAGGTTGCTGAGGCTGGGACTTCTAGTAGTAAGTTTAATAACAGCGGTGAGAGTGGACATCCCTGTTGTGTTCCTGACCTTAGAGTAAAAGGTCTCAGTTTTTCTCCATTGAGGATGATATTCACTGTGGGTTTTTTCATGTATGGCTTTTATGATAATAAGGTATGTTCTTTCTATCCCTATACTGTGAAGAGTTTTAATGAAGAAAAGATGCTGTATTTTGTCAAATGCTTTTTCATCATCTATTGAGAGGATCATATGGTTCTTGTCCTTTCTTTTATTAATGTGGTGTATTGCATTGATTGATTTGCAGATGCTGAACCACCTTTGTAGCCCAGGAATAAATCCTACTTGGTTGTGGTGAATAATCCTTTTATTGTACTGTTGGATATTATTAGCTTGTATCTTGGTGAGAATTTTTGCATCTCGATCTGGAGATGTCTTTGGGTCTAAAATGAGTCTCTTGCAGAGAGCATATCAGTGGGTCTTGCTTTTTTATCCAGCCTGATAGAGTGAGTTTGGAAGTTTTCCTTTCATTTTTGTTTTTTGGAACAGCTTGAGAAGAATAGGTATTTGTTCTTCTTGAAATATTTGGAAGAATTCTACTGAGAGGCCATCCTTGATTATCTTTCTCTTTCTGATAATTATTTTATGCCTTCTGTTCCTTAGTTCTGGTTTCCTAGAAGACTGTAGGTATTTTTGCATCTCCTGTGGTGCCTTATACATAGACATTCAGTTAATGATTACTACTGATCTTAAAGCCTACTTTTTTTTTTTTTAAGATTTTTATTTATTTATTCATGGGAGATACAGAGAAGAGAGAGAGAGGCAGAGACACAGGTAGAGGGAGAGCAGGCTCCACGCAGGGGGCCTGACACGGGACTTGATTTTGGGTCTCCAGGATCACACCTTGGGCTGGAGGCGGCGCTAAACCGCTAAGGCACCGGGACTGCCCTTAAAGCCTACTTCTATCTCCCCACCCCCAAACCCCTGGAATATTCATTCAGTCTCCTGGCTTTATCTTATCTAACACTTTCTCCATCATATCTCTTATCCCCTTCCATCCTCTCTAATAGACAGTATCTTATATTCCTGTCGGTACTGTTTTTGTTCATATTGGTGTTGCAGCAGTTACTAGCAGACCCTGAGTAGTTGGGGCCGAGAACTCTTGTCTATTCTTAGTATTCTCCACACATAACACCAGACCTTGAACTTACTCTATATCCATAAATGTTCACGAAATCAATAAGTACATTTTAAAATTAATACTATCAGTTGGTATTTGTTATATACTTGTTAAATGAATTGTTCTTTTCTTTCACTCTGTTTTGGAATCCAAGAGTGACATTGATTTAGAATGCTAGTTCTTTAACTTTTTGGTCTTAGAACCCCTTTCAGTTCTTAAAAATTATTGAGGACCCCACAAGCTTTTGTTTATGTGGTTTATATCTATTGACTCTCTGATAGGTAGATAATATTGCATTAGAAATTCAAGCAGGGACAGTTCTTAAAAAATATTTATTTATTAATATAAAAATACAGCAAACAGTGCATGTGAAATGAATAACATTTTTATGAAAAATAACGTTTCTAAAACAAAATAGCGTAGAGTAGCACTGTTTTACTTTTCTGTGCACCTCTAATGTCTGGTTTAATAGAAGACAGCTGTGTTCTCATATTTGCTTCTTCCTTTAATCTGTTATGATATAGTATTTTGGATGAAGTGTATAAAAATAAAATGGCCTTAGAAAGATACATAGTTAGAAAATGGAGGACTATTTTAATACCTTTCCAGAAAATTAAAGATATTCTTCTTTGGTATATACCAATTTTACAAGAGGCAATTTTTTACATTTAATTACATTGTGGAATATGAAAGTATATCAGTGAATTTTCCATACTGTGTTACATTAAAACCCGTTGATCTCTCTTGGGCTTTAAATGGATCTTTTATACACACATTATTTTATGCCATGTGCATTAGTCACTTGGAAAGTATTGGTTCTCTAAATTTTACAGATCTTCCATATGTTGACACTTATTCTATAATATAAAAAAAGTATCTGTTGATACCCCAATTAAATCATTAGAAAATGTAATTATTTGGAATATAAAGATACAGGGACAGATAGAAGTTTTCCAAAAATCATAATTTTCACATAAAACTTGACTTTTGCTATTGACAATACAAACCATTATCCTTGAAGTGACAGGCCCACTTCATTCTTTTCTTTGGGAAAATGTATAAAGAACCAGATTTTTTCATTTGTCTTTACCAATAAAAATTGTATGCCATGAAAATAGGGGCTAGTTCAGTTCACAACTCAAGTTAATTGCACCAGTACTTTTCCTCAAGCCAATCACTATGCTTCAGGTTGTACCAGAAGTACTTTTTGTGTATTTCCCATTTCTTTACACAGGATATTGATGTTTTCTTAAGAGTTGAGATTTGATAAAATTAACATTTACTGTTTCATCATGACCATTCTGAAGTGAAACTGACTACTTGTGTAATTCAGCACCACTGCCTGTATTGGTGGGAAGGCCCTAGCACTTTTACCCACCATTGTTTTTGTACCATTGTCAACACTACACAGTAACAAAGTCAAGTAACATCTAGTACTATTGTGAAAATAACTTTGTCTTTTTTGACTACCTGATAGTGTCTCAGGAACCCAGAGGTCTGTGGAACATCTTCGAGAACCATTATTTAAAAGAATTCCACATTCCCTGGGGGTATAAGATTGGCACAATTTCCTAGAGATCAGTGGAATCATAGTTGGGTGTCAAAATAGGAGGGAAAAAAGCTCACTGAAAGTTTTTGCCTAGATGTTATCCAGATCTACAGGTAGTAGATAATAATTTTTATTCATTTAAAAGATATTTATTATCTGCACATTTTAAGTCCTTATAGGGGATAAGAAATGTATGAAGTATTATTTTGTCTTCACATGAATAAGTCATTTAATTTTTCTGAATCTGTTTCTGTTTCTGCAAAATGAGTTAGCAGATTATCTGCTAATATGATAATTAGACGAAATGACTTATATGAAACATAGTGTCTGTAAAATTTCAAGGCATTCTGTAAAAGTAGGGTATAGTATGATGGAATTATTTATTGTCTCCTGGGCAGGTAAGACACATTATAAACCAATGATTGTGCAACTGCATGTGAAGAGTACTCTACCACATGTAGGGTTGGAATTATTCTGTTTGAAAGATTTGTTCCTGATCATCTCGGTTGGAAAATGTGTGGCTAGAGTAATGGTTTCCAGAAGTGAAAGTAGAGATTTGGGATTTAGTTACCTAGTGATTATGTTCAAACCTAAGTAGTGAATTTCTAAAGAAAATATGAGATTGATCAACTAGAGCTAGAAGGTAGAATGGTTGACAAGAAGGGCTGAGGGCAGAGCCATAAAGAATATCTCTATTTAAGGGTATGAAATTAGAGGATCTAGAGAAACAGAAAGAGTTTTCATTGAATTAATAATTAATAATGCCAGAAATCTCTAAGGTCAGTAAAGAGATCTTCTCTCTTACACTTCATCACCTGAAACAGAACTTCAGTTGCCTCTGTTTCTCTGTTTTCCTCATCTGCAAAATGGGAATCTGAATTTCCAACATCCCTTCTTCAGCCATTTACCTTCTGGCTCTATATTTTTAACTTAAATTGGTACATCTTTTTTCTCTTCTTTTTTCCTCATCTGCCTCTTCCTCTTCTTACTCATTTTTGTGTTTCTTCAACATTAGAGATCTTCAACATGAGAATATGGGCTAGGAGTTTAAAAACTCAAGAGAAAAAAAAAAACAAAAAACCTCAAGAGAATGATATGATGAGAAGCCCGTGGCTACCGGGTGGAAGTTTCTTTACCTGGAGGCTCCCCTAAAAGTAGAAATTCCACTCCACATCAGAGCAGACCCACCAAGGAAATGCTCCTTCCCTGGCAGGCTGGGATACAACCCTCTAGATAAAGGATAATATATCTGTTCCCTTCCACGTTCTCTCTTGAGTTTATAAATATTGATGCAATGTTTAACCTCAGGAAGGCTAAATTTCCAAGGAAAACCAAACCTTAAATGTTTCTGGTGGTTTTATATTTCAGTGTTTTGTATAATTTTCAGGGAGAACTATTTATTTTCTATTTGTGACCCCTGGTCTTTCAGCAGTTACACTTTAGTGCATGCTATCTTGAAAACGTTTACAATAAACTTCTGAATTTTGGAACCATTTGATTGAGTTGATTTGTATAATTAAAATGCACTTTTCACATTAGTTTCTTAGCCTACCTTTGTAATGCTGTAGAGCTCAAAATTTGTGTAACGAGAAACATACACAATTTAAAGGATATCCCGGGACACCTTCAGTATATATGGTGTTATAAAAATATACATCAATTCCCAGCTGGACTTTATCCAGGTTTCACTGTACAGATGGCTGTGTATACTGCCCTTCAGATCCCTACGGGAGAAGATTTATAACATCTCCCCTCTTCCTCCTTTAATAACTTGTTTCAGTGTCTAATAGTCATCGCGATGGTGAAGTTTTTTTCTCATTTCTGACTTAAATCTCTCCACCTGCCCGTTAACCATATGTCTTTGCCCTTTGACCTCAATAGAAGTGGGAAGCAGGCCATTATTATTACTCTTCTATTTCTTTAATAATCTGTTGAAAGACAATGCTTCATCCATTGTACAAATCTGTTTATTGTACCTGAGACAGGCATGATTTTATTTCAGAATCGAGACTATTTAAAAAATAATACTAGCACATGCTTCTAGAAAATTCAAATCATAATGTATATGAAATAAAAAGCAAAAGTATATCCTCCCTTCCCACCATCTTGCTCTTCAATGTAATCTTTGTTCCTAAATTAGTATGTTGCTTTCCAGGCCTTTTTCTATGTAACTAGGTCAGAAAGTAAGTAAATAAATCTGTAAAAATATTATGAGAACAATAAAATAAAGATTCATACTAATCATATGGCAATGTAGTTTCCATTGTGATTCTTTTCTCTCATTCTTATTAGTGTTTTGGTTCCCCAACATAAAATACCAGAAGGAAACTTAGTGATACAGTAGTGTTTCATTTTAAACACTACATGTACAGTTTTAAAATTATGTTAAATTGTAAAATTTAATCAAATTTAAAATGTGTGAAAATATCGATACAATCATGGAAAACTGACAGTATCAACTAAAGCTAAGTATACACCCACCCAGCAAACGTGGGCATATAATAGAAATGAGTGCTTATGGCCACCAAAAGACATGTAATAGAATGTTCATAGCATCATTATTTGTAATGGCCCCGAACTGTAAAATCTAAGTGTCCTTCAAAGCAGAAGAGATAAAGAAACTGGTATAGTCATATAGAGCAATAAAGCACAGTTATAAAAAATGATTGAAATTCTGGATAATGTTTTTTTTTTTTTTAATTCTGGATAATGTTGAGCAAAAGCTAGACCCAAAAGAATACATATGTATAACTTCATTTATATGAAGCCCAAAAGCATGTAAAAAATGGTCTATGGTAGTAGAGATAGAAGTAATGGTCTAGGGATCCCTGGGTGGCGCAGTGGTTTGACGCCTGCCTTTGGCCCAGGGCGCGATCCTGGAGACCCGTGATCGAATCCCACATCGGGCTCCCGGTGCATGGAGCCTGCTTCTCCCTCTGCCTGTGTCCCTGCCTCTCTCCCTCTCTCTCTGTGTGACTATCATAAATAAATAAAAATTAAAAAAAAAGAAGTAATGGTCTAGCTTTGTGGGATTATTGACTGGATAAGTATATGCAGGAGTCTTCGAGAGTATTGGACATATTCTGTATGTTGATCTGGATGGTGGTTACATGGGTAGGTACGTATTTAAAAATTAGTTGATCTGTGCACTTAATATTTATCTACTTTGCTTTATGTTATATTCCTCACTTTCCACCTCCATCATACCGAGTCTGGAGTTGCTGGTACCTTCTGGGGAGGTGGCTCCCTCTGTTGTACTACCCTTTTATGTATTCTAGGCAAAGCTTTTTTGGGTGACTGAAGGTAGGAGGTTTATTTTTATTGTCTGTTTTGCTCCATCATTTAGTACTCTTCTTTTCCTCTTTTACCTTCCAGGCATTTATACTTTAGTTACATTTTTAAAAAATATGATAAAATGATAATATTATATTTAAAAGTTAGAGTTCACTTAGAGTTATAGTTACTTGAATATTCTCATTTCTGCTTTTCTCATTTATAACTAAGTATAACTAAGCACAGTTATGTCTCCCAGTGAAAAATTTCATTCAGGTTATATTCCAATATAAGTGGATTATAACAGTATATCTCTTTCATAACTGAGGAAATTTGGGTTTGGGTTTTTTCTTGAGGTGATGAAAATGTTCTCAAATCAGGGTACCTGGGTGGCTCAGTGGTTGAGCATCTATCTGCCTTTGGCTCAGGTCATAATCCCGGGAGTCCTGGGATCGAGTTCTGCATTGAGCCTGCTTCTCCCTCTGCCTACCTTTCTGCCTCTCTCTGTGTCTCTCATGAATAAATAAAAAAACCTTTTTTTTTTTTTTAAAGAAAATGTTCTCAAATTATATGGTGGTGATAATTACACCACTCTCTAAATATACCAAAAACCACTCAATTGTATACTTTAAGGGTGAACTTTATGGTATGTAACAAAACAAAATTCAGCCAAAGTTTAAACATAAATTGAGAAACTCCCTTAAAATGTAGAAGGAACAGGGCATTGAAAAGATGACAGAAAAGATAAAAGATACAGAGAACCAATCCAGACTATCCAAGAACTATATTAGGAGTTTCAGAAAGAAAGAGAAAAGGACGCCTAGCTGACTCAGTGGTTAAGCGTCCACCTTTGGCTCAGGGCATGATCCTGGAGTCCCGGGATCGAGTCCCATATCAGGCTCCCTGCATGGAGCCTGCTTCTCCCTCTGCCTGTGTCTCTGCCTCACTCTCTGTGTCTCTCATGAATAAATAAATAAAATCTTAAAAAAAAAAAAAAAGAAAGCAGAGAATAAGAAATTAGCAAAGAAAGCATGTGAGAATTTCCCCAAAGTGAAGAAAGATATAATCAAATTGAATAGGTTTATTGAGAAGAAAGTGGAACGAAAAAAAGACCTCTAAACTAAACATAATCACTGTGAATCCTTAGAGTACAAGAGAATAGGATTCTAAAGGCCCAAAGATGGAAAAAAAAAAAAAAGCTTACCTACAATGAAACAGGAGTGAGACTGGCACACATTCTTTATCAGCAACCCAGAAAACCAGAAGATTATGAACAATGCATTTTTGGCCACCTAGAATACCAGACCCTAATCAACTATCATGAAACTCTGAGGGCAAGAAAATGCCTTTTCAGGGATACAAAAACTCTGCTTTCTTCAAAGTTGTTTTTCTAAGGAAGTTACTTGAGAATGTCCAGTAAAACAAGACAGTATACCAAGAAAGAAAAACCAGGGATTTAAGGAAACAGTTCCAACAGAAGAGAGTAATAAAAGGAGTTCCAGGCTGCTGGCTGTGCAGAAAGGCCTGGAAAACAATCTGCCCATGTTGGAATGGGAGAATGAAAGGTTTGACAGTATTCAGGGAGGGAAAAAACTCCCATAGATTCCAAAGATAGGATAGTATGTTTGAGGTTAGTATACTGTAAAACTTTGGTTAAGGCAGATAATGCAAAGAAAGAGAGGAAAGAGAGAAAAAAAAAAGGAAGAAAGAAGGAAGAGGGGAGGGAGGGAGTGAAGAAAGAGGGAGGGAAGAAGGAAGAAAATACACCACAAAGCATTCTAGGAACAAAGTGTATTATATGCATAAGGAAATGTAATCATGGCACATAATTTGACTCTGTCATTAATAGTTATATAGTTTATAATGATGTAAGCACTGTTGATTGATTTCGAACTTTCCTAGAGAAACCATAGAAAAAGCACATAAGACTAAATTATGGTTACAGAACAAAATGTAAATGCCAGTCATCCTGACAAGGTAAAAATAAAAGTACAGATGATTTGCAAGATGAAAGGGGAAAATAAGAAGTAAGGGGAAGTGTAAGGGGGGCTGTTACCCTCTTAGAACATAAAATGTATGATACCATCTGTATTTGACAGAACAAAAAAGAAAGTTTTAGTGTATAATGTAGGTTACAAAGATAACCAACAGATGGGGGCAAAATGTTTGAACCTTTATATCTGCTTTTAGACTATCTCAGAGTCTCTTTGTTGTGTGTTCCCATCCCTTCTTATTTTTTTCTATCATTCTGATGGAGTAAGGAGAGGTTGTAAACCTGTGTGCTCAGTCTACACTCTGAGCCTTTTGTATGTTATTCACAAAGCCCCTAAACCATCTTTCATGCACAAGATTCTGGCTCTCTTCCATCAGCTATTGAATGAACATTAGAAATTTTCTCTAAAATTGAGGAAGACACAAAGAGATGGAAAAACATTCCATGCTCATGGATTGGCAGAATTAATATTGTGAAAATGTCAATGTTACCCAGGGCAATTTACACATTTAATGCAATCCCTATCAAAATATCATGGACTTTCTTCAGAGAGTTAGAACAAATTATTTTAAGATTTGTGTGGAATCAGAAAAGACCCCGAATAGCCAGGGGAATTTTAAAAAAGAAAACCATAGCTGGGGGCATCACAATGCCAGATTTCAGGTTGTACTACCAAGCTGTGGTCATCAAGACAGTGTGGTACTGGCACAAAAACAGACACATAGATCAATGGAACAGAATAGAGAACCCAGAAGTGGACCCTGACCTTTATGGTCAACTAATATTCGACAAAGGAGGAAAGACTATCCACTGGAAGAAAGACAGTCTCTTCAATGAATGGTGCTGGGATAATTGGACAGCCACATGCAGAAGAATGAAACTAGACCACTCTCTTGCACCATACACAAAGATAAACTCAAAATGGATGAGAGATCTAAATGTGAGACAAGATTCCATCAAAATCCTAGAGGAGAACACAGGCAACACCCTTTTTGAACTTGGCCACAGTAACTTCTTGCAAGATACATCCACAAAGGCAAAAGAAACAAAAGCAAAAATGAACTATTGGGACTTCATCAAGATAAGAAGCTTTTGCACAGCAAAGGATACAGTCAACAAAACTAAAAGACAACCTACAGAATGGGAGAAGATATTTGCAAATGACATATCAGATAAAGGGCTAGTTTCCAAAATCTATAAAGAACTTATTAAACTCAACACCAAAGAAACAAACAATCCAATCATGAAATGGGCAAAGGACATGAAGAGAAATCTCACAGAGGAAGACATGGACATGGCCAACACGCACATAAGAAAATGCTCTGCATCACTTGCCATCAGGGAAATACAAATCAAAACCACAATGAGATACCACCTCACACCAGTGAGAATGGGGAACATTAACAAGGCAGGAAACCACAAATGTTGGAGAGGATGTGGAGAAAAGGGAACCCTCTTACACTGTTGGTGGGTATGTGACCTGGTGCAGCCACTCTGGAAAACTGTGTGGAGGTTCCTCAAAGACTTAAAAATAGACCTGCCCTATGACCCAGCAATTGCACTGTTGGGGATTTACCCCAAAGATTCAGATGCAATGAAACGCTGGGACACCTGCACCCCGATGTTTCTAGCAGCAATGTCCACAATAGCCAAACTGTGGAAGGAGCCTCGGTGTCCATCGAAAGATGAATGGATAGAGAAGATGTGGTTTATGTATACAATGGAATATTACTCAGCCATTAGAAACGACAAATACCCACCATATGCTTCAACGTGGATGGAACTGGAGGGGATTATGCTGAGTGCAGTAAGTCAATCGGGGAAGGACAAACATTGTATGTTCTCATTCATTTGGGGAATATAAATAATAGTGAAAGGGAATATAAAGGAAGGGAGAAGAAACGTGTGGGAAATATCAGGAAGGGAGACAGAACATAAAGACTCTTAACTCTGGGAAATGAACTAGGGGTGGTGGAAGGGGAGGAGGGCGGGGGGTGGGGGTGAATGGGTGACGGGCACTGAGGGGGACACTTGACGGGATGAGCACTGGGTGTTATTCTGTATGTTGGTAAATTGAACACCAATAAAAATTAATTTATTAAAAAAATAAATAAAATTCACATTGTATAAATGGCCAAAAAAAAAAAAAAAGAAATTTTCTCTAATGGTGCTACCTACCAATCAGATGTTTAATTTTAGTAGAGTTGCCACCTTTTATATATTTATATATATATATATATATATATATATACACACACACACACACACACACACACACACACATATCTCATTGTGGGTGTTTTTGCTATAACGTGTATACATTCCTGGAAAAATTGTCTTGCACACATACTAGAAATCAGGGTTCATGTTAAAAAAATACCATTAGTAGAGAGGCCCATTCAAAAATCCTTGCAAATTAATAACCAATAACTAACTGACAAAACCAGTAAAAGTCTTGATAAAATATCAGCATAGTTAAAAAGGATATGCTAAATTTCTATAAATAAATGCTACAGTATATATAGGACTTTGTGTGAACAAAGGAGTTGAAGGAGTTCTCACTGGAGGGGGATATAAAGAGGAGCAGAGGCTGTTTAGTTGCACCAAAGATTGGGGGAGAGTCAAACAGGAAGCACTTCCTAGACAGGGCACGTGTCTAGCAGAGCCAAGAGGAAGAGCTGGACAGGTGTGGGCCCTGCATGTGGTGAATGGGCCCTCTTGTGGCTTGCCGGGTCCAGCTGTGCTTGTTTACTTAGTGTTCACCGGCTGTTATTAGGTGGCACAAAAGTTGAAACAATGGGAAAAAAAACCCAGCAGATGAAGAGATGTCACTATTTTGTAATATTGAAATTATTTTGTTTGCCAACTCTGTATGTGCAAATTAACCAGAGTTTTAGCAGGACATGTTATATGTAAACATTTTAATGTACTGTACTTTTATTATATTAGGAAAAATGATTGAAAAGGATACAGGGGAAATGCTCATTTCTGGGAGGACTTAAAACACCTACGTTTGTTCATTCAAATTTCATACACTGGGTTTTCATAAAAATGAAGAATAAAAAACGTGCAATGTCAGTAGTATTATTTCTCATGCCAGGAAGTTTTTTAAAAATTTGGGAGCCAAATATGCTATTTTAGGCGAAGTTTCTGTTGGTGTTTGCTTTCTACTATTAAGGCGTGGTTTTATGATTAAATCAAACACAGCGCTGACTGAATATTCTTTATTTCAAACATTTCAACAAAGAATCATATATGTGTAGATTGGTGTAGATATTTTAAATATATTTTAACAAGCCACAAGACAGGTTGAAAAAGTTATAATTTATCAAGTGTATGTAGTAAATGGAAAAATAGGCTCTATGATGCATTTGAATTCAGTTGAATTCAATACTGTAAGGATCACAAACATTAAAATGTTTAAATCCTTCTATTTTCCAAATCTATCCACTTTCCCTTAAGAGATAATTATATTTTAATAAGCGTTTAAAAATAGAGAATTGATGGTTGATAAAGTTTTGTTTTTCTCTTAACTAAGAAACCTATTTCTCTTTCTTAAAAACTCTTTAAAAAATAGCTTTTCTTACTTGAAAACTATTTTTCATATTTCAAATTGTCACTTTTCAAAAAGTTGCTATGTATTTATTATGCAGTCTTGATATCAAATAACCTTTGTTTTTTATGGCTTTAAAAAGTGTGTTTGTTGCAAGGCCTTCTGAATGGATATTTTGAAATCACCGTGTTAGTCTGCCTGACAAGCTGTTGTTGTTGTTGTTGTTTTGTGATGTGAGATGTGAATACATGTCCTGCTGTTACTTTTTTAGCACCTGCTCCTGGTTGCTTGCTGTTTTAGTTGATGTGAACTGGGCAGCTTCCTCAAGTCATTAGTCTCACTGCAGCGTTTTTGGTAGTCAGTTGGTTGTTTTCCATTTGTTTTATGTAAGGTCGTGATTAAGTTTAAAATTAAAAGATATCTCACTACCTATTTTAAAGCAAGCATCTGTGTGCCGTACCCTTTCTTTTTTTTTTTTTTTTTGTTACTGAATTCCAGTTAGCATGTTATGGAATAAAAAGAAACTGTTATCAAGATGTACCTAATAATGTTAATAGCATTTGTGTCTAAGAAAAAGCTATTTAGAGGGGAACAGAATTGGTCAGCAAAGGCGAATAATTACTAAATTCACAATGTAGTGTTTTGTAGCATTTCCAGTTACCAAATTCTGTATACTCATTTGTTCCTTTAAGTCACATGCCTTATGTGGGAAGGCAGCCTTACATAAATATGATGATTGAGTCTGTGCTAGAAAACACTAACTGGGTAAAATGGTCAACTATATTTTTGAATCAAAACCTTTTATCCTTTAAGTGACCATATGGTTATTACAATAGAAATCTAAACAGACTTCCCGATGACTTTCTCTGATAATTTCTATTTCTTGTCTCTGTAAGAGACAGTTCTATTACAAATGAGTTTTATGTATTTTGAGCTTGTTTAATTCCTCCTCCTTAGTTAAGGAGATTGGGTTGGACAGTTCGGCAGTTTTGAATCTTACAGAACCTTTCACGCTTTCAAGACATTTTGTATTTTTCTTTAGCAGTAGTACCACGATTATGATTAAGTAATTATTTGTATAGTTATTTAATGAATACCTCTCTTGATAGAATAAGCTCTATGTATCCAGAAACCAAATTACCATCACCAGCGGTACAATGTATCATCAAATACATGGAGGTCATGGCAATCTTAGTTTGAACCCATATCATGTGAAAATTCTTTTCACATATTTAATGTTAATATTTAATAGGTGTTAGAAGACATCATTGTGTAAATATGTTAATCATTTGCACAAAAGGCCTCCATCCCCTAAATGAGAATGATATGTAATATGCTGAATTAATTAAGACAGCATCGAGGAGATGCCTGTCTTCTATATATTTTTTTTAATTTTTTTTTTTATTATTTATTTATGATAGAGAGAGAGAGAGGCAGAGACACAGGCAGAGGGAGAAGCAGGCTCCATGCGCCGGGAGCCTGATGTGGGATTCGATCCCAGGTCTCCAGGATCGTGCCCTGGGCCAAAGGCAGGCGCCAAACCGCTGCGCCACCCAGGGATCCCCGCCTGTCTTCTATATTTGTTCACTGTGAGGACAAGGAGTTTTATCTGATTTGTTCATGGGTTTATTTCTAGCAGCAAGAACAGTGCCTGCCACAGAAATATATATTGAATCAATGGATTAATAAAAGTAATGACACAATTTAAGAGTAAGAAAGTAAAAAAACCTGATAAAAAATGGCCAAAAGATTCAAATAGACACTTCACAAAAAACATACAGGATGGCACATAAAAAGATGACCAACATTATTCATCATTAGAAAAATACAAATGAAACCCCCAGTGAGATGTTGCTACACACATATTAGAATGACTAAAATAAAAATAACTAGCAGTAGCAAGTGCTGGTGAGGATGTGAGGTGTTAGAACTCTCATTGGTTGGTGGTGGAATAGGCCACTCTGGAAATCAGTTAGTCAGTTTGTTACAAAGTTAAACATACAGGGACGTCTGGGTGGCTCAGTGGTTGAGTATCTGCCTTTGGCTCAGGGGGTGATCCCCGGTCCATGGATCAAGTCCTGCATTGGGCTCCCTGTGAGGGGCCTGCTTCCCCCTCTGCCTATGTCTCTGCCTCTTTCTCTGTGTCTTTCATGAATAAATAAATAGAATCTTAAAAAAATACAAAAAAAACCCCAACAAAGTTCATATACATTTAGCATATGACCCAGCAACCTCAGTCCTCAAAATTTACCCAAGAAAAGTGAAACCATAAGTCCACACATACACACTCACATGAAAGCCTGAACATGGGTTATTTGTGAAGTGTTTATTCATAATTTCTAAAAATTGGAAATAGTCCAAATGATCACTAACTGGTGAATGGATAAATAAATGGCCAAATAAACTATGACACATTAATACAATGGAATATTATGCAGCAAGAAAAGGGAACAAACCACTAACACAAGCAACAACATGGATGACTATCAAGTGCATTATGCTAAAGTGAAAGAAGCCAGACTCAAAAGGCTACTGTATAATACCATTTATATAACATTCTGGAAAAGCAAAATATGGGACAGAGATCAGATAAACACGGAGAAGAGCTCACCAGGGGCTGGGGTGGAAACAGAGAATTGACTACAAAGAGGGAGAACTCTTTGGAATGATGGAAATGTTCTCCATCTTGACTGTGAATGTGCTTACCCAACTCTATACATTTGTCACAATTCATAGAGCTGGACACCAGAAAAAGGGTGCATTTTACTGCATTTAAATTAGACCTTAATAAACCTGACTCAGAACGAGACAAAGAAGGAGTTGATGAGGCTTTTCTCTGTAAGTAGGTGAGTAGATCATTAGCCTGCTGCTTTGAGAATCAGGAATGAACTCAGACTTTCCCACCAAAGAAATGCCTGAGACTTGCCCCACTACTTATTATCCCACCATTGTTATTCTTTTTGTTGCAGGCTTTTAAGTTTCTTGTGGCAAGGTCTTTCGATTTTGTTTATCAGGATCAAGGATCAAAAACCTTTTATTAAGTGATAGCTGCCATTTAGCATTCTGTAAGACCCCGAACTCCCAGTGCCTCATCAAGTGGGTCTAGTTGATGCAGCACATGCCCTGTTTGCCACCCCATAGATTTGCTGAGAGAATCAGAAGATGGTGTGCCTGCACTGTGTAAACTGTAAAGTACTAAAGAAATATACGTGATTTCATTGCCAAATATTAAACCTAGATATAATAAGCAAACTTGGATGTCAGGCATTGGGGAGCAACCCACAAACATAGTATGGATAAGATGTGTAGGAAAGGTGCGCCTGACTTGCTTCTGTGCTGACCCACTGCTGTCTCCTTGTCCAATAGAGTGAATCTGGTGTTCAGGGGTTTTGTCCAAAGCACCCATGAATGGCAGGAATGCAATTCCACACATTGGACAATGTGAAGTGACTTAGTCAAAGGACCGCAATTGGCAAAAGTTGGACTTAGAGGATCTGAAGGAGTGAATCTTCAGCAGGTGTTTTGTATTGTTTTGTTTTTCTGTGCTATGTCTAGTCTTTTATGAGATGGGGCTCCTCTTGCTTTAGTCCAGGTGACCATCACTATAAATGTCCTGTATCACTCATACCCAACATTTTCTTCTGATGCCTCATCTTCCAGTGTTTTTGCCACTCCAGTTCTCCATAGATTTTTATTTCATGTAATAGCCAGCTTTTATCCTCATGAGTATTCTCATGAACCCACTGGTATCAGTGGTAAGGTTTTAGCTACAGTCGTAACAGATTTCTCTTCTTACTTTCTATACATACACACACCATTAGAAATTTTGCCTTTTTGCTTCTTAGATCGCTATGTGCTCTGTCTTGTAGAGGCACTTCAGGTTGAGCTCAACAAATACTTATTTGCGTGACTTTGTGTGTTTTTTTTTAATTAAAAAAATTCTTATTTATTTTTAAAAGATTTATTCATTTATTTTTAGAGAGAGAACATGAATAGGAGGGGCAGAGGGAGAGAGAATCTCAAGCAGACTCCTTGCTGAGCATGGAGGCTTGATCTCTGGGTCATGAGATCAAGACCTGAGCTGAAACCAAGAGTTGAACACGTAACTGACTGCACCATTCAGGTGCCTCAGTTCTTTCTTTCTTTCTTTTTTTTTTAAGTTGACTCCATGCCCAGCGTGGAGCCCCAACATGGCTTGAGCTTACGACTTTGAGATCAAGACCTAAGCTGAGGTTAAGAGTTGGATGCTTAACCAACTGAGCTACTCAGGTGCCTCCTGTTTTTTTACTTGTAAAATGCAGGCAATAGTTTCAAATTTGCTATTGCTACCATGTTGCTGTAGGAATCACTATAGCTTAGGAAAGCTTGCCGGAAGCTCCAAAGTTCTGTGCCAGTATGAGGCAGTAGTATTATTAATGGCATTCTTCTCATGATTTTAACACTAATAAATTATTATGTTTCTCCAGGAAGAGTCACCCCAGGGCAGCTCATGTCCTATATTCAGCTCTTTAAGAACAATCTCAAAGCTATAGTGAATCACTGTGGGCTTCTACAGCTTGGGCTGGCCACAGTTCAAACTCTGAAACACCCGCAGACTGCCAAGTGGGACAACTTCCTGGCTTTTGAAAGACTCCTTCTCCAGGTATGTTGCTATAGGAGTTTCTTGGGATATTAAGAATTAAAATTTTCACTTCCGGGGAAAATTTTTGATGTTTATTATAGTCTTAGTTATAAGTCATATTATTGGCATATACTCTGTATCATGTTCTCTAAGAGCCTCTAAATTATAATTATAGTAGAAATTTTCCATACCTATGTTTTTGGTGGTTGTTGTTGTTGTTGTTGTTGTTTTTGACAGTGACATCTTTGGTTTTTCACTCGTACCAAGAACATATTTTGAGCATTTGACTAACCTCTTTTCAATTTTATGCCATCTGGAACTTTCTTGATCTTCCTGGCATCTTTATTCAGTCTTTGCAGAATATTACTACTATTTACATTTCTCCTGACACTAATCTCTAATCCTAAGTGCTCTCCACATAGACTCAATATAATTTACCCATTTTAAATATTTATTTTATACTCTTTCATTGAACAACTAAGACTAGAAATAAAATAGAAATATCTCTGATACTTATATAACCCTTCCTTGCTCTGATTCTCCTTTGTCCTTTCCCAGAGGTAATCACAAGCTTGATTTCTTGTTTCTGTATTTTTATTAAATATTTATCCACAAATAGAGTATTGTGCTCTGAGTTTTACTTTTTATGTAAGTAATATTGTACTATAGATAGTCCTCAACAACTTGTGTTTTCCTCTCAACATTCTATTTTTAAGATCATTCAAGGTGACACATATAGATCTAGTTCATTTATTTAAACTATATCATACCATACTATTTGATTGTATGAACATACAACACTTTATTTATCCAATTCATATGGGTATATAGACAATTTCATATTCGTGTGTGTGTGTGTGTGTGTGTAGAGGGAGGGAGAGAGAAAGAGAGTGAGAAAGAGAGAGAAGAAAGAAGAAAGAATGTAGTAAATATCCCAGAACATGTGTTTTGGGTACATGTGAAAGTTTCTCTAAGATATATATCTTAGAAAGAATGTTAGGTTGACATGCATATTGTTGAATTTACTAAATATCAACAAAATAATCATCGAAGAGGTTGACCTAGTTGACCCGTCTACTAGGCATATATGATATTTTGTTTCCCTTCATAGTGTCCAGTACTCAGTATTATCAAATTATAACATTTTTTAATAGTGGGTCAGTGCTATTTCTTTATATAAGTTTGCAATTCTCTGACTACTGATGAGGTCGAGCATCTTTTATACTATTTATTGACTCTTCAGTTTTCCTCTTCTGTCAATTGCTTGTTCTTATAACTGTGCCCATTTTTATTCATTGGTAACAGAAAGCTGTCTTATATCATGCAAATATTTCTCCGAGGCTGTGGTTTGTCTTTCAATTCCAGCATCTTGTTCAAGAGTTTAGAGTTTTAATGTAGTCTAGCTAATTAATATTATCCTTTATGGTTTGTTTATGTTTTATATTAAAATCTATTTCTACCCCTAATTTCCAAATATATTTTTCTGTATTTTTTTGCTAAAAATTAATTTTTGGCATTTGAAATTTTAATCCACATGGAATTTGTTTTTGTTTTTGATATTATTCAGAGCTTTCTTTTCTTCCGTATGGATAGTCTAGTCTGCCACATGTTTATGAAATACTGCATTGTATCGTAAATTACTTACCTAAGAGTTGTTTTCCTCTTTCTCATGTTGTCCGAAGACCAGTCAATTTTGTTCCAATGTCTACTTTTTACCCAAATGATTCGGGCAAATCCAGATTGTTCTCAGAGTACATTGGCATTCTCATTTCCCTACCTAATGATTAGTTTAGCAGTTCAAGCCAAAGATAGGCAAAGGGTATAGATATAGATATAAGTATATAATAAAGAAACAATCTCCCTTTTCTGCTTCTTGATGTATGCTTAGGATGTGAGCATTTTGTGCTAATGAAGGGAGCTCACTGTGATCCTGAGGAAGACAGACAGAACCTGGATCTTTGATGACTTTGAACTTCAACTCAAATACCTTGTTTTGTAAGAGAATAATTCTCATTGTTTGAACCACTTAAAAAACGTTGGTTTTCAGTTATTTGGAGCCAAGAAATCTTCATCCTTTTCCTAGTGATATGTAATACACTAAAATCCCATAGAAAACTGGGTTGATTTCTGTTTCTAGTCTGTTCCAGTGGCCAGTTTATCCACTACAGAATTAATACTACAGTGTTTTAAAATCAATATGTCCAGTTTTATGCTTTTCCTTATAAGAGGGAATTATTGGATCTGTGGGTATTTTAAAGGCTTTAATACCATTGTTAGTTGAAATTTTTTAAGATACAGTTTTCTGACTGTCCTTTGCTGCCTTATAGGGTTACTCTTGACTTTGCCTAACAACTTTGCATTTGTATTTGTGCTTATTTCTTCCTTTCTCCACTTTCTTGATACCACGTTCTTTTTGGGTGCACTGACCAAATACTAGGACGCTGTTCAATAGAGCAGTGAAAAGAGGCATCGTCATCTTACTCTTGTCTTTAAAGAAAATGTTCTAAAATTTTAAAACCATTAAATATTATGTTTGCTGAGGTTTTTTTTTTTTTTTAAATCAGGCTAAGAAAGTTCCTTCCTAAACCACGTTTGCTGAGTTATTATTTTGTTGTTGTTTTTATCATGTATAAATGTTGAGTTTCAGTTCTAAATACTATGAATTTCTTTAGATGACTATGTAGGGTTTTTTCTCCCTTAATTGTTAATGTGGTGAATTGTATTTATAATTTTTTAATGTTAAGTAATTGTTAACTTGGTCCTACACACACATACTACTGGATTTAGTTTGCTAATATTTTACTTAGCTGTTTGCATTTATGCTCATAGATGAGATTAGCATATACTTTTTCCTTATTGTGCTGCTGTTGTCTGGTTTTGAAACAAAGGTTTTGGCAGTTTTTAAAAATCAGGGCGAGTTTCATTTTTTCCAGAGCTGTTTGCTCAATGGTGAAATAAAAATCTCTAAGGAATCATCTCAACATAGCTCTGTTGTTGCTAGATTTAGATTTTTATTTCCGATTTAATTATGTAAATATTTCTCAATCTATTTAATCTGTTTTTTCTTGAGTTTATTTTGGTAGTTTCTATTAGCTTAAGTTGGCTGCTCATTTGTACTTTCAAATTTATTGGCATACATTTATTCATAGAATTCTGAAGAATTTAAATCTCCTTTGAATCCATAGCCATATTCCATTTTTGAATGCCTAGTATTTTTATTGTGCTCACTTTGGCCTTCTTTTGGTCAGTATGAGCGGCATAATGACTCGTTCTGAAGATCCAGTGGTCTGTCCCTGCACCGGTGAGCCTCTTCTATGCCCTCACCTGTACTTCTCTATTAAAGGCCAGGAGTTCAGAGGAATACCACAGTTCTACTCGAATACCAGGGGTTACTGTGGCATTCTCCTTTCCATATCTGAAACTCCCCCTCTCTGACAGTGAAGAACCTGTCTCTCATCACCCTCAACATATTTCATGACGTGATAAATTCCCCCATATGTAACCAGTGTTCCATTAGAGCTGCTGCCTCTCTCACTTCTGCCTCACCTGGGCTCTGTCTTCCTGCTGCAGGCCATGGCCAAGTGGATGGTCTCTTATGCTTCACACACCAGCGCCCTGCTGAAGCCCCCACGTGGATGCCCTTCTCACATCACTTGAGCTCCAACACCTTGCACTGTGCTGCCCCTGTCTCACCCTCAGGCATGGGTGCCCTCCTCACTCCACAGTCTTCAGGACCCCCCAGCGGGCCCCACGGCTGCTCCCCTGGCACAGATGTCTCCTCATTGGGCAGACTCTGGCTCCCTGCCAGTATCCTGCCGTTGCCACTCCCCTGTTGAGATGCTTACACTTCCTGCTCAGGCTCTAACAGGGTCTTGGGATAGTACTCTCTTCCAACCTCCAGTGAATGCTTTTCTCACCTCCTTTGGTTCTGACAACCCATAGAGACCTGCTGCTTCATTTCCCCACACATCCCATGACCCCCATCCCACCATGCCCTCCTCATGAGCCCCAGGGACCTTGATAGACTTCTGTATCCTTCCTTCGACCTGCCACCCTTCCCCCTACCCCCTTACTCAGGTTCTCCTACCCTGCACTGGGCCCTCATTGCCTCTGGCCTCCACATGGATGTCCTCTCTCTCCTCCTGGGGTTCCAACAGTGCTGGGTCCTGCCACTCACTAGGTGAAGATGCTCTCCTCACCCGCCTTTGATGGCAACAGCCTACACTGTTGCTCCCCCCATGGGTACCCCTTTCATTCCTTTCAGCTCTGATCACCTGCTCAAGGCCTCTTCTCCAATTCTTTCCTCCTCACTGCCCTGCCGCACAGACAGCTCCCTCACCCTCTGCTGCCCGCAGTTCCAAAATCTGACAAAAGTGTTTCAAAACAAGGCAGAGCAGTTTTCTCTCAGGAATGATCATCTCTCAGCTCACTAGAGAAGCTTCTGAAGAAACTTGATGCATATAAAGTCCAAGCTATTTTATATTTATAATTAATTTTTAAAATCCTGTTCCGTATTAGACTGCCTCAGATGTGACCATGGGACTTGGTGTGGTTCCTTTAGCAAGTGGGAAGGAATAAAAACACTGGGAAAAAGACGTAAGCACTTAAAATGCTAAGACCCTACTTTTATCATAATTGCACATTACCCAGGCTAGTGCGGTGTTCTCAGTCATTTCTGGGTCCTTGCAAATTAGTGTTTTAGCATAGGCGAACCTGTAGGCCGGTCATCATAATTGCTCTTTGGTTATTGACATGTTTCCTTTATATAGTGTATACACTTATCCATCAGTGTAACAAGGCCTGATGTAAAAGTGTAACAAGGCCTGCATCCCTTTTACAGACTTTGGTTTGAAAGGAGACCATCTAAGTTTATTTTGAGGATGAGGGCAACTTCTAGCTTTTCCCAAAGAGCTTGAGAGCCACCTAGATTCAGATCTCAGCCGGTATTGAGAGTTGTTTATTTCTTTGGAGACTCATTTCCACCACTCTCTACCAGGCTTCTGTCACTGAGACCTCAATGTTGACTTTATAACTAACATTACAGACAACCTTGGTTAAGAAAAAGGAATTGGTCCTGGAGATCTGTAATTAAACACAGGTTAACTGCCTTTCCTCTGCACTACCGTCTCTCAGTTCAGTGGTTTTGGCAATTTTATGACAAGTCAGCAACAGATCTGAGTACAATTCATGAGACTTACGTTTGGCTCAGGCTTCTGAAAATGACAGAAAGATAATGTTACGTGCTCGAAAGAGAAACCGTTTTGAGTGTTGTTGGGAAAAATCTAATATTTATTAGCAGTGAATATGCTTTTAAAAACCAAAGGAGATAAAATATCTTCTCAATTCCTTTTCCTCTCCCTTATCTCCAAAGTTCCAAAATCAGTCTGTGTTTAAGGCGTTTGGTACATATGGGCTCATTAAGAGATAATTATTTCTGTTTCAAATTTAAAATGTAGAAAAGAGCAAAAGTTAACTTGAACATGGATACGTTTATGATTCTATTAAGGAATGTATTCATTTGTAAGAGTAGCTTTGCTTTTTTTTTAAATACAAATATGGATTTACTTAATTTGGATGGTAGTCTATGGAGAATTCTCTTTTTATTATATACCACGCAAGTTTGATTTAGTCACCTCATCTAATTTGGTTTAAATTGCTTATCTCATAGTGTTTGCTGTTGTTAGGACAGAATAAAATTATGTATGTGTATCACTAAGTACAGTGCTTGGCATATAGTAAGTGCTCGATAAATAGCAGTTATTTTTTTATTCTTTCAGCTGAACCAGGAATATCACATTGCCAATTTGTTTTATGCGAGTAATGCCTTTTAACATACTCTCACCTAGATTTTGTTTTTTTTTACTTAAAATTTGTTAAGGAAAAATGAGATTGTTACTTAGAAAAATGCTACCAACTCCTTGTATTTACTGTTTGATAATGTTTCACAGCATTTTTCTTTAAAAGTAGATATAAATCCCATTGTTTCTACAATGCATATCTAATGTTTTTATAATTGTCACAAAGAAAAACTTTATTGACCATAATTTATCACGGCTATGAAGCAGTCGCAAACTCTGTGTAGAGAAGGGAGCTGGGTTTATACTTCCTAAAAAACAGACCTTGTACATATGTGTTTTCTATCTCCAGTTATTTCTTTAGGCAGAATTTATATTTCTAAATTAAAGTATCCAACTTGGAAAGTGATTTTTAAATAAAATATAAAGGAGTTACAAAGCTATTCAAGATAAGCCACGTGCATGTTGCTTTAGTTTTAAATTCCACCTTTCTTTGCAATGAAAAGTAGGCATACCATTTTACTAGTTGTCAAAGTAGTTTTAATGGGTAGAATGAGTTCCTTTTGTGATATACTAAATTTCAAAATATCTCTTCTATAACAAATCAGATTTCCCTAAGCTAAATAAGTGTGTCTGCTTGTGCTATAATAAATTAAGGGTTTACCTTCCCAGTCCTCTAGAGCTTCTATGATGTTCCCGGCCCTTTGGCTTGGTTTGGAAATGTCATGCCTCATTTCAGTTCCATACCTGACCTCATTGACAACCTGGGAGGTCCTATTTTGTTATGATTTGTCACTTACAAAAGTACTGGTGACATCATTCGAGTGAAGAGTAAGGCAAGGGGATGCCTGGGTGGCTCAGCAGTTGAGCATCTGCCTTCAGCCCAGAGTGTGATCCTGGGGTCCTGGGATCGAGTCCCCTATTGGGGTCCCTGCATGGAGCCTGCATCTCCCTCTGCCTGTGTCTCTGCCTCTCTCTCAGTGTCTCTCATGAATAAATAAATAAAATCTTTAAAAAAGTGAGATAAGAAGTAGAAAAAGATGATCCCCAAAGTCAGACCTGAGTGTCATTTATAGATTAAGGAGATTTTCTTTTTTAATAGGTTTTTCCTGAAAAGGAAAATTGTGGAGCATGTTTAAAAGGAAACCTCTTACTTCTTTTATACTCCACTCTCAACTGTTCTGACACCAAACATGTAGGGCTTTTCCTACACCAACTAGTTCTCCAACTCTAAACAGCAACTGAGTGGCCCGCATTTCAGTCATGACACTAACTACCTGGAGCTAGTGCAGACCCCACAGGTTACAGGCTCAGTGCCACAAGACTGCCCCCAACTCCAGACACCAACTGCAAATCTGGGCCTCTCCTACTTCTCACCAACGTCTTCTGTATTGGGTCTCCCATGACCTCTTCCTTGGGTTTGGTAATTTGCTATAATGGCTCACAAAACTCAGAGATATATTTATTTAAGTTTACCAATTTATTATAAAGGATGTTACAAGGATAAAGATAAATATTCAGATTAAGAGGTACATAGGGTGAGGTCTGGAAAGGTCTTGAGTGCAGTGGCTTCTGTCCCCATGTGGTTGGGATGTGCCACCCTCCCAGCACATGCATGAGTTTACCAACCCCAAAACTGTATACTTTAGGGATTTTTGTGGAGGCTTCATTACATGGGCAGGATTGATTGACTCAGACTATAGCCCCTTCCCTTCCCTGGAGGATGGGGATAGGGTGAAGCTGAAAGTTAGAGGCTTCTATGCATGGCTTGGTCTTTTTAGTGACCAGTCCCCAGGAACTATCTAGGAATTCACCAAGAGTAACCTTGTTAGAATGAAAGATGCTCCTATCATCCAAGAAATTCCAAAGGATTTAGAAGTTCTGTGTACCAGGAACCAGGGTCAAAGACTAAATATTAGAACAAATGATGCTCTTAGCACCCCTATCGCTCAGGAAAATACAAGAGTTTTGTGTGCCAGGAACTGGGGACAGAGAGTAAATATATATTTCTTATTATGTCATGGTGTTTTTCACAGTATTACATCAAAATGACTCACAAAGGCAAGTAGTAGAGAGGAAGAAGTTCCCCCATTCCTGATTTCCACCAGGAAGGGGTTTCTGTAGGCATGTCCTAGTCTGTCTCTGACCCTTTACACCCTCCTCTCTTAGGAAGAGGGGTGTTTTTTTCTGGTTGGCCAATTTGGGATGACGGGACAGGCTACACTCTGCCTTTTTTCCTCTCTAGAGGGGCTCTGCTTGTGGAGAGCACTTCAGCTCTTCCAGGGCGAGAATATGCCTTCTTCTTTCTCTACTCTTCTTACTCTTTAAAGCATGCTGGAAGCAGGGAGCAGGTGCTGTGGCCTGCGTCTTCATGGGAGGGCTTCCCTGGTCAGAGCTGGCTCACAACCTGGAGGAATAGACTGCCTGGAGCTCCATAGGGACAAGTGGCCAACAGACCTGGGACTTTTACCACCCAGGCTGGCCTTTATCATTAATAAGAGTGATGTTTAGACTCATGCCTTTACTAAGGTCTGCTTTGTTTCTCAGCGTGTTCAGAACTGTGGCCGGGAAGAGGGGTGCTTTTTTTTTTTTTTTTTGGTGGCTCCCTTGGAGAGCCCTACAGTCATCAGCAGTAGTTTTGAATGAAATTTCTTAAATATTTTTGGAGAAGAGTTAAATGGAGATTTGTCAGTTACCTCTTTGGACATTTGTATTAAGCAGTTGTTACAAAGAGAGGTAGGAGGGAGATTATGACATAATGCAGAGGAAAACTTTCTTTTTTGATAATTAGGTTGAAAATAGCAAAGGTAGTTTTCCATTCTGAAAACAAAGGGAGCAGATTTGGGCAGAAGAGTGCTACCATTTTTCATTGATCCTAGAATGTTCATTTTTTTTGCATTTTAATATTTCTGAAATTGAGACACATCCTGAAATCCATGGTATTTCTCTGTTTAATGGCAGTGTTCTGTTTCTTACTAGAAGTATGTAAAATAATGGTGTGTGTTGTAATCAGTGGTATCTTAAAGTCAATCAAATGGGGCTTCGAAGGTAGGAAGCAGATGAAAAATCCCCCCCAGACCTTAGATCTGACTTGGTGTCTTCCTGATTGCTGTATTGCCCACTGGGTTAAAATAGTGGCAGTTTGTCTTTGCTGGCTGTGTGACAAAAGGTTTGTCAATTGGGATATTCATTTCACTTTAGCACCTTTTTAAGTTGAGGAGGTGATTTTTTTTTTTTCCAGCAAGTTTGTGCCCAGTGAACTATGCTGCGAATACATCAGGACTATTTAAGGGACACTGAACTTTCCCCTAATATGCTTTAGGACTGGGGATGGATGCTTTGGGGATGACCTCTTAGGCTAGCACTATGAGGTTTTTGGTTAAGATTTTTCCAATGGATTCTTGATAGCTCAGGAATGTGTTGACTTAGCTTGGGTCGCTATAGTGAAATACAATTTGTATAATATTTTAAATATTGGGCAGCCTGGGTGGCTCAGCGGTTTAGTGCCACCTTCAGCCCAGGGCCCGATCCTGGCGACCCGGGATCGAGTCCCACGTCGGGCTCTCTGCATGGAGCCTGCTTCTCCCTCTGCCTGTGTCTCTGCCTCTCTCTCTCTCTGTGTCTCTCATGAATAAATGAGTAAAATCTTTTAAGAAAATATTAAAACAGTGTTTGTAAATAGTTAAAAATCATTACATTTTATTTATAAATTATAATAATTTATTTATATAAATATATTATTTAAAATAAACCCATGATTAGTGTTTTAAAGCAATACTAATGTGAAAAATTTACTTATTTGCTTTTTTTAATGTTTTGTAATTCATTTTGATTAAAAACATGCGAGACCTTTTATTTGCAGCTGCTGATTACTTGTTTTTTTTTTAAAGATTTTATTTATTTATTCATGAGAGACACAGAGAGAGAGAGGCAGAGGGAGAAGCAGGCTCCATGCAGGGGGCCTGAGACAGGACTCGATACGGGACTCCAGGATCATGTGCTGGGCTGAAAGCAGGTGCTAAACCGCTGAGCCACTCAGGGATCCCTGATTACTTGTTTTGAACTAGAATTTAGTTAGAACAACAGACCTGAAGTTAGTTACTTTGATTTAAGAAATAGAACCACCAAGAAACACTATTTAGAACAGTGAGAAAAGGGACGCCTGGGTGGTTCAGGGGTTGAGCATGTGCCTTTGGCCCAAGATGTGTGATCCTGAGTCTGGGGATCGAGTCTCGTCTCGCATCCGGCTCCCCGCAGGGAGCCTGCTTCTCCCTTTGCCTATGTCTCTGCCTCTTTGTGTGTCTCTCATGATTACATAAATAAAATCTTAAAAAAAAAAAAAACAAGTGAAAAAAATAACAAGTACAAAGGTTGGTATAGTCTCCCAACTCTTCTAACCATTTGCTTTGTTTGTCTTCCTTTCTCTGTCTATAGATTGCTGCAGGGCCTCCTTTTGGAGTGTTTCACATTATTCCTAGCTCTTAAGTATTAGCTTCAGGACTGAGTTAGAGATCTCCTCTTCCCAGGCACATCCACATGCGAACACATGCATGTGTACACACACACACACACACACACACACACACACACACGCAGTCTTCCTCTTCTGTGCATAATAGGGCTTGAGAAAAGAAAACTAGAGCTGAAACAACTTTGATTCTGATAAATAGAGAACCTTGGAGCTTTAAAATATTAGAATGTTTTTTCCCCAGCTTTTGTCATGGCTGGTCCAGATCAAAACGTAAACGCCAAACTTAAATGCCATCTCCTCAGGGAAGCCAAGCCTTTCTTGAGTAGCTTTGTGCATCACTTTGTTTTAATTTTGCTTCTCCTTTACTGACATTTTTTTGTTTGCACATTCATTGTCTCCCTCACTAGACCGTAAGAGAGGTGAGACTAGGGACTCTGTTGCCCTTGTTTGCGAGGATGTTCCAGAATGTACTCTCCTCATTTTCACGATTGCACTAACAGGCTTAATTGCCTGCCTGTGGGAATTTGAGAAGTTATCAACATGGGGTTTACTTGCCACAGGTTAGTACCTGAGTATGAATAAATACTTAAGAGCTTTATTAGAATAAAAAAATAATGTCTTATATATGGACTCAGGATAGGGACTTCTTTATGTTAACACCTATTCTGACTTCTTAGGTAGCATGTGGCCACCCAACATAATAACTGTGTTTCGCAGTCACCTTTGCAGCTAGGTTCTGGCAAGTGAGACATAAGTAGAAGTGATGTGAGCCACCTTCAGGCTGAGCACAGAAAGGGCAGGTACATGGCTTTTAACCTTTCTTCCTACATGCTGAACATGTGGCCAGGATGGCAAGTACAGGTGTCCCACCTCAGGTCAGGAGAAGAAGCTGTGTTGGAGATACTTGAACAAATGATAGAAGGACCCTGGTTAGTTTGCTGAAGATGCAGTCAACATCCTGCTGACTCTGGACCACCTACCTGGACTTTATGTAACTGAGAAAAACGTTCCTATCTTGCCTAAGCCACTATAATTTTGGGTCTTTGTGATAGTAGGTAAACTACATTTTGATTCACCTGGACATCTTTTGCTGACATTTTCACCAGCAGTTTGTTCTGTGAACTTTGTAATTTTTATCATTTTATGATCTCATGAGAAAGTAGTCAAAATAATGAATTGTCACGATACCTGTACTCTTAAATATCACCAGATTCTGGAATATTTGGAAATAGCACATGAGATTCAGCTCATTTTCATGCAACCATAAATTGTTAGAGTTTTAAAATTTTCCAAATTTACTGGCAGAGTCCCAAATGAAAGACATTTGGAATTAAAGAGATCTGAATAGATTAACATGTTGGTCTCAGGGGCTCGCATGATTAGACTCTTTTATTAATTGACAAGACTTCTCTACCCCTCTTTTCCCCTACAATTCAGAACACCTGGCAAGACACTAACTAGAATAAACTTTCCTGGTTCTCAGAAATATAAATCATCTCTTCATCACTTTCAATCTTCTCCCAGGGAAGCCGCTGCCTTCTAGTTCTCAGCCAAGAGAGTTTTCACTTCTGAAAGGTGGAAAGAAAATCAGCCCAAAAGCCTTAAAAAAAAAAAAAATCTCTTCATTCCATGTAATAACAATCATTGAGCACATGTTGTCTGCTGGACACAACTGAAACATTCATGGTTTCTCGGATATGCATATGGTTTATTTTGTAATGTGGATTAGCTATCAGTACACTAGTACCATTTGTGCCATTTTCAGGGATGTGGGACCAGATGGGATTTTCTGAGGAGGTCTGAGAACCTGAGTACTGCACTTACAGTGCTGCCTCTGTGAAAAAATAAGTCCTAGATTCTCATCAACCAATTTATAAATAAACTTTTCGAATTGCTGATTCAGATTTGAGCACCATATAGTAGAGATTGGACAAGTTATGAATTTGACTAGGGTCTTACTGCTAGGAAGTGTTGGAGTCCAGGTAAAACCTAATTGTATCCAATTGAAGCCTTGCCCTTCACTACTATGTATTGCTGGAGTATTTGTCCTGGGGCAAAACGTCAGAATAGCTATTGGCCACCTCCGTCTCACATTCCACTCATTCTTGTTACCAGGTATCCTGATAAAATTTTCAAAACATCGTAGAGTCTGCATAGCCCGTTAATTAAATATTCAATTTATATGCATTTATTTGATAACATATATTTATTTGATAACTTCAACTGTGAGGACTGAGATGATTAAAATGCTTCATTGTCCACTAATTTATTTTTTCTTGATATATCTATAAATTTGACAACCAGACTAGATTTTCATCTTGAGTTTTACTTCCCAGCAAACCTTTTACTGAAACCTTATGAGGCTTGTACACTTCTCTATAAGGATGCATCATCTGCATTTCCCTTTTCTCTTGCAGAATATTTTATTTTAATGTCGTTCTTCTCCTTTATCACATTAAAGTATTCTTGAATAATAAAAGAGTGAAATGGAAAACAGAAAAAAAAAAAACAAAACAACAAACCACCCATGAATCTCTTGTTTCTTTGCCCAGCGAGGGCACATTGCCAGGTTTTGGAGTTAGGTGAATTTGTGCCAACCATCTGATTAGAAAGCGAGAGCCGAATATATAGGCTAAGTAAACTATTGCTTTTAAGCTGGGCTTGCCTTAGAAGCAGTGATATCATATGTTATTCCAGCTGGAAGCCAGAGTTAGTAATCAGGCAAAGTAAGCTTAAGGCTAACAATTTTGGTTCTTAGCATTTTGTGGGTCTACCAAAAAGTTTCAAATATAGATTTATGCCAGTGGCCATAGGCACATCTGGGTGGGTCTTTGTTTTGTGAAAAACAAGAAGGGCTACAACAATTCTGGTTTGCTTGACCAAAAGGGAAATAATCATGATTTGTGCTTCCCTACACTGACGGAATCTTCTGTCCTGAGCCACTCCCTCTCTCTGTTTGTACTATGCTGTCTACCCCAATGGTTGCTGGCACTTTTTTCTTTTTCTTTTTTAAACATCTGGAGTCCTAAGAATTGAAGGAAAGAACACTGCTTCATTGATTTTTTTTTTTTTTTAATGTTAGCCTTAGAGAAACCAAGTCTTGTTTATGCTCATTCACAGGAAATCTTGGGTATAACTTAAGGGCAGGTCTTTTTCTGAAGGAAACCTATGCCGAGGTTGACTGAATTATCTAGAAGATCTTACTTATCACTTTATTTCTGACTTAAGGATTCTGAGAGTGCTAGAGGTTAGCATGATGTTAGTGGGTACCAGAGACTAGACGATAGACTTGGGTCTAGGTATGGATTTCTCCACTTGCTCGATTTCTTTCTTTCTTTTTTCTTTCTTTCTCTTGCTTTCTTCCCTCCTTTCTCTTTCTTTCCTTCCTTCCTTCTCTCTCCCTCTCCCTTTCTTTCTTTCTTTCTTTCTTCTTTCTTTCTCTCTCTCTCTTCTTTCTTTCCTTCCTTCCTTCCTTCTTTCTTTCCCTCTTTCTTTCCTTCCTCCTTCCTTTCTTTTTTCTTTTCTTTTCTTTCTCTCTTTTCTTTTCTTTTTTCTTTTCTTTTCTTTCTTCTCTTTCTTTTCTTCTTCCAGAGGCTGCTAATCCTTAAAAGTAAGAGAAATATTTGTTCAGGATCTCAGGTTTTTTTCTAGCAAGGGATACCATGAGGATTAGGCCAACCTGAGCACCTTGACTGAGTATCTGTGCCTTGGTGTCCTCTGTTCCTCCCATTCTTTATTTCTGAATCGAGGGACTCAAAGCAGAGGGAGATAGTGGTAAATGGAAGCCAATCAGTCTATCCCTTTTCCTCCAGAATGTGTTGGCACTGGAAGTGATGAATTTTGAATGAGGAATGTCACATGACCCAAATATCCTCCAGTCACACACATTCTTTAAGGGGAACACTGTATGTGGTTCTCCTCAGCACTTTCTTTCCTCAGTGTTTTCCAGTAGGGGCAGCGCTACCTTATAACTTGCAGGATAGTGTTGTAGTTTCATTTTACAAGTATTATGGAAATATTTCTCCTGGAATAATTTATGTCATGTGTGCAGGAAAAAAAAATCTGCAGCTGGCCAATTATATACTGGTTATACCCTATGTTTTTGATGGGGAATATTTTCTGACTGCATGCAGAAACATTATTCTTATTTTTTTTTCCCAATATCTTGATTTTGAGCTCTTAAAAAAGAAACAAGTGAGCAAAACAGAATTCTGAAGAAGTCTATTTCAGGGGAAAATATGTGTTAAAAATTGATAAATTACCACCCTGCCACATGGAGCTGTTTCTATTATTATCCACTCATGTGATTTTGATTTTTAAATCTTTATTGTGGTTTGACAAGAGTACAGAAGATTCCTTTTTGTACTCAGTCCATGTAGTGTTGGTATAGTCTTTTTTTTTTCAGTGAATTATTTTGTTTTGTTTAGTGTTGCTCTTTTGTTTGATATATTACTAAGTGTTTGAAGTTTGTTTTTCTTGCACCATTTTGGATGCACAGTTTTTAAATAGAAAAACAATGAGGAGGGGCTTCTGGGTGGCTCAGTCAGTTGACTGTCTGCCTTCGGCTTAGATCATGATCCTGGGGTTCCGAGATCGAGCCCCACATCAGGCTTCCTGCTTATCTGGGAGTTTGCTTCTCTGTCTGACCCTCCCCCTGCTGATGCTCTTTCTTTCTCTCAAATAAATAAATAAATAATTTTTTTTTAAACTGAGGAGATAAAAATGGGAAAAATTTGGGTTTGATATTCCTAGTCATTAACTCTAAATGAAAAATAGAGAATTTTTCTTCTTCTTTATTACTTTGTATTCTTTAACTTTAGTTTTGGTAGAAGAACATTATAAAATATAAAAACATTATAAAACTTACAGATGTAGAGTATATTAAGGCATTTTAGTAGTAGAAGGAAGATACTTACTTACATGTTACTGTACTATAAATTGTCCTATTGTTGTTGTTCTTGTTGGTGTTGTATTCAGGTAACTTTTGTTTGATGGATTTGTTTTCTTTTGTTCCTATAGAAATTTTAAAAAATCATATTCTAAATCAGAAAAAAAGAGAGAAAGGTATATTAGCCGTAATCTCATAAAAAAAATATGACTATTTAGAGGAAAGTGCCCACTTACATATAATAAATATACTAGCCAAGGTGTATGTCATCAGCACTTTTTACTGACCAGATAGTTCCTAGTGGCACCCACTGGATTTAAATTCTTTATGAATAATTAGTATACTGATTAGGAAAGGAACTGATTCAGTGTATTCCTTCTGAGCATGACAAAAAGAATAAAGTTTAAAAAAGGAAAATACAGACCAAAGTTTATAAGCAAAAATATTTCATTTTTGTAGGAGTGCTAATAAACTAATCTCTAAATGGAGATTATTTCTTATGTAGCCACAACATAAAATCCGTCCTGCCAGCCAACAAATATTTATTGAGCATCTACTGGACAGCACACAACATTCCTTGGCACTGAGGCTGTATTAGTAAATGAGAAAAAAAAGCTCTCTGCTCTTGCAGCATTGACATTATATAGTGAGTAGAGAAGCAGTAAAGAGTTAAATAATAAGGACTGTGTGGTCAGCACAAATTTTGAGCACTTGTTGGGTGTGAAACATCCTATGAAATGTTAAAAAGGGCTTTTCAGTTGATAAAGGAGATGTGTTTTAACACAGGAATGATTTCTTTTTAGTGTGCCATAGCCCCCCCACATGCATCCATAATGACACATTAGTCACAGCATGGCTGTGTGTCCCTCTCCCTCTGCCACAGCTGCACCTGCGCAGGGCAGCACCTTATAATTTATTTATTTATTTATTTTTTTAATTAAAATTTTTTTATTATTATTATTTATTTATGATAGTCACAGAGAGAGAGAGAGAGAGGCAGAGACACAGGCAGAGGGAGAAGCAGGCTCCATGCACCGGGAGCCCGATGTGGGATTCGATCCCGGGTCTCCAGGATCGCGCCCTGGGCCAAAGGCAGGCGCCGAACCGCTGCACCACCCAGGGATCCCTATAATTTATTTATCTATGCTTTCCTGTCACTTGGAATATACCTGACATATAAGAAACACAGTGCATGTTGGTTCAGTGAATGTGCAGTTCCTTCCAGTTAGTGAGGTATTTTCCTCTGATTTATCTTAAAATAACCTACACCATACCCTTAGAAGAGAATAAAAAAAGCTAAGAGTTTAAGTGACTATTTGTGGTCAGGAGGAATGTATATGTCTTTTATGCACCCCTGAGAGAGCCATGGGTCATAGGTAAACCTGCTTTAAGAACATGAATTTGACCTCAGGTTTCCCTTATTCCAAAAGGTCATAGAGGACGGTGCAGCTGATCTTGTCTATAACTTGAGTTTCATCTTGTCAAATCTATGAATCTCACCAAAAAATTCGATCATCTTTCTTTTGCCAAACCATTCCCACTTTTATCTTTCACTTTGTGAAACCACTCTGAGGTTTGTACAAGATATTAGGACTGAAGTTAAAAGATAGTTGCTCCTCACTGCCATCTCATCCACCACCAGTGAACTCTTGAGAGTGCCAGGAGCCAGGCTCACCTGCTTTGTGTGCGTTGTCTTCTTCAAACCTTACAATTCTGGGAACTGTTTTCCAGATGAAACAGAAGCTTGGCCGAGTTAAGTATCTGCCTCAGGTTATATATGACTGGTGGAGCCTGGCTTCCATCCTGCCTCTGCCTGACCCGAGAGTCTGTGCACTCAGTAGTTATACACTGCATTAAAAGGCGCATTTGAAAAATAAGTTCAATAAAAGTCATCATCCAGCTACATATTTAGTAGAGGAGAAGCAGCTCTGCCTATTTATAAGAAAATCATCTGTATATCAGTTTTTTTTTTTAAAAATATTATTTATTTGAGAGAGAATGAGCATGAGTGAGAGAGAGAGAGAGCATGAGCCAGGGTGGGTGTGGGGGAGAAGCAGGCTCCCCATTGAACAGGAAGCCTGACCCAAGGCTTAGTCCCAGGACCTCAGGATCATGGCCTGAGCCAAAGGCAGACACTTACTTGACCGAGCCACCCAGGCACCCCTGTATATCAGTTTATCAGGAAATATAAAGTCAGGGTCATGAATTTTTATTTTTTGCAAAGATTCTTTACTTTTGCTTTGTGAATAAATAACACACCTTTGAATGTTTTTCAGGGAGCAGGCTTCTCCGGGACATCTAATTTATTTTATTTGCCATTTTGCAGCCAGTGATGGATCTAGGAATAGAGGATTTAGGCTCCCCAGTGCCTTAATTCCAAAGGCTGAATGTTCTAGTGGAGTGAAGTTGGATGTAAACAACAAACACAGGTTTTGGGTTCTTCCAATGAGTTTGTATTGTTATTTGCATTTTCTTCAGAAATCTTAGCCATGTTTATACATACTAACTGTAGATTCTCATTGTTGGGAAGTGCTTTCGCAGTCATCTTTGTAAGAATCCTCTCTATAGCAAATCTCTGTAGACAACTTGTGTCGGTCTATTATGGACCTACATTTCTTTCTGAATACTGGGCACACAAATGAATTTTACTGTTTGTTTGGAGGGGAAACATAATCCAGACAGTGGACTATTTGCTTTTTTTTTTTTAAACTTATTTATTTAAAAATTTGTATTAAAAAATAAAATAAATAAAAATTTGTATTGGTGTTCCTCACATACGGTGTTCTTTGTTTGGATCACTTTCTTTACCAAACTTTTGTATTTATTTTTGTTATCTTTCCATAGCTGAAATTACAGTTGCTGTTCTTTTTTTACAAAATTATTGAGTGGTTAAAAAAAAAATATTGAGTGGTGATAGGAAGGATCTTTATTATTGAGGGACAGGGGATGTTTAACAAAGAGGCCAGAGTAGGTGCTCACAGATGTCATCCAAACCAGCCATTTTTTTTAAATTCCGGCAGCCAGACGCTCCATCATCTTCCTTAGGAAGATAAAATGGTAAAGAAACATGAGATCCAAGACATCCTTAGCAGCTAAGAGATCTCTGAAATGTACCTCTATCAGGGCTTCTGGTTTTTGATTAGAATGATTACAGGTAAATAACCCAGAGCAAAATGTAGTTGCATAACAACTACACAGAGTGTTAAAAATTATTTAGTTAGTAACAGAGGTTTTTGCAGGTTGGTTGGTTTCTGGTGGTGGAGGTGACGGTTCTGATGAGATATTTAGCCATAGTGACCTTATATACAAATCTGACTATTTCATTGTCATCTGTGTGTGCACATGTTGTTTTCTTTGATTGAATCGCTTTCTTTATTTATCCAGAATGCTCTCTTTCATCCTGTCCAAATTAGCTGCTTTTCCTGGATGCTTCCCATCATCTTGCAGTGATCACCCTTTGTTTTTATTGCCTGATTTAGTTGTATCTCAGCTCTCTGAATGTGGGGATCCCAGAGGTCTTGTTAATTGCTGTTTTCCACCTGACACGTAGATATTAAATAAAAGTTTCCTCTCAACTTCTAAGTTTAATGCAATGTCAATCAGAATTCTAAAATTCTAAAAAAATCATTTTTAGATGAAGGTTATTTTAAAATATAGCCAATAAAGCCAAAAATACCCCAATAATGTTGGCTGAAAAACTTATCCAGTTAATCCACATTGTGATATTTATCAGAGTGTGATATTTATCAGTATTATATATCATCATATATCAAATATATATCAGCACTGCTTATGAATATTTTCTAGGGTTTTTTTATGGTTTTGTTTTTTCTACTTACCCTTTTAATTCAGTAATAACCACTATCCTTCCTATCAAAAAAAGTTATTAAGAATGTATTACTGCTACAAAATAGTTCAGAGACAGATACTAGAGTGTTTTAGGAATTTATGGAATTCAGTGTATTTAGTAAAATCAGAGATAAATGGGAAGTTATTACTGTAATAAAAGGGTAAATTAAAATCCAAAAGAAATCTATAAAATATTGGTAAGCATATAATTTATCCTGAAATAGGGAAAACATTCCAGACATAAAAGCCATGGAATTAATCACAAAGGGGGAAAATCACAAGATAGAGTAGCAATAGGGCTTAGAAGTTAAAAGAAATTACTTTAAGATCAGATGGTCCTGGGTCTCAGTTTTGTTGCCTGATGCTTACTGAGTGATCTTATGGGAACTTATTTACTCTTTTTTTTTTTTTAATTTTTTTAAAATTTTTATTTATTTATGATAGTCACAGAGAGAGAGAGAGAGAGGCAGAGATACAGGCAGAGGGAGAAGCAGGCTCCATGCACTGGGAGCCTGACGTGGGATTCGATCCCGGGTCTCCAGGATCGCGCCCTGGGCCAAAGGCAGGCGCCAAACCACTGCGCCACCCAGGGATCCCCTTATTTACTCTTTAAGTCTTAGTTTCTTCATTTGTAAATTGGAGGGGATAATAGTAATAGCAAACTCATCAAGCCTTTATAAGACAAAAACTTATGTAAAATATCTGCCCTTTGCCAATCACATAGAAAACACAATAGCCATTATTATTATTACCTTTAAAATTGTTACATAGGATAATAATAAATCAAAACCCCTATAAAGGGCAAACAAAATAGAAGTATTGCTCTAAAGACAATGATTGGAATATATTCATATGGATAAGAAAAACATAACTGTTCAATAGAAATGGTTAAAAAAATGTGGTCAGCTATTTTATAGGTGAAGTAACAGTGGCTAATAAGCTATGAAAAAATGTTCATTTTCCCTAGTAATAAGAAATGTAAACTCAAACTACATTGAGAAACAGTTTACCATGAGATGAGCACTGGATATTATACTGGATATTATACTGGATTATGTTGGCAAATTGAATTTAAATAAGATATTTTTTTAAAAAGAGAAGCAATTTACCACTTCCAGTTAGCAAAGATTGACAAATGATAATTTAGTGTTGGGCAAAGCTTAATGGCAATGGTGATCAAGAGATATTACTCTTGGGAGAATGAATTTTGTCGTGGCACTTTGGCAGTATATGACGAGACCCTTGAAGAGGTTTATACTTTTCCTGGTAATGAGTATTTTTAATGAGGTGAGGAAATGTTAATCCTGTAATGTTAGTAGAGAAAGTTTATTTATGTGGATATGAAAAACAAAACTGCACTTAGAGTGTGAACCCAATTCTGTTAAAGAACAACAAGAAAAAAAGATGAAAAGTAAAGGGAAGTTAGGTACTTAGACAAAATCGGGGGGCGGGGGGGAAGTAGGAAAAGATATGAAAATGATTATCATCATTTTCTCTGAGTAGTGGATTTTCTAGTTAATTATTGCTGCATAGAAAATCACCCCAAAGCTTAGTGCCTAGGTTGTAATTTTGTGTGGCAGGAATTCAAGGAGAACTCAGCTAGGCAGTTCTTCAGTTCCACATGGGAGATGGTGAGGTGACTTGATGTCATTTAGCTGGTAGAGGGGCTGATCTAAAGAACCCTGCATGGCGTCCGCTGCGTGTCTGGGCCCAGTAGGGAGTAGCTGGAACCATGGGCTCCCTTATAGTGTCTACCCATGGCCTCTCCAGCGTGGCAGTCTCAGAGGTGGAGGCTCAAATGTCCCAGAGAAACTGGTAGAAGCTTCAAGACTTCTTATCCTTAGAAACTAGCCTCAGAAGCCTGGGAACATCACTTCTTCTGACCATCTGGGAATCAAGGGGGAAAATTAGACTCCACTTCTCAAGGGCAGGAGAAGCAAATAATTTGTAGCCACCTTTAGTCTACCTCAGTGGCTTGGGTGATTTTTTGAAAAAATTTAGGTGTTTCTGCAAAGTCTATAATGCAAATGTATTATTCTTTGCACGTTTGTGAGAGCTCTTTATATATAAACCTTGAATTAGATAGTTTGCATGAGGTACTTAACGTTGTGTCTGGCATACGTAGAGCCCCGTATAAATGTCAACTGCCATCAGCATTAGCTTTACTCTTTTCTCATTAGAATAGAGATGTATTGGTGGGTTTATTTGTGGGGGCTCATTCACTTGATCTTAGCCAGAAGGCTGAGAAACGATGCAGGGGGCTCATTCACAAAGGCATTAAAGAGGCACAGTTTTGCCCGGGTAAGCCAAACAAGATTTCATGAGCAGTTGGTAATGAAACTATGTTTTGAAGGGTGAAAGGGAATTCACCAAAGAAAGGGCAGGGAAGGCTCTCAAAGTAGTGGGAGATGCATATTCAAAGACGGGGAGTTCTGATAATGCATGGCATGTTGCAGGATCTTTTAGTGTGACAGGGTTCAGATAGAGAAGCCACCTTTGTGGGAAAAGGGCTGAAGCCTGGGGAGCAAGGATTAAATTCGAATGATACTCCAGAAACAGAATATAGAAATCTTAGTGACTGATTAGCTAAAACAATTCCTTGAGAGTTGCAGCAAATAAAATTTATCTGTTCACTAAAGCACTCATGCTATCTGCTCCTGATTCAGTTTTCTTTTAATTTCAACATGAATTGTATGTGAAAAGTACAGAATTCAGACCAAGTAATAAAATACACATGGATAAATTTCCTTTCAAACCCAAAATATAAAGAGTTGGAGAAAATGACTGGCCTTGCTGTATTTCTAGGTTTAAAACAAAGTGATTTATATGTATCCCTTTTCAAAAAGTCAACAGAACCAAACATTTGTCCATCATCTCAGAATGGTTGCTCCTGCCTGTTGAGCGTATTAGCTCCATTCTTATTGTCCCAGGGCTCTCACGTTCATATGCCATATGGCCTCCACATCTGGTGACCAGTCCAGGCTCTTTTGGGGGGAAAAACAAAATTTCCTTTGAGGTACTACATAAATACATTTCTGTAGAATCTGCTACTGCCCACGTCTGCAAATATCTGGGTCCCAAATTAAATGCATAACGCTGAAATTATATTACTTTTCAAAGATAACAGTAATTAAATAAGACACAATACAAATTAGAGCTTTAAACGTTTTGGCACCAGTTCTTTTCTTCCAGCATATTACTTGCAATGATATCCCTTTGATGTTTTGACATATCTCTGAAATCACGATTAAATATGGTAACCAGAGCTAGTACTGACTTATTGTACTGGGCAAGCCATTCGGAATCAATATTATAAGGGGGAAAAATGCTATTTGGAATAGCTCTTCTACTTTTAATGAATTTAATTTGTGTTGATGTTCTAAGTCTTTTATTTTTTTCCCCTCCAGAACTGTCATTAAAGTCGTTATCTCAACAAGTTATTAAACCAAATAAAAAAACCTTTAAATAAAAAAGTAAGTTCAAGCTATTATTAGCAAATGTTTATCACTTAATATTTAAAAAATTTATTTTAGACAGATTTCCGTTGTCCTCTGGATAAAAAAAGACAATTAAGCTTTTTGGCAACCACTCATTTCTTCAATCAAAGCTACCAGAAGAATGTTGGAGCATAGACATGTGCAATACTGTGTTAGTGACAAATCAGGATTCTGTGTTTCAACACCAAGGTTTTTATTCTCTTCTTAACTCATTCAGTCATTGTTGCCTCTCTCACTGTTTGAGAACATGATTAAAATTTGTACCGTTTTTCCTGTGTTAAAGAAACAAAGCAAGGAAAAAAAAAAGCAAAGACATAATCCACATAAGATGGTAGTATAGGAACAGATTTTCAAAGTGTTAACTGATGTTGTGAAAAGCTGTTTTAGTAATAAGTCTAATGGGAAAACAATGTGGTCAGGAAACTCGGTGATACTGAAATTTAACTCTTTCAAAGTAATGTCAGGTACCAGGAACAAAGCAACACAATGAGCAGAATCAGTCCCATGTGTTGTTAAACATGGGTTTTTTTTTTTTGTTTTGTTCCTCTGCTGCCTCTTATAGTCTGTGTGGTGTTGCTGGTGTTCACGGCCTGGACGTGTCGCCAGCTGCAGTGGAGCTGCTGGGTTTTCCCTCCTCAGCTCCTAATCACCATCTTCCAGCAATATTAATCCTGTTCTGCCTTCCTCCCATTATCTGTCTCCTGGCAATGCCATTTTAATCTTAACCTAATTTTTCTTTTCCAGCTCAATAGTCTTGATATGAAGTTCACATGACTAATAAGAAGAAAGAGTGAGCAAACAATCAATGCAGTCATAGTCTAAAAAGTATAATAAAAATCTGGACAAATCCATCAGGTGGCAAATCATGAGTCACCGCTGGAGACAGAGTTAGAGATGGAGAGGCATAAACATTCCAAACTGTGGTAGCATTGTCCAGAACAGACAGCTCCTACAAGGTCTTTTTAATTCCTAAGATTTGGATTCGGTGGGGTTTTAATTTAATTTTACAATTTTTGTTACAAGGCAACCTCTTGGCAAAACTTAGAACGCATAGGGTAATTTAGTCTCCGTTGACAAAGACTCCTTTCAGTCTTTAAAAGCCTGCACTTCTCAGCTGCTTCATCAATCAAATGGGGGTAGGTTCTGTGATGCTCAGCACTCCCTTACTCTCAAGCCTCCAAGGAGAATTGCTTCATCTTTATAAACCACCCCCCTTTTTTCTTTTTCTTTTTCTTTTTTTTTTTTAAGTTTTATTTATTTATTAATGAGAGATACAGAGAGAGAGAGAGAGGCAGAGACACAGGCAGAGGGAGAAGCAGGCTCCATGCAGAGAGCCTGACGTGGGACTCGATCCCAGGTCTCCAGGATCCCGGCCTGGGCCGAAGGCAGGCGCCAAACCGCTAAGCCACCCAGGCATCCCGCCTCCCCTTTTTTCATTTGTGTAATGGGGGTGACTTTGCTGTGGTTCTGGGTGTTAGAAATAATGTAGGCATTCCCCTATGTACAGCCTGCTAGGTTATGGGTATTGGAAAGACACATTTGCCATTGTAGTTACTACTGTTACTTTTGCCATTCTGCTGCTGTTACTCATACTACGGTTACTTTATTGTTTGCCAGTACTTTATAAGTACTAATACTTTCCTATGCTTAAAATAAGCCCCATGGTACAACTGATTCATTTCTACTGCTTTTGTCATTCAAAATTTTGTTCTGTTTTATTGAAAGGAAAGACAAGTTAAGCTTTTCAAATATCACTGCATGTAATTTTAATGAGGCTTTCAAAATTTTTTATTTCAGTAAAGTGTATTTATTTTCTTAGAGAGATTTGCCCTCCCCTAGACTCTCAACAGCAGAATCAATTAGAGCTGGATGGAGTCTTTGGGGCTCTTGTTATACATGAAGCCCTGAAGCCAACCTTTGAATCATCAAAGGTATTGAGTTATGGTTAGTAAGATGTTATTACTAACTGTTTGATTGTATCTAATGCTGTAAAATTGTACATGTGTGTACATTTATATGGCCACATTTAATATAAGAAATCCTTTGCATTTCTGATAAATGATTAGAATATATTAACACATAGACACACAGAAAGTACTTGGTTACTTATGTCAACAAATAACTAGTGGCAACTGTGCTTAGTAATACTGTGTTGCATATTTGAAAGTTGCTAAGGGAATAGAGTTTAAAAGTTTTCATCATAAAAACAAATTTCTATAACTGTGTATGATGACAGATGTTAACTAGACTTACTGTGGTGACCATTTTATAATACATACAAGTATCAAGTCAATCAGTATGTTGTACACCTGAAACTAACACAATGTACGTCTATTGTACTTCAATTAAAAAAAACAAATAATTATTGAATATCTACTGTGTGATTAATAGTCATGTTCCATGTGGCAGGGATAGAGCAAAGAATATTACAAACTCCCTTCCCTCATAGAATTTATATTCTAGTTAAGAAGACAGTAAGGAAACACATGAAGCATGTCTGGATAATAGCATGGATTGTAGTGAGCTTAGAAACTGATCAAGTTGTCTAGAGCATCTGTTCCATTGATCAGTGCCTTTCCTGTAGTGGCTTCTAAATAATTTGAGTATCACTGTTGGTGATAAGTGCTATGACGAAAATGAAATCTGGGTCATGGGGATAATAAACGGGGGTAGGGATGGGAGAGCTACTATGTACAGTGTGGTTAGGGTTAGACTTTTTTTTTTTTAAGATTTTGTTTGAGAGAGAGAGAGAGCAGGAACGTGCACCTGGGGAGGGGCAGAGGGGGTGGCAGAGAATCTTCAAACAGACCCCGTGTTGAGCATGGAGCTGGAGGAAGGGTTACACCATCTCACAACCCAGAGATCATGACTTGAACCAAAACCAAGAGCTGGAGGTTTAAGGGACTGAGAGGGTTGGATATTTCTAAAGATGTGACATTTGAGTGGAGACTTGAATGAAGAGAGAGAGAGAGAGAGAGAGAGCGCGCGTTCATCTCAGGAGAGCGTGTCCTAGGCAGAGGCAGCAGGAAGGGCCGAAACCCTGCGGCAGGTTGGATGCCACTGCTGGGGTGCGAGGGTCAGGTAGTAGGGAGCTGCGGTGGGGACGGTGGAGGGCAGAGTTGGAGGCCTTATAAGCCCTGGCAGTAACCAATATTATCATTTGTTATTTTGATCTTAATATGTTCTATAATAACGGTAAACATTGGAAAAAACACATGGTATTTTTATTTGGACGAATGAGAAAATTTTAAGTATGCATTGAAGCAGAATTCCACTGGTACTTTTAGATGTGGCATCATTGGTTACACCTCTTAATTCTTGAATTTTCTTTTTGCTTGAACTAGCATGCAGTTTTTGCGTATGAGCTCTTCTTGAGAGTTGTGACAAAAGAGATTTTTTTTACAGGCATGACCAAGAGTGGGTAGACTCAGGAGGAGGTCCTGCTCATTCTGGTTTTAATTTCAGCCCCTCTTTGTATGAAAAAGTCAGGTCCCTAAAGAGAAATGCATTAAGTTAGAGGCTTTAAACATTTTTTTTTTTTAATTCTAATCCAGTGAAGATTTTGGAGTTTTTCTTTTGGCGCTGTGCATCTCTTAGAGGAATTCTTTCCCTATACATCTGCAGCAATAAGATATAAAAGGATAGTGATCTTAAGTCCTATAGTCATTTATGCTAGAGACTGTTCTATGTTAAGTCTTAAATGCATTTGGGTTGCCTTTCAGCATTAAACTTTGTAAAAAGGTAGTGCTTTTTGCACAAAGACAAATAAATAATTCTAGTGTAATCATCATTACTAGAAAATATTTATGCATACCATATGTGTTTACGTACACTTCATTTCTCATTATTACAGAAGTGCTTCAGTATTTTAATAACTGGAATAGCCATACTGATACGTACAAGCTGAGTATTTTCTTTGGCCCACTGTCTACCTGTCTAGAATTTTTTTGTTTATATCAACCCTATTTGCTAACAAGGTAGAAAAAGTAGAATATGCTGGCTAAAAAAAAATTGGTGATGTAGTCATTGCAAATGACTAAAGGTTCACTTGTGAAGCAGAATTTGAATGGTTGAATTGGTTTCCTTTTAAAAACTGACATCATTTCAAGAGAACCAATGATCCCTTGTAGCAGTTGTATAAAAATAACTACTCTAAACCCCCATGTGCAGTATGAACCATTCTCCTTGTACCTTAATGAATGTTAGTCATTTGTACATAATTCACCTTCTCTCCCTCACTCCAACACTTTCTCTTACTCTCTCTCTCTGTCTCTCCCTTCTTCATCTCCTGAATGCTTTATTATGCTGTTCTCTACTAATGTGCAAATAGTTTTATGGTTTCTTTTGATTTTTAAAAAAAATTATTTATTTATTCATGAGAGACAGAGAGAGAGGCAGAGACACAGGCAGAGGGAGAAGCAGGCTCCATGCAGGGAGCCCGACATGGGACTCGATCCCGGGTCTCCAGGATCACGCCCTGGGCTAAAGGCAGGCGCCAAACCGCTGCACCACCCAGGGATCCCTGCCCCTTTCTTTTGATTTGGATACTCTCTCTAGTCTGTCTGGGACTATGTTGTTGGTTTGCAAAGTGAGATGGGCAAATAACTTGCTGACAAGGGAATTGCACTATGGCTGTGTCCACTTGGGTGTACAAACACAGCAACCTAAACATTCTTCCCACGTTTTATGTTGCCTGCAGGTCGGTCCTTTTTAAGCTATGATATGATATGATAAGCTTTACCGACTTTGGGGAAAGAAAGGAGTATTTGGTTTTGAGGGAAGGAGCATGTTTCCCAGTATTAAATTCTATTTAGTTCTGGAATCTTCTTCCCCACAGAAAGAACAGAGATGCCATGTTGACACTTTAACATTCAGCTAGAGGAAATTTATTTTAGGAGTATACTCCCCATCCAATATTATCATGGAACTAAAGGAGAGCAGGAAAACTATAGGTGAAGTAGCAATAGAAAGTAGAAAATAGCCTCGTTAAACCTAAAATTCAAACTCCTTAGTTGGCAGTTTTGATTTTTTAGCATGTAGTTTAAACCAATGGATCTCAAATTTTCTGGTCATAGGACTCTGTTAGGTTCTTAAACATTGTTATGGACCCCAAGAAACTTTTGTGTATATGAGCTATATCTGTTGATATTAACCATCTTAGAAATTAGACCTGTGAAGTTATAAAAATACTTGTTAAAAATAACAATAATAAGTTCATTGCATGTTGATATAAATAAGACATTTTTTTAATGAAAAAATTCAAAGCAGAAACAGTGAGAAGAGTGGCATTGTTTTATGTTTTGGAAATCTCTTTAAAATGTCTGGCTTAATAGAAGACAGCTGGGCTCTCCTATCTGCTTCTGCATTCAATCTGTTGTCATATCACACATTACATAGCTTCTGGAAAACTTCACTGTATGCTCCTGAGAGAATGAGTGAAAAAAGGCAAATGATGTCTCACTATTATTATGAAAATACTTTTGACCTTGTGGACCTCCTGCAACACTTCCCCAGGGGGTCTCCTGACCACAGTTTGAGAACTGTTGGCCTAAATACATCTTTCCTGTCACACTCTTGTGTCAACCCCCCATGTAGCCTCTTAGTATTGATACTTTAACCTAATCTTCTCCCCACCCCAACCCATTTGTTTTCCTGGCTGCCCAGAATCTAAAGCATTAAGTAGAGTCTACCTACTACAGATGAATATCATGGAAGTGCTCAACTCAAGGTATTAAAATAACAAAAGGGTCAATTGAAAATGAGTGAACTCATGTCCTTGAAATTAAAGCTATAGTTGAAGTCTTACCCATGAAACAGGCCCTGACGATGGTTGAGAAGGTTAATCGAAAAAGCAATTCAAAATAGAGTCATAAGAAAAGATACACACATCAACAATTTTTCACTTATATACAGTATATCCATTTATCCAACCTTTTGATGTAATGCCAGGTCTTTTCTTGAGTAAGAACTTTCTGATTGGGTATTTCCATCTTTTTTTGCATAAACCACATTCAAAATACATCATCTCCCATTTCCAATTTTGTGTTTTTAAAAAATGGAGTCAGAACTTAAAGTAATTTGCAAGATAATCTAAGGGCTTTAAGAACACCAGTCTGCCCCTTCTCTATAGTGTAGTTTCTTAAGGAAAGAGACTGTTTTGTCATCTTTTTCCTAATCTTAATACAGTGCCTGACAATAGTAGATATTCCCTGAATGGTTGTTAGTTGAGAACATAGTGAGGGCACACATCCATGAATGAATGAAATAGTAGAGAAATGTCAGTTCATGTCTTCTGCCCATTTTTTAATTGGATTATTTGGTTTTTGGGTGTTGAGTTTTATAAATTCTTTAAATATTTTGGATACTAGCCTTTTCTTAGATATGTCATTTGCAAATATCTTTTCCCATTCCATAGATTGCCTTTTCATTTTGTTGATTATTTCCTTGGCTGTACAGAAGCTTTTTATTCTGATCTAGTCCCAACAATTCATTTTTGCGTTTGTTTCCCTTAGCACACTGTAATTTAAAACATTAGAAATGTTGAGAATTAAAATGGGTTTCTTCTTATTATTTTAATAGAAAATTTATCAAGACTAAATGTTGGAACATTGCTTGCCTTTCCTTGTCTTATAACCAACCATATGGAGCAGGCACCTTTTCTATATCTTGGCGAACTGTCACACTCACATTCTTTAAGGTTCTTGTAGCGTTTTATCCTTTGCACTTTGAATGTCGTGACCATGCAGGAGTTCCCACATCCCTTTCTCTGGAACACCTTCATCTCCTCATCACAACCACTTTCCTCACTTATGTGGGTAAGTTCACCATCACTAAGATCCTCTGGCTGCACAAGTAGGTTTCTCTTTGAATGGCAGCAGTGTCAACATTCTCACAGATAGTTTTTCTATAATGACATTCTCACTCTGTTTGAATTTCACTCCTAGTGTTACCACTTTCTATTTCCTGTTTCTTTATTTATTGACTGACCAATTTCCACTTTCTGTTATTCATTTTTGTAAAATGTACCTTGAGTTCATCACTGAGAGGTAAGGTTACTACATACTTTGTTGTCTGTGTGTGAACTGAATGACAGATACATAGTGACCAGTCACCGACAAACTTTGTAAGAAGTGACGATTGGTCACTGACTGTGATGTGCATCTATTATTTACGTAGTAATTTGTGGACTGAGGATCTAACAGTGAAATTTGTACTTTATACAATTACTCACAGCTAATTTACCAAAGTAATTGAAATTTGAGCTGTGTTTTGGGGAACTGATGTTAATAGTGTTAATAAGGCCTAGACAAATATTGTTCACAGCTGAGCCTTATAATATATTATGATTATGTTTACTTTTTGTGTTCTGGAGTTAAGAGGTAATTATTTTTTTATTTGTTAAGTTTGATATGTACCTAGGACTAGTTTTTACACATCTTTCAATACTTCTTTCCTCCCTCCCTTCCTTCCTTCCTTCCTTCCTTCCTTCCTTCCTTCCTTCCTTCCTTCCTTCCTTCTTTTCTTTCTTTCTTTCTTTCTTTCTTTCTTTCTTTCTTTCTTTCTTTCTTTCTTTCTTTCTTTTCCGTAAGATTAATCATATCACTGTCAGAGTTTTAAGCAGTGTTTTTTTTTTTTTTAACCTTCATTTTCAGGGTGTCTGGGTGGTTTAGTTGGTTAAGCATCTGCCTTTAGCTCAGGTCATAATCTCAGGGTCTGGGATTGAGCCTGCTTTTCTGTCTCCCTCTGCCTGCAACTTCCCCTGCTTGGGGTCTGTCTGTCTGTCTGTCTGTCTCTCTTAACTAACTAACTAACTAACTAACTAACTAACTAACTAACCAACCTTCATTTTCTTTCTCTCTTGGTATGCCCGGTTCTCATCCTAGGCATCATCATTCTTTACTTTCCTCATTTTAATTTCATTTGCTTTTTTTCCCCTAGAATGGAGTAACTTTTTCTTAGATCTCTTGTCTTTATCTCTCCTGGTTTATTTCCTTGATTTGGTGGAGCACATCCTCCAGTATTTTGTCAGATAAGAAAGATGGTTCAGTGGCAAAGGCATGGTGATGACAGCCTTCACCATACTTCTCTCCTGAGTCATACTTCTTCAATCTGGATGGCTTGTCGTATATGTATAGTGCACAGTTGTGATCCTAAGTTCTTTCTATATCATCACAAATTCCCTTTTCTTCTTCTCTGTTTTGAATCTCCTGTCTTTTCTGTATCACATGCCTTCTTCTCTTTATTTTTCCTCATTACAGAGTACATGGTCCAGTAATTTCCTGAGAAAGAGGACATAAGGTAGTATCTCTTTAGACCTCGAATAACTGAAAATGCCTGTATGCTACCCTCCTATTATATTGATAATTTGATTAGACGTAGAATTCCAGCTTAGCAGCCATTTTTATTTTGAAATTTTGAAGGTGTTGCTTATTGTTTTCTTGCTGTTGATTCTGCTTTTGAGTATCTGAGCCTGTTTTAATTCCTAATTCATTGTAACTCTTTTTTCCCCCTATGGAAATGTACATGATCTTACCTTCATTATCAGTATTCTAAAATTTCACAGTTATGTGATATACTGTGGATCTGTTTTTGCCTGATAGCTCTACCTTGCCCATTGTTCAGCTCTGTGAAATTCATGTTTCTTGTTTTTGTTTTTTGTTTGTTGATGTTTTGGTGATTCCATTTCTCCATCTTTTTCCATGTTTTCTTTTTGGAATTCCTGTCATTTTGATGTTAACCCTCCTTAACTAGTCTTCTTCTTCTTCTTCTTTTTTTTTTTTTTTAAGATTTTATTTATTCATGAGAGGCACAGAGAGAGAGAGAGAGAGAGAGAGAGAGAGAGGCAGAAGACACAGGCAGAGGGAGAAGCAGGCTCCATGCAGGAAGCCCAATGTGGGACTCGATCCCGGGTCTCCGGGATCACACTCTGGGCCAAAGGCGGGCGCTAAACCTCTGGGCCACCGCGGCTGCCCTTTAACTAGTCTTCTCATTTTAAAATATTTTACCCTTGTTTTCTATTTCTTGTGTTTGCTTTCTTTTTTTTTGCTCTTGTGAGAGATATCCTCCACGTTATCTTCCAAGTTTTTTTTGTGTGTGTTTTAAAATTTTTGCTGTCATATTTTTAATTTCAAGGGTTCTTTGTGTGTTTATATGTGTACATGTGTATATTCTGTATGCTATTATTTTTTTAAAAATAGTATTTTGTTCTTGTTTTATGGATATAATATATTATCCCTACATGGTTTTTTCCATGATGCTTTTTTTAAAAAGTTTTTTTTTTCTCCATGTTCTATGTTAGAAGCTTTCCTCAGATGTTGGATAATTCCTGGTTATAAGGATTAAGAGTAGATGTTTAAGATGCTGATTGGATATGCAGACCCTAAGGTGGGCTTATAGATTTGAAGTTTATTATAGGTAATAGATGAGTTGTTTGCTAGGGCACCATCAGAATCAGTATTAGGTCTTTTGTCTTGAGCTAGAGGTATTCCCCCAAAGAGCACCCTTCCAGTTTCTTGCATAAAATGGAAAGGGTCTGGATGAGAGCCGTGTAAAAGAAGGGGTGGTGTCCACATCTACTTGGGCTGTTTTAAATGCCACATACTGGAAAGCTTATAAACAACAAGAATTTGTTTCTCATAATGTTGAAGCCTGGAAAGTCCAAGATCAGGGTGCCAGGATGGTTATATTCTGGTGAAGGCTTTCTTCCTGGTTCATAGGCAGCACCTTCTGTATGTGTCAGAACATAGTAGAAAGGCTTAGAGATCTTTCTGGAGCACTAATCCCATATGTGAAGGCTGAGCCTCATGACTTAAGCCACTCCCAAGGGTCTCACCTCATAATATCATTATCATTGTAGGTTAAAATTTCAACACATGAGTTTTGGGGAACACAAAAATTCAGGCCATAGCCTGTGGATAGTGTTAGCATCTAGCTTTTGGTGTACATTCACATAATTCCCAAATTTTTGCTGGTCAGTCCCTAGACTACAACTCTCTCTTTTACTCAGTCACAGAATAAACTTCTTACCTGCTACCAAGGTAAGGGAGAGACAGTTGCTAAGTGATATGGATGGAGTATTGGAAAGGACTTAGAGATCTAACTACTTCTCAAATAATTTCAACCCACTTATTATAAATGTACCCCAGTTTCCTCCTAACTTCAGAGGAACCTTTTGGTACCATATCTTGGGCCTTTTGTGGTTCCTGTGGTGTAAACAGAATTGTGTCTCTGCTTTTCCTCCAGTTAGGATTTGGTTTTCTTAGTTTCTCCTATGTCCCTTAACACTGAAGCTTTGACTTTCAAGCTTCCAAAACTTGTTGCTGTTATTTCATCTCCAGTTTTCTTTGTATTTATGGGTTTATTTTTTAAAAAAGAAAATAAACTTTTTTTTTTCCTGTTTTCTGGGTAGTTTTAGTAGGGTTTGGGGAGGTAGAATATTTACACATATATGTTTTATCTGCCATCTTAACTATAAATCCCTTTAATCTTTCTAGAAATGAAAATCCTACTTACAAATCTTCAATTACAATTCCCTGATCTAACTAGAGTCAAATACAAACTAAACATAATATTTGACCATGTTTTCTTTTTTTAAAATCTGTGTTTCTATTACTTATAAATGATAATATCAACTGTATTTTCCAACAAATGCTCAAACTTTACTAAATTTTTTAATTTTTGATTTTGAGAATGTATTTATATGTCTCTGATGAAGATCAGGGAAATGTGCACAGAGATGAATGACTGAAGTGAATTCACTGAGTATGTGTTTGTATGTATGTGATGACATTAAGTCTATCAGAAGCCACACACATCATAATATAGGTTAAATTTATTCCCTTAACACAAAATATACTTTTATCTACATTTATTCCTCACAAGTAAATACATAGTCAGAATTTGATCTGAACACATTTGCTAAAACCAGAGAATCTATTTCGTGGAGGAAAACTTTCAGTTTTTAGCAGAACACTTATCCTATCTTTCCAAACTTTCTCATCCCAACTTTCTAAACAGGAAGCCTCAATCTTTTTTCCACATACAGATTATTGCTTTCACCTTAAGTAGAGAAAAAACTCTGTGATTAGTCACAGAGACAGTGCTTACATTTTCCTTTCAAATATTATTATATTAGGATGCTGTGGTAATTCTTTTCATTTGTAATCCGCTTTAAGAGTTCAAAGTTTTCAAGATTCATGTTCATAACACTTCTTATGTGGGGTGGTTCAAGATGGTGGTATAGGAAGATCCTGAACTGACCTCAAGTCCACAGCTGCCTATGGAAGAGATCCCTCCGAAAAAGACCTGAAAACTAGCTGAACAGCTCTACTACAACAAAGGATAAAAAGGCCACGTTGAGATGAATAATAGAGGCAGAGACATAGTCTTGCCAAAAGGCCCTGGTGTGACAACCCACAATTAGAAGGAATCACACAAATATAGCGCTCTTTCCTGAGGAGTAAGGGGTTTATGCCCCACATCAGGCACCCCAGCCCTTGGGACTTGCACAGACTTGTCCTAGAGAGATGAGCCTGCAAAATGTCTGGCTTTGAAAAAACCAATAGGGTTTATATCCAAGGGACCCAAAGGGCTATAGGGAACCTAGAAATTTTCTTCTTAAAGGATTTATACAATACTCACTTGCCCTGGGATCCACTGCAAAAGCAGCAGTTTAGAAAGCACTTAGACCATGAAGGAGATTAATTGGCTTATCTTAGAGTGTCTGCTGGAGAGCCAGGGGCTACTTGGGACTTTCTCAGGGAATGGAGGCACTGGTAGGTGCCAGTTTCACATGGTCCTGCCACCTTGCTAGCACTGGTAGTTGTATGCAGTGACAACACTCTCCAGCTTTCCTACTACACCTGGGAAATGTGTCCCATCTCTGTACTGTGCTCCTTTGCTGAAAACATCTGGTGCACTCTCTCACTGCCTTGCTGAGTCAGAGGGCACATCCATCCCTGCGCTCTCCCGCAACCTTGCCAAAGCTGGTAGGTGTGTGTAGTCCATTCAGAAGATACTCTTTGATCTCCTGGCTCTAGTGGCCAGAGGGTCTGTGTTTCTGGACCCACAGGCCTGAAACAATTGTAGGAAGAGTTCTTGGCAGGCCACTGCACAGACAGAAGACTGAGACATACCCTCAATCTTTCAGTTAAAAAAAAAAAAAAAGCCTATTTAGTTGTCCTGGAGCTTCAATCTGAGGGGCAGACATCAGGTTTGCCACACATCTAGAGTCTAGGGAGGTACTCTCAAGTAGCATAGAATGGGTATCCTGTCTTTGTGCTCTCCCTTGGCCTTGCTACTGCTCATTGGTACTTCTCCAAAAGGAGCTTATACATTTGTCTGAAGCTCTGATTTTTGTAACTGTCACCCAGGGAACACTTCCATATCACCAGATCTGGAGGCCAGTGGAGCTTAGGACTCTGGTCCTAGAGGACTGTGTATAGTTAAACATTTTAAAGTGGTTGCCTAAAGATCTGACTTACAGTGAGTCTGAAACCAGGTGCTGACTGAGATCGGTCCTTTTGGAACACTGATAGGTCTTGGCACACCCTCAAGAACTGGGACCTGTCAAGAATGAATCAAACTGTTTCGACAATTACAAGGTTTAAAAGACAAATCCAGAGCTAGGGCAAAGTTGAATGATAAGCTTCATCTCCTACACAGATCCTCGCCTACAGGACTGTTGAGAGGGTAGGACTGTTACAGCTCTCCCAGCTACCGACTGGGAGAGGTAGCTGTTACATTTAATACATAAAGAGTGAGACAAAATGAGGAAGCAGAGGAATATGTTCCAAATGGAAAACAAAAACAAAAACAAGATAAAACCTCAGAAAAAAACCCTTACTAAAATGGAGATAAGTATTTTATCTAGTGAAGAGTTCAAATTAAGGGTCATAAAGATGCTCACGAGACTCAGGAAAGACATGGATGAACACAGTGAAAACTTCAGTGAAGAGAAAGAAAATATTAAAAAGTGCCAGACAGGAGCCATGGAGCTGAAGAATAAACTAATTGAAATGAAAAATTTATTAGAAGGGTTCAATAGCAGACATGATGAAGCAGAAGAAAGGATCAGTGATCTGGAACACATAGTGGTAGAACTCAACGTATCCACAAAAAGAAAAAGAATTTTAAAAAGTTAAGATAGATTAAGGGACCTATGAAAAAACATCAAGCAGAATATCATTTGCATGGATCACAGAAGGAGAAGAGAGAAAGGGATAGAAAAGTTATTTGAAGAAATAGTGTCTGAAAACTTACCTAACATGAAGAAGGAAACAGACATCCAAATCCAGGAAAACTGGAGATGTGTAAATGAGACGAATTCAAAGAGATCCATACCAAGACACATTATAATTAAAATGTCAAATGTGAAATAAAAATAGAGATTTTTTTTGAGAGAGAGAGAGAGAAAGCAAGAGAGAGAGAGAGAGAGAGAAAGTGAGCCAGTAGACATCGGGCAGAGGGAGAGGGAGAGAGAGAGCACAGAGCTCAACATGGGGCTGTGATCTTATGACTCTGAGATTGAGATCATGACCTGAATCAAAATCAAGTGTTGGACACTTAGCTGACTGTGCCACCCAGGAACCCCCAAGAAAAAGAGAGAATCTTAAAGCAGCAAGAGAAAAACAACCTGTTACATACAAGGGAACCCCCATAAGACTTTCATTTGATATTTTCAGCAGAAACTTTGCAGGCCACAAGAGAGTAGCATGATATATTAAAAATGCTAAGAGGAAAAACGTTCCAACCAAGAATACTCTACCAAACAAAATTATCATTCAGAATTGACAGAGAAAGAGTTTTCCAGACAAATGAAAGATAAAGGGGTTTATCACCATTAAACCAGCCTTACAAGAAATTTTAAGGAAACTTCCTTAAGCTGAAAAGAAAGGCATTAACTAGTAATAAAACACATGAAAGTAAAAATCTTCACTAGTAAAGGTACATATGCAGCAAAGGTAGTGGATTAATTATTTATAAGGCTAGTATGATGATTAAAAGACAAAAATGTAAAAAGAATTATAACTACAGGGCAGGGGATCCCTGGGTGGCGCAGCGGTTTAGCGCCTGCCTTTGGCTCCGGGCGCGATCCTGGAGACCTGGGATCGAGTCCCACGTCGGGCTTCCGGTGAATGGAGCCTGCTTCTCCCTCTGCCTGTGTCTCTGCCTCTCTCTCTCTCTCTCTGTGTGTGTGTCTCTCATGAATAAATAGATAAAATCTTTAAAAAAAACCCTGTAACTACAATAATTAGTTAAGGGATACACACAATATGGAAAATGACATCAAAAACATAAAATCTGGGAGGGGGGAATAAAAGTGTAGAGTTTTACAATGCATTCAAACTTAACTTGCTATCAATTAAAAATATATATATATATGCACAATAAACTATACAGAGACTGGAAAAAGATGTTCCATGCAAATGGAAACTAGAAGAAAACTGGAACAGCTATACTTATATCAGACAGTAATAGAATTTTTTTTTTAAAAGCTGTAATAAAAGACAGAGGTGGATATTACATAATGATCAAAGGGTCAGTCCAAGAAGAAAGATATAAGATTTATAATTGTGCACCCAACATAGAAGCACCTAACTATATAAAGAATATTAATCAACCTAAAGAGAGAAACTGACATTAATACAACAATAGTAGGAGACTTTAATTTCCTATTTACATCAAAAAATAGATTACCCAGACAGAAAATCAATAAAGAAATAGCCTTTACGGAAATATTAGACCTGATCAACTTAACAGGTATACAGAGTATCTCATTCAAAAACAAATAATACACATTCTTTTCAAGTGCACATGAATATTCTCCAGGACAGATCATATGTTAGGGCGTAAAACAAGTCTCAATAAATTTAAGAAGATTGAAATTATATCAAGGATCCTTACCAACCAAAATGGTGTGACACTAGAAATCAGAAGAAAAAAACTGGATAATCACAAATATCTGGAGATTAAATGATATGCCACTGAAAAACAAATGGGTCAACAAAGAATCAAAAGAGAAATTAAAAATACCTTGAGACAAATGAAAATGGAAATACAGCAAACCAAAATCTATGGGATATGGTAAAAGCAGTTAATTAAGAAAGAAGCTCTTAGTGATACAGGCCTACCTCAACAGACAAGAAAACCCTCAAATAAAACAATCTGACTTTATACCTAAAGGAACTAGGAGGAAAAAAAACAAAACAAAACAAAACAAAAAAAAAAACAAACGAAGCCCAAAATTGGTAGAGGGAAGGAAATAATAAAGATCAGAGTGGAAATAAATTAGGTAGAGACTAATAGGACAATAAAAAAGATCAGTGAGGGCTTGTTCTTTGTAAAGATAAACAAAATTGACAAATTTTTACTAGACTCAATAAGAAAAAAAGAGAGGAGGTTCAAGTAAATAAAGTTAGAAGTGAAAGAGTTGGTTACAGCTCATACCACAGAAATACAAAGGATCTCAAGAGACCATGATTAACAATCATACACAAAAAATTGGACAACCTAGGAGTAATGGGTAAGTTCCTAGAAACAAATCATCTTCCAAGACTAAATCATGAATAGAAAATCTGAATAGACTGATTACAAGTAAGGAGATTGAATCAGTGATCAAAAACCTCCCAACAGACTGCTTGGTGAATTGTACAAAACCTTCAAAGAAGATTTAATATCTATTCTTCTCAAACTCTCCCCCAAAAATGGAAGAGAAAGTAACTCTTCCAAATTCAATTTATGAAGCCAGCATTACCCTGCTACCAAAAGCAGACAAGGATGCCACCAAAGAAAGAAAATTGCAGGCCAATATCCCTGGTGAACATAGATGCAAAAATACTCAACAAAATATTAGCAAACCAATTCAGCTATACACAATGAATAAGTGGGATTTATTTCAGTGATGCAAGGATGGCTCAACATTCACAAGTCAGTGTGATCCACCACATTAGCAAAATGAAAGATTAAAGTCATATCATCTCAATAGATGCAGAAAAAGTATTTGACAAAATTCGATACCCATCTATGTATTCTAAAGACTCCTAAGAAATTTGAGTATTGAGGGAATGGACCTCAAATAATGAAGCCCCTATATGATGAGCCCACAGCTAACATTATACTCAGTGGTGAAGAGCTGAATGCTTTTCATCTAAGATTGGGAACAAGGCAAGGATGCCCACTCTCATCACTTTTATTCAACATCATATTGGAAGTTCTAGCAGGAGCAGTTAGGCAAGAAAAAGCATTCAGATTGGAAAGGAAGAAGTAAAGCTGGCCCTTTTTGCAGATGGAATGATGTCATATACAGAAAACCCTGAAGACTACACCAAAGAAATTGTTAGAACTAATAAATTAATTCAGTAGAGTTGCAGGATACAAAATCAGTATATGAAAACCAGTTGCGTTCCTGTACACTAAAAACAAACAATCTGAAAGAGAAATTAGGGAAACAATCCTATTTACAATTGCATCCCAAAGAATAAAATTTAGGAATTTTAGATCCCAGAATTCTAAATCTAGGACTAAATTTAACCAAGGAAGTGAAAGACCTATATATACTGAAAGCTATAAGACATTGATGAAAGAAATTGAAAAATACATAAATATGGAAAAATATTCTGTGCTTATGGATTAGAATAATTAATATTGTTAAAATGATCTATTACCCAAAGCAATATACAGATCGAATGCAATCCCTAACAGAATTCCTGTGGCACTTGTCACAGAAATAGAACCACAAAAGACTGAATAGCCAAAGGAATCTTGAGAAAGAAGAACAAAACTGGAGGCATTAAACTTCCTGATTTCAAACTATATTATAAAGCTACAGTAGTCAAGACAGTATGTTATTGGCATAAAAACAGACACATAATCAATAGGCTCAGAAATAAGCCCACACAAATATGGTCAATTAATTCACTACAAAGGAAGAAGAAAATGCGATGGGCAAAGGGCACTCTCTTTGATAAATGATGAGAAAAATGGGACAGCTACACACAAAATAATGAAACCAGACCACTATCTTATACTATACACAAAAATTAACTCAAAATGAATTAAAGACTTGCAGATAAGACTCGAAATCATAAAACTCTTAGAAGAAAACAGGTATTAAGCTGCTTGACATCATCAGTCTTGGGGATGATTTTTTTTTTATATGACTCCACAAGTAAAGGTAAAAAAAGCAAAAATAAATCGGTGAGGCTACATCAAAATAAAAAGCTTTTGTTCAGCAAAGGAAATCATCAAAACTTTCTGAATAGGAGAGGATATTTGCAAATGATATGCCTGATAAGGAGTTGATATCTAAAATACATAAAGAACTTAGACAACTTGACACTAAAAACACCAATCTGATTATAAAATGTACAGAGGACTGGATGAGGCATTTTTCCAAAGAAGACATACAGATGGCCAACCAATGCATGAAAAGAAGCTCAACATCACTGATCAAAATGCACATCAAAACCACAATGAGATATCACCTGTAGTATGGCTATTGTAGAAAAGACTAGAAGTAACAAATGTTGGCAAGATTGGAAATCCTTGTATATTATTGATGGGAATGGAAATTGGTACGTCCACTCTGGAAAACAGTATGGCAGTTCCTCAAAAATTAAAAATAGAATTACCATGTGATTCAGCAATTCTACTTCTGGGTATTTATTTGAAGAAAATGAAAACACTGTGTTCTACTCTAGCGTTATTCAGAATAGTGATATTGAAGCAACCTAAGTGTCCATCAATAGATAAAGAAATGTGGTGTATATACAATGGGATATTCAAGCATATTCAACCATAAAAAAGAATGAAATCTTGCCATTTGTGACAACATGGATGGGTCCTGAAGGTATTATGGTGAGTGAAATAAGTCAAAGATAGGTAACATACTATTTCACTTTTATGTGGAGTCTAAAAAACAAAACAAATGAACAATCAATAAAAGATATAGATAATAGAGAATGGATTGGTATTCACCAGAAGAGAGGGGGTTGGTGGGCGGCTGGCAAAATGGGTGCAGTTAAGTCAAGAGATACAAACTTCCAATTATAAAAGTAATAAATCATGAGAATGTAATGTACAACTTGGGGACTGTTGTCAATGATTGAATGTTGATAAGAGTAAATCTTATATTTGAATATTGCTAAGAGTAAATCTTAAAAATTCTTATTATAGGGATCCCTGGGTGGCGCAGCGGTTTGGCGCCTGCCTTTGGCCCAGGGCGTGATCCTGGAGACCCGGGATCGAATCCCACATCAGGCTCCCGGTGCATGGAGCCTGTTTCTCCCTCCGCCTGTGTCTCTGCCTCTCTCTCTCTCTCTGTGACTATCACAAATAAATAAAAATAATAAAAAAATTAAAAAAAATTCTTATTATAGGAAAATTTTTGTAACTATATGTGTGTGTGTGTATAAATACATGTGTGTGTGTATGAAAATACTTCTTGCATCCTATAGTGAGTGTTTTGTTGAGAGTGAGTGTGGAATTGGAGAGGTGGAAAGAAAAACAGGAAAAATTGCTAGGTAGGAATTAGATGAACCTCTAGTACAATGAATCTAGAGTTGACTCCTTTTTTTTATATATCCTGATTTAAAGATTTTACATGCAGAATAATCACCCACTCATACAAAGAAGTATTCCATGACTACAAGCTGTATTTCTGATTTCTTCTATAGAACAATCTCAGTTCTATATATGGAATTATGTCCCCCTAACGTTTATATGTGAAGGCCCTCAAACCCCCAGTGTGATGGTATTTGGAGATAGGGCATTTGGGAGATGAGATCATGAGGGTGGGGCCCTCAGGAGGGTATTTGCACACTTCAAAGAGAGTAAACAGAAGGTGCGCTCTCTTTCTGTCTGCCACATGAGAACAAAATGAGAAGGCAGCCACATGTAAGCCAGGAAGAGTGTTCTCACCAAAACCCAACTATGCTGGCACTCTGGTCTTGGACTTGTAGCCTACAGAACTGTGGGAAAATAATTTCTGTTGTTTTAACCAATCTATGATATTTTATCCTGGCAGCCCAGGCTGATAATACACTTGGAAATTTCTGTCATTAGTTCTAATGGGAGATAGCCTGGCTTCAACTCATCCCTACTTGGGATCTATAGCTGGTGATGTCTTCTGATACCAGCCAACTCTCCAATTCTCCACACGCCAGCTGGTTGTTCAGTAATTCAGTTAATTCTGACACTCTGTACCTGGAGTTACCAGCAGATCCCCCAAGTTATCGGAGCTCAGTCCTACAGACTCCCCCACCTCAGATGCCAGTTGCAAGTTTCAGGCCAACTATACTGACTGACTAGCTATGAAACAGAGTTCTCATGACTCCTTTTCAGGTTCAGGGATTTGCTAGAATGGCTTGTAGACCTTAATGTCAGCGTGAAAAGCATTGTGTCCCGCTCTTGGTAATAAAGAGTTAGAGATTGGCATCGAAAGTGAAAGCAGAAAGCTTTATTAAGGCCAGTAGACTCTCAAGGTGGGAGACTAGGCAGGCTTGGAGGTGGCAACTCCCCTGAGGCTACAGGGGTCCTTTCCTTTTATGTGAGCAGGGTCTCCTGTCATGAACAGGATGGTTTCTAAGGGTGGCTACTTCCAATCATTTGGGTGATTCCTCCCACAGCTTGGGAGGAGTTTTTAATCCTACATAATTGGTCCCAGAACCGTCATGGCAGTTGTTGGATCCTCCACTGGGGGTGGGGGATGGGGGAGACTATAACCACAATGCAAATGCATTATCATAAGTCTAGGGGTACACTGAGGCAGAGGTGGAACTGGAGAGCTCATGCTCTTGCAGCTATGGCTCTTGGTCTCTTAGCCCCAGGGTCTTGGAAGCCACAAAAATCAGGATGTTGTGCCCTCAGGCTTCTAATATGTAACTGATCAAAATCCTTGCCACTTTCTTAGATCTAGCTAACTGCCCACTCAAGGACTTAAGACTCTGTAATCTTTCAGGTCAAGGGACAAAGTTCCAGGCAGCCGGGTGGCTCAGCAGTTTGGCGCCGTCTTCAGCCCAAGATGTGATCCTGGAGACCCGGGATCGAGTCCCACATTGGGCTCCCTGCATGGGGCCTGCTTCTCCCTCTGCCTGTGTCTCTGCCTCTCTCTCTCTCTCTCTCTCTCTCTCTCTCTGTGTCTCTCATGAATAAATAAACAAAAATCTTAAAAAAAGAAAAAAAGGGAGGATAAAGTACCAGTTCCTCAGGTGTTCCTCCCACTGCTCAGATCTACATTCTACCTAACATTACGAAAACCCTTTTTTTCACATTTACCAATTTATTATAAAGGATACAATTCAGGAAGGGCCAAGTGGAAGAGCCGAGTAGGAAAAACATGGGGGGTTTGGATAGAGGACACAGAGCTTCTATGTCCTCTCTTGTGTACTACCCTTCCAGCAAGTGGATTTGTTCACCAGGCCAGATAGCCAGGAAATCATCAGATCTCGTTGTTGAAGAATTTTTATAGAGCTCAATCTCCAGCCCTCTCCTCTTCCTTTAGGACTGGGAGTGGGGCAGAAAGTTCCAGCCCACTTATCCCTTGGTCTTTCTGGTGACCAGCCCCATGCTGAGCCTATCTAAGGGCCCTACTCTAAGTCACCTCGTTAATATAAACTCACATGTGATCCTGCAAAGAAGCTTATTCTGAATAGCAAAAGATACTTTTGTCATTTGGAAAATTCCTAGGGTTGCAGGAGCTCTGTGCCAGGAACCTGGGACAGAGACCAAGTACAATTCTTTATTAGGCTTTGCATTCCAAAGGTCCTACCTTGTTGTGTGTGGGTCAGCTCTTCACTCATTCATCAGATCTGATCAGCAGGAAGGGAGGCAAAAAAGCAAGTAAGCCACTTACGTGGTGTGTTGGGATGCTTTTTGACTATAGGTGACAGAGAGATGACTTAAATAATAAGGAGAATATGTTATTAGGAGAAAAATGCTGTGCCCTTCTCTGCCACAAAGGGCAGCATTTTTTTTTTTTTTAAGATTTTATTTATTTATTCATGAGGGACACACACACAGAGAGGCAGAGACACAGGCAGAGGGAGAAGCAGGCTCCATGCAAGGAGCCCGATGTGGGACTCAATCCAGGGACCCTGGGGTCACGCCCTGGGTGGAAGGCAGGTGCTAAACCGCTGAGCCACCCAGGGATCCCCAAAGGGCAGCATTTAGAGGTAAAAGAATGCTTGCCCAAAAAGAAAAAGAATGCCTCTGGAGGAGGAACTGAGTGGTTACATCAGCTTTGCTACAGAATAACTTTGCCCCCTGTGTACTACTTACAACAGCGTTGGCAGTGATATTTTCTTGGCTGGTGAGAAACTAATTAGAAGATGGGACCATTTTACATACTCTTGAAATGACACAGTTTCAACAGATGTTTCAGGGAAATGCATACCTGGTGCTCTTCCATTAGCCAATTACTTTGTTGCAACTGTCACAGGCTCTTTCTTTCCTTCAGCAATTATGAAGAATTATGTCCCAACTGGCAACTCAAATGTACATCATTTAGCTCAATTGGAGGGAAATTTGGTGGTAATTATAGGTCCAGTTTTTATGTTAAGTCCTTAAAGGAAACTATCACAACAGTTGAGAAGACTTTGATGAAAAGGCATAGGCCGACCACATTCTCCAAGAAGCTTACTACATAGAAGTCTTGTAGAATCATGTGTGCTTGTGTGTACACACACACACCCTCGCAGCTCTCTCACACACTCCCCCTGCCCCTCACACACTCTCTCTCACACACACACACTTACTGATAATATGAAACCAAAAAAGCCCCAACTCCAAAACAGTTGGAACAGAAATGGAGAGGTAGAGAAAGACTAAGGAATAAACTATAACATAACTTGAAGTACTGAAATTTAGAATTTATAGCATTTAAATATTGATTGCATGAGTTCTTGCTGGCCTCTTATGATTTCTCAACAATGTTTTGCTTTTTAGGGTCTCTTTTTCTGTTCATTTAAAATATTAGCTTATATTACATAAAGGAATAGCTTTAAAATTGAATTTTTCATTAGAATTACTAGATTGGAAAAAAATTTATTGTTGAAATCCATAGCACCTCACACTTAAAACAAGCAAACAAACCTGAGTTGAAATTAAAAACAAAGATAAGTACTTACTAAGACTGTATGAAGCTCGATTCTTTTAAAGTCAAATAATTAGTTGTTTCGTTTAGTGACTTTAAGGTTTTCAGATATTTTTTTAATCACTCAGATTTACAGAATTTAGAGTCATACGGATTATCATTATGTATGGTAAAAAAATAATCCCATTATGTATCTATAGGTTTTAGTCTTGGAATCTGGCAAAGAATTTGCTTTTTCCCTCTGCAAACTCCCAAAGCATTGTAAGTCATTGGAAGCCAAGCATTCAGTACAAACAGTTTCATTTTCCATATTTCCTATCAGTCCAGCCAAGAGCCAACCTAGGCAAATGGAAAGAAAAAGTTTATTTCTGGAAAATGCAAATACATTCTTGTACTTGTAAATATTTTCTTACCCCATATTTTTTATATTAACATCAATTAGCTTGGGTCACATTGACTTGTGTTATAAACCAGCTCTGCATTTCATTTTAGACCAAGATGAAATATTCATTTTTTTTTACCATCTCCCAATGTGATATTATATTTACAATAAAGAACATCTGGATATTTGCAATTGGAGAAGTCTTCAGGCTTTTGAAATATGACATTCAATAAATAGTCCTCCCTTCACTGTTAGGTAGCAATCAGCACGTCTCAGAAATTTGGGTAGGTTTTTTTATGAAAAGCATTTGCTTTTTGTATCATATAAGGGATTTTAATATTATAGGTAAGGTGGTGCAAAGGCAAGTTGGATTTCAGGGGAAAAAAAAATCTAGAATTTTGTAATAAATTAGGAAATTATGCCAACACGGTTAAACCGTAGTGAAGAGTAAGAGTCTTTTTTTCCTTCTCTGGTCAGGCCTGGAGTGGTTCAAGTGTGAGCATGACGTTACAATACTGCCCCCTACTGTAAGATTTTATCCGGCCCTCTGAGTGAACAAGAGAAAAGTGGTAGAAAACTGGGACAAGTCTTTCTTATTACATCTGGCATTTTAAAAGTGTGTTCTGACGAGTAGTTCAGGCCCCTTAAGTACAGGAATCTAGAATAATAGTACAATATATACTTTTGTTTCTCAGTTTGTTTTCTTTTGAATTAACGTCGTTGCCACTCTGTTCCTTTGAGTTAAACAGAGGAGACTTCCCTCCCCTGACATACTTTGAGATGATGGATCTTATTCGGGTTTTGTGAATGTGTTTTTGTTTTAATTAGCGCTGGTTTCAAGGAATTTTGCTGCTTTGAAAAAAAAAAAGCACACAGGGTATCTTTGAGGCTGGATAAAGAATGATGCTTTTGTCTATCTTCAGTGTAGCTTTGGTATTTTTAATAATAGGAACAAGGCTTGTGGTAAAGTATATCAACTCAACAAATCATATCTTGGAATTCATCCAGTCTTAAATCTAACTGTCTGTAAACAACTTTGTGTTCTTTTGTGTTGAGCAAAACTACAAATTCATGTGAACAAGACTTTGGCATAAATAAGATTCAAGACTGCCTCTTTTTTTTTTTTTTTTTTGAGTTGAAATCTTTTCCCCTTTTTTATGGGCATTGCTTTAACAAAATGATTTTGATGACATTTCTTTTGCCGATGCATATTTTCTGACATTAAAAAACAAATCAAAAACCACTTATCATATGAATCATTGTGAAAGTCAGCAGTAATCCACTGTATAAAATCTCCCTGTAAGGACGCAGAGTTTGGGGGCTTAAACCTGAAGCACATTAAATTAGTTCCAGTCTCTCACGAATGGGCTTGGCCTGGCTTGCTTAGGCAGGCAAAACGGAAATAGGCAGTTTATAACAAGGAGTCTGCTTTAAAAACCATGGGGTTCATTGGAGAAAGATTTATATCCCCCACTTATATAAACATCACAAATGTGGACTGCAAGTAGGAGGGAAACCTTTATCGAAATCTCTCGAAGAGCTTTTCCATTGTGAGTAAAATGGACAGCTTGCACTGTTGTTTGAAGCTCCGCCAGCATTTCGACAATCATCTTTTTCACTGCTTTGCCTGATTAAAATGTAGCATTGTGAAGACTAACCAGACCACCTACTTTTAATTTATTTTCATGACGAGACCATGTTGGCATCAAAAGTAGAGCCAACAAACTCTGTGCCAAAGGAGAAAATTGTCATTTTGGGATTAAGGGGGAAAAAAAAAAGACAACATAATTAACTAAAGTGTTGGGGTAAGGGGAATCTAGACCTCAGTTTATATCATCCCCTGATTTAAAATGATTTTTATATATAAACAGTATCCTAGATATCATGTTATCTTTAGGATTATAATGGAACACAGATGAGACTTGAAATATTTGTTCCAATAAAATGAGAAAGGCTGCAAGGAAAGATTACCATTTGAGATTAGAGTAGCTATTTATTTGATATTTCACATATGGTGACTTTAGGTCTATGAGCTAAATTTCTGTTTTCCTCTCATTTGTTTTTACCTCATTTTTATTTATTTATTTTTTTTTTATTTTTTATTTTTTATTTATTTATTTATGATAGTCACACAGAGAGAGAGAAAGAGAGAGAGAGAGAGAGAGAGGCAGAGACATAGGCAGAGGGAGAAGCAGGCTCCATGCACCGGGAGCCCGACGTGGGATTCGATCCTGGGTCTCCAGGATCGCGCCCCGGGCCAAAGGCAGGCGCTAAACCGCTGCGCCACCCAGGGATCCCTACCTCATTTTTAATATTTTGGAAATTGCCATAAAAATGTACTTTCCTTTGCCCCAAATATGCCAAATGCTTACTAAGACTAAATTATCTTTTTTTTTTTTTTCCTTTCAACTTGTTAGCCGTAGCTACGATTTGATGGGTCCTAGTCACAATCCAGGTAGTACTGATCCAGTTTTTCATAGGATTTCTTTAGTCTGGGCTGAAAGATAGCACATGCGTTTTTAGCATTCTTAGCTGGTTCCAAACATAAAGTTATTTCAAATGCATCTTAAAAATCAGGGCTGGCTGTAAGAGGTGACATGGTGGAAGCCTTTGAAGGACATAACAAAACCGGGACCTGCAGGAGTGTGGGGGTTAACATCTCAGGGAGCTCCACCCTGGAAGGCCAGCATGGGCTGTTTGCTCACCAGGACTATTAGCTGTGACTGCAATTAAAGATAAAGGCAGATTTCTGAAAAGGAAGAACATTCGTTTGACTTCACCAGCTGTGCAGAAGTGGAAGATGTGATTAGGTCCAACATGATATTAGCTCTCTGGCTAATAATAATAGCAATAATAATAATAGTGATGTTAGTGGTTCTGGTTTATTAGGCTCTTATTATATGCTATGCACCATGCAAAATGCTTTCCCTACATCATTATTTTTCATCTTTGCAACAACTTGATTTCCTTTTGTTTTCATTTGTTTGTGTTTTGCAACAGCTTGATTTCTTAAATGAGGAACCCAGGTTGCAGAAGCTTGGGTCATATGCTTGGGGCACAAAACTGGCCATTGAAACCAGGCATTCTGATCTAGAGCCATGCTCTTAGCCTTTACTATGATTTTTTCTTGTTTTTAAGGATACTTGGGATTTCCATACTACATCTCTAAGTTGTAATCCTATTAATGCCAAACCTTGTCCAGTTTAGATCCGTGGACTTTTTATCAGCACCTATATCTGTACCCATATAAGACTCAGATCAGTGACTCTGAGCTTGATAACAGACTCTTTTGTGTTGTGAACTGGGCTGGAGGCAGAAGGGATACAGGATAATTTGTGCCCAAGGCTGCCAGATAGTGATGAAAAGAACTCTGGTCAAGGGAGCCTAGTGCTCTGTATGAAAGTATTATGTTACGGATGCTTCTTCCTAATCTTCCTAGCCAGTCCATGATCTTTCCTTCCAAACAATTTAATTATTTTAATTAAATAATATAAATATTTTAATTATTCTAGTGATAGCTAGAATTCTACTGTGGAAGACCCTTCATGTCAAAGATAAACTGACCTGAAGTCAAAGGCAGTGTTCGTAATCATTTACAACTACTACTTCCTTGTTTGCATAAAATTTGGTTGACAAATTTGACTTCTATCTCTCTGTTATATGAAGAAAAAAATATATATATATGTTGTTAGAATGGATTTCTGTAATGAATAGCAGCTAATCTTCAAAAGTCAGGCAGAAACACACCACTAACAATGACATTTAATCTTAGGTTCTAAAGAGGTTATAGGAGATAACAGTGAATTTCTTCTGTATTTTACATTATTGGAGTAAAACATTGACCTACAGAAAGGAACATCTAGAAGTCGTAGCTGACAACAGTGGTAGTAGTGGTGAGAAGAAGAGGAGGAGGAAAATCCTACTCTTGTTAGGATGTTTACCTGAGAGGTAAGGATATGTGGTCCGTAACTGATTAAAGGAGAAACAGAATGTAAGTATTATATTTATAGTGTTTAAAATGAAGAAGGGAAAAGGTTTTTGTTTAGTCTCAAAAGTTCCCCTTTTTTTTTTTTTTTTTAACAGGATATTAGAGGGATAATATGACTCATCAAGAAGAGGGATGAACATCATTCAAAGATTCTATATTCTTTGGGGTAGGGGGGAGCTGTTTTGGGTTGTATGAGAGATAGTTGCATCATATGGACATAGCATGATTTTACTATGGTCTTTATTTGAAAATTAAATATGATTAAAAGAAGTGTGTATGGATTTAAAGTTGACAAGAGTTCAGACTGGGGTAGTTCATACTAGCAACTTACCTAAGTAGGAACTACATTTCCCAGTAAAGAAACCACAGTTGTCGTATAAATGGTTGGCATCTATATGTGTGGGGCTGCATGTGAGGGTGTAGATAGGGATACTAGTGAGCTAAATTCTAGTCTTATCATGGTAGGAAGTCAGTAGAAAATGTCAAAAAACTTATTAATGAAAGAAGTGGTGTTATTATAACTTATTAAGTCACTTCATAATCATCCCCAGTTAAACTGAAACCAAAAATCAACCCAAAATGGTTTGCTCTGAGAAGTAAGAGCTGATTTGGGGGGTGGGGGGGAGGTGAGGCGGAAGACTGTTGCTTTCTGTTACAAACGCTTCTGTACTACTTGGACCATATTCTTGGTTTACTTCCGTAAGAATCAACATGTTTTTAAGACAATAGTGAGGGGGGCACCTGGGTGGCTCAACGGTTGAGCACCTGCCTTCGGCTCAGATTGTGATCCTGGTTCCTGGGATCGAGTCCCATGTCGGGCTTCCTGCATGGAACCTGCTTCTCCCTCTGCCTGTATCTCTTGCCTCTCTCTGTGTCTCTCATGAATAAATAAATAAAATTTAAAAAAGAGAGAGAGACAATAGTGAAAGAAACAAAATAACATTCAACGTTCTACTTTAAAACAAGAGAGAAGAAAAATCTCTTGGGTCCAGTTGTACTTTCCTTTCACCCTGGAAGCAGGGATCTGAAGAATTCAGTAGAATACAGCGTATAAGTAACTGTTCTTGGTTTTTGTTTAGTCTCAAAAGTTCCCTTTGTTGGTAAGGTGAAGGGTTCCAGAGAAGACATTTTTCAAAACTGTTTGGTTAATTAGGCCAGCTTTTTTGATGACTAAATAAACCTGACCAATGACCTGCGGACCGTTTGATTAATTTTTGATCCCAAATTACCGAGGTCCATAGATTTAAGTGATGGATGTAGTGCCATGATGCCTCAAGGACTTCTTAGATTATCTTTGCCTTTTCATTACGGTCACCGGAATGTACTTGTATTCTGTAGGTCTGTTTCTTTGTAACAGATAATCACAGTAACCTTGACTGTCTGGAATCTTAAAGCTGGTTAACCGCTCACGAGCTCACGAAATCCTCCTGTGTTCTCTTTGGAGGTGGTTGGTAATCCCAGCTCTCTACATATTTTTTCATATCAGCATTTGTCTTAGTTTCCTTTGCAGACTATTTTTGCTCATTTCTTAACAGCATCATTCCTAGACAGACTTTTTTTGTTTATCGTATATATTGTTCCTGAAAACCTTATTTGGCTGAACTCATTTAACCTTAAACGTATCTTTAGTTCTCAGGAGATTTAGTGATTTCCCTGTTTAGCCCTCTGACAAGTTTGATGTTATTTATGCTTATAGGTTTTTTTAAGTGAGGAGATGGTTTTCAGGATGTGTGTGTGTGTGTGTGTGTGTGTGTGTGTGTGTATATAAATATATATGTATTTCCCAAGTGTGTAGTTTTAGGCTTAATAATTTGTTAACTATTAACCTTGAATAGAAAGTCAAGTTTTCTCAGTGTACCATCCTAAAAGATTCCCAGAAGATACTGTTGTTTTATAATATTTTAAAAATGTACCATCCTCTCCAAAGATGAACATTTACTATATGGTGACACCTTTCTTCTGCAGAGCACTTTGACATCCTTATCCTGTTTAGTTATCACAGCAACCCTGTGATGTAGGCTGGGGGAGGACTCATCATGCCCATCTCATAGACTGGGGGAGGAGAAGGTGAGTTACTTGCAGGCAGTCCCACAGCTAGGGGCAGAACAAAAGTTTGGTGCTCTGAACTTGACTTCACGGTAACATTGCAAAAGGATTTAAATCTAGTGCAAGAGCCAGGGGTTTAATGAAATAAGCAGCAGGATGCAGCAATCAGCGTCCCTGCTTAAAAGCTATCAGGAGTTGTATTGGACTCTGCAGAGCAGGACTTTCAAATTCACCAGGAGCCAGGCAGGTAATATAAATGCAGTGTAAGAAGACACTGAGGGATTTCCAGGACAGTAGTGACACTGACAGTAGGTGCCCAGAGTGGGCGACAGCTCTTTAGACCTTCCTTTTATTCAGCAGTTTAGCCTCAGTGTTGCTTAAACTTATAGATTTTTTTTTCTTTGGATAGACTTTTTTTATTTATTCAAGAGAGAGAAAGAGAAAGCACAAGCAGGGGGAGAGGCAGAAGGAGAGGGAGAAGCAGGCCCCCACTGAGCAGGGAGCCCGATGTGGGGCTCAATCTCAGGACCCCAGGATCATGACCTGAGCTGAAGGCAGATGCTTAACCCACTGAGCCACCCAGGTGCCCCTAAACTTACAGATTTTTAAGAGAAGCTAGAAGTTTGAATTTTTTAAATGCAAAATTTCCCAATATTCAAACACTCTTTTTGCTAAACAAAATATTTGACTCTCAGGGCCTTTCGTTTGGGACCTCTGACATAACTGTTACCATTCCTCTGTCTGGGCAAATAAGGGGAGCCAGTGCTGAGGCCACTCCAGGGGCTGAGCTCATCTTTCCTTGCACCAGGGTGATTTTGCTTGGTGAAGAGACCATGTGCTCTCGGGACAGAAGAGGTGTCACGCTGTGGACCTAGGAACTTGTTGCATCCACGAACGCGCTTTCTAATTGGTATTTTCTGATTTTCCTACGGAAAAACCTTTTTGGAGTGACAAAGTGTGAGCCTGTTGTTTCCTAGATATTTATGTTAAGAGGCCATATAACAATGGTAATTTTTGAAGTATCTAGGAAAAAATAATTCATGCGTATTTTCAAACTGATTTTTCTGCTAGTAAATACTAGTCAACTTTATATTCATTATTATTTTAGATCTACAGCAAAGTAAATGCAAACCTTATACTTTTTGGTTACAGTATGGTTTTTCTGTGATAACATAATTTTGTTCTTAAGTAATCTTATATGTCTATTTTTGTTATACTGGGGACCTCTTTACAGCAACTCTGGTTTTAAAAATATTTATAGTAATTCTCCAATCTCAACTTCTGGAAGAGTTCACAGACATAACCTGCTATGGTTTATTGGATTGGAAAATATTCATATTTAATTTAATTTGAATCGGAGAACTTAATAATCCAGTTGTGGTTATATTGGTTCATATGTCTTCACTCATTTAGCACTGATTATTTCTCTGGCATTGGGGGTTGAACAGAGAACAAAAAAACACAGAAATCTCTGCTCTCCTGGAGTTTATCTTCTAGCAGAGAGAGAGAGATGATAAAATAAAGAGCTTAAATACATAGTGCATTCAAAGGCCAATTGCTACGGGATAGGAAGTATTAGTGATGGAGAAGTTTATAACTGTAAATAGAATGTTCAAGAAGGCCTCACTGAGAAGGTGACATTTGGGCAAGGAATGAAGATAGATATGGGGTAAGCCATGTAGATCATCTGCAGGCAGAGGCTATAGCAAAAGCAAAGGTCCTTAGGTGAGAGGTGCCAGCTGTTTTCAGAGAACAAGGAGGCCTGTCTGACTAGAGCAAAGCAAGCATGGGGAGTTGATGAGGTCAGACAGATCCTGTAGGACCTTCTAGGCCATGATAAGGACACACACACACACACACAAACACACGCACAACCATCTGTCTCCACTAAAATTTCAGAGCTGTTTCCCCTGTTGATTAAATGGAAAAGGCCAGTGATTAAGGGCTATTTTCCATTATTACAGTATTCTGTGCCTGCAGAACATTGGGCTAAAGAAAAGATGAAGAAGAAATAGGTCGGCTGTATTAGGAGTGATTCAGATTAATTAAGGGTTGGAATGTGACTCCAGAATCTCTAGTTTCCCCATATAGAATTAGACCCCTGCTGTGTATTTTCATATCATGTTGCTGATACCTTTATTATAGCATTCAGTTTATTGTTTATATTGAACATAAGTCCCTGAAGGATTAGTTAATTTACATATTCATTTCCAGCAAATACTTCTTGAGTGATGTTATGTGCCAGGCACTGGACGAGGCTTTGGGATAAGAAGTGGTGTGCACTTATGGAAAAGCCTACATTCTAGTGATGGATTCTAGCATAATGAAGATTATACAGATGTGCTCAGAGGTAGCATAGGATAGCCTCCCCTAGTCTACTTCTTGGTGTGTCTGAAACCAATTTAGGTAGCATTAAGAATAAAATATTTGTGTCCCTACTGCCTCCATTCATATGCTGAAGACCTAAAACTTTACCCCAATGTGATAACAGTTGGAGGTGGGGCCTCTTGGAGGTGATTAAGCTTGGATGAGATCATGATGGTGATACCTTCCTCTGGGATTAGTACCCTTATGATAAGAGGTCTCACACCATGTGAGGACACAGCAAGAAGCCAGAAAAGTCTGCAACCCAGGAAGAGAACCCTTACTTTTTTTTTTTTTTTTTTAATGTCAAAATGGTGTTTATTACTATCTAGATGGAAAACCCAGCAGTGTTTTCCTACCTGACCTGGGCTGGGTTCTCCCAGCCAGGTAACGAGAGGTCAGGAGCCAGGCTGGGTGTCAGGCACTTGTCAGGCCCATATCGGGCACTGAGAGCTATGAGGCCACCCTGGGCAGTGTGAGACTGGGTAAACCTGGGCCAGCAAGGAAGGGATCCTCTCTGTCTCAACTCAGACTGAAGCCAGGACCCAGGACCAGACCTTCTAAGCATCGTTCAGCAGCCCTCCATTGCCTTGGGTCTGACCCAGGGTGTAGAAAGAGACTGCTGATTAATGGAGAGCCCCTTGGTCCTGCCCTCAGCCCCCTGACCATGCTAACACCCTGACCTTAGACTTCCAGCCTCCAGAACTGTAAGAAATAAATGTCTGCCGTCGAGATCAGCCGGTCCGCAGTATTTTGTTAAAGTAGCCCCAGCTAAGATAGGTAGACAGCCATCCAACCTTTCACCATATTTATTGTCTCCTTTCTGGTTTCATGTGACAAAACTCTAAATTAAATGATGATGATCGGTTTCAGGCAGGGTTGGATCTAGCTCTTAAAAATAGTTTCTGTTTCTGTTTCTTGGTTCTTCTCCTTTCTTTATTAATGTTTAAGTAGATTCTTCCCAAGCGATAGCAAAGATGTTTCTAGCAGCAATAGGCTTATATCCTCTCCGTACGGAACTAAAGAAGAAAAACTGTGCTTCCTTCCCAGGAACTTAAAGGAAATTTTCAGGGCTGATGATCTTTTGCTCCCAAAGGACCTGACTTGGGCCATGTGGCTGCTGAATATTCATTCTGTCTGGGGGGATGTATATATTGCATGACCATTCCTGGGTTACCTTTCAGTTCCTGAAATTAGCAAATGAGGTCACCTCCACCCATATGGGCCAAAATGTGAGCAGTCGTCCCTCAAAGGAAAACTGGGTTTTATTAACCAGAGAAGGGGAGTGGATGCTGGGCAGGAAAAAACAAGTGACCCTATCTGGAGGTAGACAATGGATGGAAATTTAAGCAGTTATTCGCTTAGTCCCATTTTTTTTGTTTTTAAAATAATTTTATATTAAATATTTCTTAGATGAATTGAAGAAACTTCAGTTGCACCTATTTTCTCTTGGTTTTGAAGAGTCACAAGACAATAGGCTGCTTTCAACCCTGTAATACTATGGCTATATGGCTATACTGTTAAGTCCTGGGATCTTTGTTCAGTAATAGTTGTGAGAATTAATCAGTGTACAGTCTAGAAACACGGTGCTGGGCCTGCCCCCTCTTTTCCGTGGCAGGCAGATGGATATGTATTAAGACTGGCTTCATTATGAGGTTGGACCTTTCTTAGACTTATTATGAAGTTGGGAAGCCATTTAAACACACACACAACACCATTGTTGAAGCATGAGGGCTTTCTCCTTTTGCCTATTACAACCTGATTGAACAGATTTTTTCCCCCTCAACTATGACCAAGCATTTGAATTGTCAGCCAAGAGGTACCTTTAAATTTGTAGAAAGCAATGAGTTATAGCATAGATAAACACACACTGGAAGTGTTTCTAGAATTATAACCATGCAGATCACTAAATCTTCCATAATTAATGTTTGTTTTTGTTTTTTCTTTCTGCTGCTGACTAAGCATGAGATTAAGGTTTTAGCTTTATCCAGTACTGCTTAGTTTTATTCTGTTTTTGTCTCTCCATTGCTATTCAACCATTAAGCATATGATCTTCCTTTAAGTTGCTTTGGTATTTAATTGAACTCCACTGAGCTGCTTGAACTGCTTGCACACCCATAGAACCCGAGGGCTGGCGCTCATTCTCCTCTGCCTCTTCTGAGAGCATGATACCACCATTGAGGACATGTTCTAGTGTCGGGGTATCTGGAGCACTGGAGCAGGACTGCGTCCTTCTGTATAATTTTTTCTTTTGGAAGAAATAATTTTTATTATTTTATTAATCACAAAAATATGCTTATCATAAAAATTAGAATATGTTGCAGTGTCCCGAAACCACGTGTAAGTTAATTATTTAGAGAGAATCAGTGTTGGTGTTTTGTACGTTTCCTTTCAGATCCTTTTTACCCTATTATCGTTGCTTTTTGTTGAAAATGGAATCATGTAATAATGTTGTTCTGTCATTTGTATTTTTCACTCATGGCACTAAATATATTCCATGAGATGACAGTATTCACAGCATTGTAAAGGTATTGTAATTTACTAACCATTCTGTTGTTGAAAGCTGGGTTATGTCATTTTTCACTCTCATGAATGAGGCTGCAGTATTTGTGTGTATCAATATGATGATTTCCTTGGTAGAAAAATCAAAATTTCCTAGGTCAAGAGGTTTGTGCATTTTAAGGTTTTTGATGCTTCCTGACAATACCGTCTAGAAATGTGCCAATTTAAACTCTCCACAAAGCTCTGTGAGCATGCCCAGTGCTCCATACCATCATCAGTATTGGTGATTTAATGTGCAACTTTTACATTTCATTTTAACAAACACCTTCTAATCAATGAAGGCAGATGTCTTTTCACGTTTGCTCATTTCATTGTCTGTATTCGTATCTTGGGAAATGTTCACTCTACTTTCCAGTTTTCTTTTTTTTTTTTTCTTTTTTTTTGGGGGGGGGGTGGTTTACTCTCCTTTTATTTTCCAGTTTTCTACTGGGATTTTCACCTTCTTGTCAATTTGTAAAAAAGTTCATCATATATTTATGATATCCATCATATACAATCAAATTATTTTTTCCTTCCTTGTCTCATTTTTAAATAATTATAGAAGACATAGTATCAGTATCGTAAGAACCCTATAGTCATTATCTAATTCAGTCTACCCCCACAAATTGTATGAGTCAAATATTGTTATTATCACCCCCATTTTACAGTGAAGAAACTGACTCCATCAATGGCGACTTGGGTACTGGACCCATGCAGTCTGACTCAGAGCTGGCTCTCTTGACTATCTATCTAATTCCTCACTTGCTTGATTTTGCTCTTGGTGTCATGTTTAGAAATGCCTCTACCTCTCAAGTTTATGTAAACATTCACCTGTATTTTCTTTCAGTATAATTATGGTTTAATGTTTACCTGTTATTTAATTTATCGGTTTTTATCCCATAATCTCTGGATCTCTTTTGTTCTCTCATCTGTAGACACAGAGAATAATTGCTTATTGCTTTCTTATTCAGGACTCTCTTTGTTTTTAAAACTACCGCTAAATTCCCTTCTCCTTTCTTCTGCTGTTAATGCCAAGGTTAGTTCAACAAACATTTGCCGGGGCGTGTATTTTATGCAAGAATCTCAGTTAAAGTAGGAATACAAGAGTGAATAAGACAAAACCTATCTCTCTAGAGCTGATGTAATTGTAAGAAGGAGAAACAAAACAAACTTTAAGGTAAACTATGATAAGTCTTATAAAAGAGAGATACACAAGAGAGTGAGAGGGGGAGAGGTAGAAAATAATTTGAATTGGTGAAGAAGGAAGGAGTAATTAAGGAAGGGCTTGGGAGGAAGGGAAATTTAAATCAGACTTTGAAAGATGGGAAAGACTCAAACTATAACACAAGGCCGATCTCATAGTGCTGTTGTAAAGATCAAATGAGTTAGTACATGTAAAGTGTGTAGAACAGCGTCTGGCGTGCAATTAAGGCTCTAGAGTCAATGTTGAGCATAATTGTCATCATTATGACTTGAGCAAAACCTTGGAAAATGCTGACCATAGAATAAGTCCTACCTTCTAGACGTTTATTTATATATTAGAGTATCCCTCTTGATTTTTTTTTTTTTTTTGTGTGTGTGTTGTATGTTTACTGCTGGTTTGTATGCTTCATGATCTTCTACTGTGCTTTCACAAAAGCTCTTCATGTTGCATTTGGAGGACGGCAGGCTGCGTCTAAAGAAAAATAAGTTTAATTAACTTGGAGCCAGTTTTATTAACTTTTATATATCATGCTTTTATTTTGAAAATTGTTCATTTGTTACAAATTAACCTTAGACTTCTGTTTCATTTGGAGTCTGGTGGTCTCACTTATAGATTACAATCACAGATTTGAATATCTTCAAACAGTTCTGAGCATGTGTGTGTGTGCACGTGTGCATGTGCATGCCTCTGTGCTTTTATTACTCTTAGTAATTAAAACAATAGCTTAAAATAATATACTGGAATAATTCAAATTTAAGTCAGACAGTGAGTGGTGTTTTTAAAAAACATGTTTGATACCTTTGCTTGGGTCATTCGGGTGGTTAGGGGACTCTCCTGATTGGAGATAGGGCTTGCCAGCAAGCAGCAGTCACCAGAGGTTAGGAAGCAAGAAACTGGAAGCTCAGAATGGAATCACGGGAGCGGCACCATATAGAGTCTGAACCGTGGGACCAGGACTAAATCAAATAGATGATGACTGCTAAGCTTGTCTTTGTCTTACCTTGAGAACAGAAGCCAGTCCCTATGGCTTGAGGACAGGCAACAGGCAGTAGTTCATTGTAGATGGACCAAGGCCTAGTTGCAGTATCTTTAATATTTACGGAACACTTGAGTGGGACCCAGTGAAAAACCAGACCATCTCCCTTCTTCTTTCCTTTCTACCCATGCTCTCAGAACTATCACTCCCTTCCTCACTGGGACTACTTGCCATTGTACATGTGCAGATTTGGGGAGAAAAACTTGGAACTACCAGTAGCCCATAATGGTACTTTCATAGGAATGAGAAAAGGGTGTTCTTCCTCAAGACGCTCTACTGCTTCTGCTGGGAAATTGTCAGAATTAGTATACAAATCTATGATGTTTATGATTTTAACTGTGTCCCTTTAGGTGTAGAGTGTATAACCATGTAGTACTACCCTGAAGTAAAGCCTGTTAGGAAAAAAGGGAGGAATAATTATAAAGGCCATCTTGAAGATACTTTCATCTTTGTTATCTTTTCTCTTACCACATAACTTTACCTCCTTTGTCCTCCAGTAGAGAGGCAGTTGACTTTCTGGATTGCACATTCTTTGTTGGGCACAAGTGCCTTGGGCACTGAAGGTTATTTAGTGCCCCTGGTCCCCTTTCCCACTTCCTATACTATATGCCTGCTCCCCTGTTACTGTGTCAGCCCAAAACACCCACTCCTGTTTTCAGATGCCCCCTAGAGGGACAGTATCATTCAGGTTGAGAACCTCTCCTGTGGCCTCACAGTACTAATCCTTCATTCTTCAGGATGCCACGTATAAAAGCTTACCCTTCATGTCACCACCTCCATGAATATTTCCAGTTTTCTGTCTAGACAGAAATGATCCCTGACTCTGTGCTCCCAAAGAGCATCTTACATTGACAACTATTAGGACAAGTACCGCACTACTTTGTGGTTGGATTTGGGGGTCTAGCTCTGTCACCCTATTAGACTTTGACCTATAAGAGGTTGGGGATAATGTTGTCATCCTAATATCCAGAGTGTCTAGCACAGTCCTTGCATCTTCTTGGGAAGCTTTTCCTCTCCTTTCTCAGTAGAAAATTTTCTCCTTTCTCAACTAAAATTTTAAAAATCTCAAAAACTTATTTTTAATTTGTGAAAACATTTTGCTTTTAATTAAGTGCCTCTTGAAATCAACAAAATAAAGACATAATGTATTATAATTCAAAGTATTTGGGAATTGCTTATGTAATATTTCTAAAATGTTTCCTAGTCAGACTAGGAATCACAAATCTTCTGGGCTGTTGGTTTGCTAGTATAAAATATTATTCTAGGTCATGGTTGCTGTGGTTCTCTACCACTTAATGGAATAAGATAAGATGTTTTCTGATATGGTTCCTGCATAAGTGACTTGTCTTAAACTTTATATTGCAAAGGATTCTCACTTCCAGAGAATTTTATCACTGTGAGTTCCATCGAGTCAGCCCCTGTGTCCTGAAGTAAATGAAGAATATTTTTCCCTCTTATTACTCTGTGGTGTGTGAGAGTCGAACTATGGGTAAGGTTCACTGACTCCAGTTTGGGGAAGGCATTTTTATATTTCATTTGATTTGTCTTAAATGCTTTTATTTCTGGCAGGACACAGGTCAAATTCATCACAATAAATCCCTCTATAAAAAGAATGCTTGCTTATCAGGAAAGTTAACTTCTTAAGGCCACTATAAAGATTGTTTCATGGATGGCGAGGTTATACTCTAGTAAGAAAAATGTTCCCAAGCTCATGCAAGTACTCATGATAACAAAGGTTGTTCTTTCTGTTTAGCACTATTGCCATTTGTCAAGAAACAAATAATAAATACACAAGTGAGGCATTGATGACTTGGGTTCTCTGCTGCCAAAGTTTGCGTAGGGGTACCGCACCAGCCATCTGGAAGGGCCTTGGGACACACAGGACAGACAGGAGCTCAGGTAGTTAAGATACACCTTAGGTTGCTATAATAAATGGACATGAAAATATAGTAGACACAAGCAAGATAGAAATTTCATTCATTCTCATGTAAAAACCCCCATCAGTGTTCAAGGGCCAGTCAGGCAGCTTCTTGATGCTGGGGGCCCAGGCACCCTCAGTTTGGTTGTTTTGCTGCCCCCACTTTCATTTTGTGGTCTCATATAGTTACTTCAACTCTTGCAATCATTTACTTGTTCCACAGATCAAAGCTAGGGACAGAGAGAAAGTGATGAGTACAACATGCTCCCTTTAAAATTGTGACCCACCTGTCACCACAGCTCAACATCCTGCTTGTCAGAGTTTAGTGGGTTGCATGGCCGTACCTAGTTGAAAGGGAGGTTGGGAAACATAGTCTTTTTTCTGGGTGACTATATACCAGGCTAAAGAGTTGGTCGTGTAGCCAAATGAAGTGAGGAAATTAAATATGAAGCACAAGAAATAAGGTCTGCTAAAATGGTTCCTCCTATTAGTTATAGTACTGAAAGTCAACGAAATGAATTACATTATTTTGATGAAACATTTCTTTGGAATAGAATACTTTTCCTAGCTCATTTTATAATCCTTGAAAGGCATTTGTTACATTGGGTCATGCTGATGGAGTTGGCCATGTCATTGTCTTTGCTGAGATCAACTGTTGTGCTTGCTCAGATTAACTGTTGTAAGTGTCAGTGTTGTGGGAATAAAAAACCAGAAGCACACAGCCTGTGGTACTCTCACAAATGGAAGTACGTACGACTTCTAAATGGAAGCAAGTACTTTGTTCTTAAAGGCCTTGTCGTCTACCTACTAAGTAGCCTTCCTCATCCTAATAACCAAAATGTAAGGGAGACAGATTTCATGAGTCTCAAAATTTGGGCACATTCTCCTTGTAATTCCATTAAATGTTAGCTTTCGCGTCTTAAGATTTTATTTTGTTTTGTTTTTGCTCAATTTCCTTTGACTTCCAAAAAAGAAATTCTTAATTCCCTCTCCTCTCTGTCTCTCTACTCTCTCTCTCCTACAGATTTTGTGTGGTCATCCCTTTTCCTGGGAAGCCTTACTTGATCTCCCAACTCTGGATTGAGTACCCCAAATGGATTCTACTGTAGCACCAGGAATTTATTCTCTTCAGACCAACCCTCTACATTGTAATTGTCTGCTCCTATGTTGTTATCCACCAGTAGACTCTGAGCTATGCAAGGCATGGACCTTGTTGTTCATTTAGCAATGTGTCTCTTCTATCTAGCACATAGTGTCTAGACACACATTTGTTAAAAGAAGGTTAAGAAGGAATGGACAAAGAAAAGGAAGGAGAAGGAAGGAAAAGCTAACAAAAAGAGAAGGGGAAATAGAAGAGGAGGAAGTACATTTGATTTCCTTTGTATTGACAAGTTGGAAAACAGTTTCTACCTGATCCACTCACTTGGCAGCCTCCTCACAGAGCAGTCAGACCAGTGGTCTAGAAAGCTTTGTCCATCAGATGCCCACTCACTTAGCATGGCGCTCATTCCTTTTCCCCTAATCAGATCCCTCCTCTAAGCTTATGGTGGGGAGCAGAGACAATATAGGGTGTGGTGGGAGAGAGAGCATTTCTGTGCTGGCTCCCTGGCCTGCTGGCTGAGGTAAGGGTTCCATTTCCTCCCCAGGGCATCTCATCCATTCACTCCCAGGGGGCTCCAGAAGGCTTAAAGAGTGTTTGAGTGATTCATGGAGTATTTCAACCATGTGGTATATACCAGTTCACCAATATAAGTTTCCTTTGGCTGTTATCCGTATCTTCAAGCATTTCTAATTTAAAAATCCATCTAGTGTTCTCAGACTTAATAAAATATGTGTATTTATGGTTTAAGTTGTAGACTTCTGGAAGATTTTGTGTGTGCATTTGTTTCTAATTTGTGTAATTTAAATCTAAGCCTTCAGTGATAGTTTTATTATCGTGCATTCCACTATTATCTTCCATATTGAGAGCTCTTTCCCAGTTAATATGCCTGCTCTGTAAAATAAAGGGAAAAATATAATTTGAATAGATAAAAATAATTGAATGCGGGCTATTATCTGGAGGGTACAGAAATGCACAGAATGAAATGGGTGGAAAACCATTGCTATGGTTATGAATTCACAGCCTTGGTGATGGATTCTTGGTGAATAATTAAGGAAACTGGGGCTTTGTACCGTGGGATGGTAAAGCTGGAATCAGGAGTCCTGTGAAAGCCTCTTGTGCGGTGCTTACATTTTACAGATAAGGAGAGAGACCAAGTTACATATTCAAAGTCACTGGAAGTGGCCGTTGTCTTTCTTGCTTGTTATTTAAAACTATCATGGCCTGTAATCATGTGGCCTGATGAAATATTCCATGGGGGGCAAGTTTAAAGATGCCAAACTCTTCTAAGTCATTGCTCTTTTTTTATGTTAAATCTTTTTGGGGGAAGAAAAACCCTTTTTTGAAAAACCACACTAATAGCAAATGTGAATTTGATTCGTGGTAGGATTTCAGTCAACTTTGGAGTTAATTTCAATCAACAATGAATGCTAAAGAAAATGGAAAGATTTCATAAGAACATAGTTATCATATAACTCACTGAACTACTTGCAGATTAAATCAATTATTTAGCCTCACTCCATGCACAAATGAAAATGTAAATTTAGCAAGATTTTGGGAGGTTATATTTGAATAATTTGGAAAATATTATAAATTTGTCTCAAGTGGATTTGCACATCCAATTTCTTAGTCCCTGAAGACAGGAAACTCAAAAATTCAAACCAAGCTAAAATATATCACATTGCGTGGCTTTGTTGTAAGAAATAAAACTTATTTCTATACTAATAATATTTGCTTTTTACATAAGTGGGAAATATATTAACTCTAAAAGTGGTTTCAAGTTTTTACTATTTGTCAGTTACCTTGTAAGTTCCTGAATTTCAGTTCAAATTTCTGTGCAGTTCTTTGGGGATAGCTAAATATATGCAGCCATTGACAGGGAAGAAAGTTTGATCTGCAGTCAGCAGAATATGAAACCCCAAAGTAAACTGAACTGGGAGTGGAATAAGGAGACTTTTTCTAGTCAGTATGGTACAATGGTCTGTCGCAAACATGCGAAACAGTCACCTCTGCTGCACAGCCTGGGCAGCATCATTTGCATGATGATAGGAATCTTTATTATACACAAAATCATTCCACACCAACTATGCTGAATAAAAGGCATTTCTTTTGACTGAGAGCAGGGGTGAGACGTGGGGGTGTAGGGACTCGCTGTTTCACATTTGCAGATGTTTTCCACTTTGTGGTGAATTTATTGTTGCATTTTCCCACCCCACGATTCTGACAAAATGAAGAAATAAGCCAAGTTCAGATTTCATTACTGTGAGTCCTGTTTCATTCTTCTTAGTGACTAATCATTTAATTGGAGTAGAGATGGAAAATAGAGTTGATTTATTAAACCAGCATTTTCGAAACACTTTAGGAGGTACTTGGCAAAATGATAGGAGCTAAGTGCACAAAGATGACTGGTACTCAGGACTTTAACAATATTTTTTGTTCTACTATATCCAGCTTTTATTGTTACTATTGACATCTGTAATCACTGTAATATAATTCCCATGTGGTCCATTTTTCTTTGGCTGCTTTTCAGGTGTGTGTATGTCTGTGTGTGTGTGTGTGTGTGTGTGTGTGTGTGTGTGTGTTTGCATGTACCTGTGTGTATTTTCTACCATTTTATTACAATGTTATGATGTCTAATTTTGGGTTTCTTTTCATTTTCATACAACTAACCCACCAAACACCATAGCCTATACTAGCCTATCTATGTGCTCAGAACACTTTAGCCTATAGTTGGGCAAAATCTTCTAACACAAAGCCCATTTTATAATAAAGTGTTGAATATCCCATGTAATTTATTGACTATTGTACTGAAAGTAAGAAACAGAATGGTTGTGTGGGTACAGAATGGCCGTAGGCGTATTGATTGTTTACTCTTGTGATAGTGTCACCGATTGAGAGCTGCAATGCCCTGTCCTTGCCTAGCATCACAAGAAAGTATTTTACTTTACATTACCAGCCCAGGAAAAAGATAAAAATTGAAAGTATAGTTTCTACTGAAGGGGCATGAATTTTACAGTTTTGTAAAGTCAAAAAAATGATTAGTAAGTTGAACCATTGTAAGTTGGGGACTGTCTGTATTGTCTCTTTTCTATTTTTTTTTTTCATTCTCGGACTCCAATTAAATATATCTTAGGCTTTCTCATTTAATCTTCTTTTCATATTTTTGTCTTTTCGTTCTTTGCTGTATTTTTGACGACATCTTCAGATTTATCTTTTATTTCATTTTTTTATCTTTAGTATTTGAAGTGAGCATTTTATTTTTTACTTTCAAGTACTGTGTTTTTCACTTTTAAAAACAGTTTTAGTCTGTTTTTATTTTTTGTAAGAGAGGAGGGAGGTGGGGAGGGGTAGAAGGAGAGGAAGAGAGAGAATCCCCAGCAGGCTGCATGGGATGGGGTTTGATCTCATAACCCTGAGATCATGACCCGAGCCAAAATCAAGGGTTGGATGCTTTAGTAACTGAGCCACCCAGGTGCCCCTTATCCTTTTATAAAAAAAAAAAAAAAAAAAAAAGATAATTTCGATAGTTTACTATTCCCACTTTAATATTTTCATCTTTTGTTTCTTTGAACATTTTATATATTATCAGTTTATATTCCTTAATTGATAATTCCACTCTTGAAGTCACTGGGATCTGTACCTGTTTAAATAACATGTCTGCTGATTCATCCATTGTTTGCTTTCTTGTGTGTTTTGTAGTTTTTGGTTGTGAGCTCATATCTGGTAAATTAGTCTTTTGTTACTCTCCAGGTATAATAAAGGAGGAATATGTTCTTTCAGAGATAATTTGGCTAGGCTTTTCCACTAGAGCTAGGAGTTACTAGGGATACTGCCAATCTATGACTGGTTTAGCCCACTTCAATGTCCTGAATTAATATAAAAGTTGCAAGTTTAACTCTCCCACCTTGAAGGGTTCCCAAGGCCAAATATTCAGATTCCTACACAGAAGCCAATGGTGTTGCCAAGGCAACAGCAGCTTTCTCTTGGCTTGTTATCTAGAGTCTCGTTTCAGCTCACTGGTTGATTTGTGTTTTAGTGTTTTTGTCTGTACAGGTTTTGCATACTTTCTTATAAACCAAGAATGAATTAAAGAGAAAGTCTTTCTATCATTTATATGTGATTGTATTGCACATATGTATTACTGTAGCAAGAGGGCCTATCATAGTATTTAGCCTAGTGTTACTCCAAGACACTATAATACACTTCTAATTTTGGCCCACCAATAATCTGTATTGTTAAGAAAATAAAACATATGAGATAATTAATCCTGAGAAATTTGAATATTGAAGCACTTTTTTTTTTTTTTAAGATTTCATTTATTCATGAGAGACACAGAGAGAGGCAGAGGCACAGGCAGAGGGAGAAGCAGGCTCCTCGAGCGGAGCTGGATGTGGGACTCGATCCCTGGACTCCGGGATCACACCCTAAGCCAAAGGCAGATGCCCAACCGCTGAGCCACCCAAGTGTCCCTACTGAGGCACTTTCATGTGGGGGAGCCTTGTAAGTTACAGATTAGTCCCATATGAAGAAAGAACTTTTCTCTCCTCTTGATTTGGGTGGACAGTATAGTCAATGAAAAATCTTACCTTTTGGCATTGTCTTTATGCTAGGTTAACAGGTATTTTTACATAATTTTTAAATAAAAGAAACACTCAAATCAAGTGTCTTGGTTCATTCACAAGATTACAGATAGGGACTAGCTCATAAAGTAGCATTTAGAAATGCCTGGGAGCAACTGGTCAGCTGGATATCTTGAAATGAGACTGTTTCAGGGGTGGAATTTCTTGACCTGTTGTTTATACTTTGATCATATCAGTGTTCCTGCTGAATGTTTGATTGATTTTCTGTAAGTTAGTTTTGCCTTTCTCATCATTCTTCAAGTTCTGCTGGATCAGTTACCATTAAATGGTAACGTACGCATGCATGAAACATGGACCTTGGACATGGAAGTCAAAGAGGAAAGTTGTGTGCGTGAATGCATGAATAATTATAGTGCAGTGGGCTGTGGGCTAAACTCTAATGTAGAAGAGGATACAAAGTATTATGGGCAGCTGTAGGAGGGACCATCTTTGACATTACAGCATTTTCTGTTTCTTAGAATATGATCTCTGGTCCTTCCAGCATCTACAAGCCAGATCTTGATTGCAGCCCTTGTTGTGAATGGGCTCCACCTTGTTCCTTGTGTTCATATGCCACTATTTGCAGCAGGAGTGGGGAAAATATGTTGCTTCATCCCAGGTTGCCATAATTCTTTTTTATTTTATTTTTAGAAGTTTTGCCTTTTTTAAGTTAAACAATGACTTTATTTTTGTCTCAGTTTATTTTCTTATGACTTGAAAATTTTTTCTCTTTCCATTATGTCCTTTAGCTTTCATACCATTCTGTGTACCTTGACATAGAATAGGCCTGTTTCAGAAGCTTGAAGGGGAAAGGTATATCAGCCATTACCAATGCAAAATTAATAGTTTCTGTTCTTAAGTAGCATAGTTTGCTTCACAGATTTTTTTCTTTTTGCTACTAAGGCAAAAATAGTATTGGCACGTTGACTTCTAATTGACTTCCTCATCCTGTTTTACTTGCTAATGAAAAGTGCATCTGATACACCAGGGTTCATGGTGGTATTATTCACACTCACCAAAAGGTGGAAGCAACTGAAATGTCTATCAACAGATGAACATATTTTTAAATGTGGTATGTACTTGCCATGGAATATTACCCAGCCTCAAAGAGGAAGGAAATTCTGACACATGCTACAGCATGGACTAAGACTCTATGCTAAGCGAAGTAAGACAGACACAAAAGGACACGCATTGGATTTCAGCTCTGTGAGGTATATAAAGTAGTCAAATTCATAAAGACAAAGTAGGGCTTGGGTCAGAGGAAGGGAGAGTTATTGTTTAAAGGGTATAGTTTCAGTTTGGAAAGATGGAAAAGTTCTGGTGATGGATAGAGGTGACGGTTGCCCAACAGTGTGCATGTATTTAATGTTTTCAGCTGTACAGTTAAAAATGTTAATTTTGTGTCGTGGATATTTTGTTACAATTTTTAAAAAGTACATCTGAGAAAAGTTGAGTTGGAGAAAATCATATTGTGTCAGGAGTCATTATTTCAGAGACTTCATTGATTCAGTCATTCATCTATTTAGCAAATACTGAGTTCCTACTATGTATGACATATGTTCTAGACACTAGGGACAGAGCAATGAATAAAACAGACAACGATCCTAACCTCACTGAGCATTTTAGTGAGGTGAGACAGACAGTAAACAAAGTAAATCAATTTTTAAAAATGTAATGAACATGTAGTGAAAAGTTCTGTTGAGAAATATAAAACTGAGAAGGATAGGGTGAGTTGGGATTAGGTGAGAACTGTTAAAATTTGTTAGGTTAGTTCTCTCTGAGAAGTAAACACCTGAAATCAGTGTGGGGTCAGCCATATGGATATCTGAGGAAAATGTGTTCCAGGCAGAAAGAACAATGAGAATAGAGACCCTGAGATGGACTTAGAGGAATAATAATAGATTTCATTTGCTGTGCACTAGTTTCATATAGTTTACTATTAATCTTTAAAATAATTCTGCAAGTAGGTCTTATTTTCCAGATGTGGCTGTTGTAGTTTGTGTAAGTTAACACAGCTTCTACAAGTTCACTTAGTCAGCATGTGGCAAAGCAGGAATTTGCAACCATGTCTGTGTGACTAAATATCTCTGTCTTATGCTTTTCCATGTAGCCTTGGATGGCACAAAGGTAACAATATTAATTGAGTATCCCCAATGAATGAGTTGCTCAGCATTTAAAAGCATTCCTTAGAGTATCATGTGGGCTTTTTTAAATTATAGTTTGCGATAAGGATAATAAAAATCACACAAACAGACTTCCAGTTTCTGTATTCATAAGTAAGAAACTGGGAAATTGCCACTCTGTCCAAACAAGTAGGAAGCTGAATAGACTGAAAAAATCAGCTCTTCTTGGATCCACAAGAGAGGAGAGAACACAGGGCAAACTGTGTCCCCAAGATTGAAGAGACAGAAAGACAAATACGGGGGTCCCAGCTTTTTAGAACAGAGACTCATAGTGGAAATTGCCACAAGAACCAGTCCAGGTAGGGAAACTTGAACTGTAATTGATGAATTGCTGGAGACTCAGTGCAAACAACTCTGAGAATTAAGAACTCCAGGGGGACCCAGTCCGCAGGGAGGGGGGGGCACAGTATTGCGAGATTCACCTCCAGGTGAACTTGACTACCTTCACACAGCAAATACAGGGGGAAAAACCCCTTAGGCTTCTGAGAGGGAAAACGAACTATTTTGAAATATGCCAGAGCACTCTCTTCTCAGCGAGGCCTAACCTCAGGGGAAACTAGTTAACCAGAGCCTAACCTGCTGGGGTACGATCAGAGCCTAACTGACCTGGAGAATGAAATACATAATTCCAGCCCACTGCCGCTATCCTGTCTCAACTAAAAGAGGAGAAAAAAACCCTGAGAAACACTTGTGAAATTTACATTCAGACTCACAGGCTCACTGAAATCCTGAGACCTAATCATTGGATTATAGAATGCTTCTCCAAACCCCACACTGCACTACCATGTTATTAAAGATCAATTTATAGCAGTTCTTTGTATCTAGTACTTTGTATCAGGCTATCAAAAAAATTATAAGGCATGCCAAAACACAATTTGAAGAGGTAGAGCAAGCATCAGAACCAGACATGGCAGGGATGTTGGAATTTTCAGATCAGGAATTTAAAACAACTGGGACACAGGCATGGCTCAGTGGTTGAGCATCTGCCTTTGGCTCAGGTCATGATCCCAGGGTCCTGGGACTCGGGGTCTCGGGATCGAGTCCCGAATCAGGCTCCCTTTGAGGAGCCAGCTTCTCTCTCTGCCTATGTCTCTGCTTCTCTCTGTGTCTCTCATGAATAAATAAATAAAATCTTGAAAAAAGGAAAAGGAACTTAAGACAACTATGATTAATAAGCTAAGGACTCTAATGGATAAAGTAGATAGCATATAAGAACAGATAGGCAGTGTAAGCAGAGAGATGGAAATTCTAAAATGCCAGAGATTAAAAAATACTGTAACAAAAACAAAGAATTCTTTTGATAGGATTACTAGTAGTCCAGACATGACTGAGGAAAGAATATCTGAGCTAGAGGCTATATCAATAGAATCCTTGAAAACTGGAAAATGAAGAATAAAAATTACCCCCCCCCCAAAAAAACAAAAACAGAAGAGAATATCGAAGGATTGTGGTATAACTACAAAAGGTAAAATATGTGCAATTGGAATATCAGAGGGGGAAGCAAAAGAGAAAAGAACAGAAGAAATATTTGAAACAATAATGACTGAGAATTTCCCCAAATTAATGTCTGCCACCAAGCCACAGATCCAGGAAGGTCAGAGATCACCAAGCAGGATAAATGCCAAAACAAAAGCAAAAATCCTGGGCGTATTATTTTAAAATTATAGAAAATTGAAGATAAAGAAATAAAATCCTGAAAAAAGCCACAGGGGGAAAAACAGCTTACCTGTAGGGGAATAAAGATAAGAATTCTATCCAAGTTTTCCTCAGAAACCACACAAACAAGAAGTGAATGGAATGAAATATTTAAAGTGTTGAGAGAAAAAGGCCCATCAACTTAGAATTCTGTAAGCCTGTGAAATTTTCCTTCAAAAGTGAAAGAGAAGTAAAGATTTTTTTCAGGCAAACAAAAACGAAGGGAATTTGTTGTCTGTAGACTCCCTTGCAAGAAATAATAAAAGAAGTTGTTTAGAGAGAAGGAAAATAATATAGATCAGAAAGTCAGTTCTGTAAAGGAAAGTTTAAAGAAGAAATAAGTCAAGGTAAAATAAAAACTTACATTTTTTTCTTAATTGATGTAAGAAGCAACAGTTTACTCAAAATAATGGTAACACTATATTAAATTATGTATACTTATACATAATTATGCTTAGGTATGCTTACATATAAGTGAGATGAATAATGGCAATGATATAAGTAATGGGAGGGAAAAAAGAGAAGAATTAGGATTATTTTGTTATTATAAGGTACTCATACTACTCATGAAGTGGTATAGTGCTACTTGAAAGTGGACTTGTATTAGTTGTAAATTTATATTGCAAACTCTAAGGCAATCACTAAAAAAAGTTAAAAGAGAAGAATAACTGATATGCTAATAAGAGAAAAACTGAATCCTGTAAAATGTCCAATTTTAATTGTGCTTTTGAGCACAAACGGCAGAAAAAGATTGGAAGACGAAATATGAACAAAGAAGAAAGACATCAAATAGAACACAGTAATGAATATAGTATCGCTTTGAATGTTAATGATCTTAATGCATCAATTAAGAGAAATTGTCAGAGTGAATAAAAAAATCTGACTCAACTGTTTTTACAAAAAGCCAAATTTAAGGATAAAGACCCATATAGATTAAAATAAGTGGGCAGAAAAAATATATCATTGCTAACACTAATCAAAAGAAAGTAGCAGTAGTTATATTAATTTCAAACAGCAGAATTCAGAATAAGGGACATTATCAGTCATAAAGGTGATTATATCATGATAGAGGGGTCAATTCTCTAAGAAAACAACAATTCTTAATGTGTATGTGTTACCAATAGAGTATTAAACTACTTAAGGCAAAACTGATAGAACTGGACAGAGAAATATATGAATCCACTATCATAGTTGGAGACTTCAACACCCTTCTCTCAGAAATGGACAGATCCAGCTGGCAGGAAGTCAGTAAGATTATAGTTGAACTCTGCAATACCATCAATCAACAGGATATAATTGACATCTGTAGACTACTTTATCCAACAATAGCAAAATACACATTTTTCTTAAGCTTATATGGAAAATTCACACATGTAAGTGTTAGACCACAATCTGGGCCATAAATATATCTTAATAAATTTAAAAGAATAGAAATCATATAATGTCTACTTTCAAACCACAGTGGAGTAAAACTCAAATTCACTAACAGAAAGATAATTGGAAAATCCCCAAATACATAAAGAACGTATTTCTAAATAACTCATGGGTTATTTAGAAATAATATGGTTTTCTTTTAACATGGGGTAAAGAAGAAATCTCAAGATAAAGCACAACTTATTAAAACTTGTGAGATGCAGCAAAAGCAAGGCTTAGAAGGAATTTATGGCATTTTAGGCATATACTAGAAAAGAAGAAAGATCCAAGATTAATAATCTAATTTCCATTTTAGAAAACTAGAAAAAGAAGAGCAAATTAAATCTGAAGTAAGCAGAAGAAAAGAAATAATAATGAGAGCAAAATCCAATGAAGTTGAAAATAGGAAAGCAATAGAGAAAAATCAATGAAACCAAAGCTGATTCCTTGAAAAGATCAATAAAAATGATAAGGCTGTAGCCAGGCTAAGCAAAAACACATCGGACACAAATTACTGATATCAGAAATGAAAGGAGAGACATCACTACAGATTCCATGGAAATTAAAAGGATGATAAAGGAATACTATAAACAACTCTGTGCGTACAAATTTGATAACCTAGATTGAAATGGACCAAGTCCTTGAAAGATACAATCTACCAAAATTCATAGAAGAAAAAAATAGATGATCTGAATAGGCCTATACCTGTTAAAGAAATTGAATCAATAATTAATAACTTTCAAAACAGAAAGCACCATGCCTAGATGGTTTGATGGCTGAATTCTACCAAACCCTGAAGACAGAAATTTTACCAATTCTCTGAAACTTACTTCAGAGAATAGAAGCGGAAAGACTACATTCTAACTCATTCTATGAGGCCAGTAATACCCCAATAACAAAACCAGACAAAGACATTACAAGAAAACTACAGAAAAGTATCTCTTGTGAACATAGATACAAAAATCCTCAACAAAATATTACTAGAAAATCTAACCCAAAAATGTATAAATTACACACCATGACCAAGTCGTATTTATCCTAGATAAGCAAGACTGATACAGCATTTGAAAATCAATTATTGTAATCCATCATATCAACAGATTTTCAATTATATGATCATATCAGTAAATACAGAAAAGCCGCTGATAAAATCAAATACCTATTCATGGGAAAAAAAAAAAAAAAACCTCTCAGTAAACTAAGAAAAGAGGGGAACTTTCTCAACTTGATAAAGACTATTGAACAAAAATCCTACAGCTAACATCATACTTAATGGTGAAAAACTTGAGACTTTCCCGCTAAGATCAGGTACAAGGCAAAAATGCCCCTTCTCACTATTCCTTTTTAACACTGTACCAAAAGTCCTTGCTAATGCAGTAAGACAAGAAAAGAAAACTAAAGGCATACAAATTGAGAAGGAAGATATAAAACTGTCATTGTTTACAGATAACATGATTATCTATGTAGAAAATCAGAAATAGTTGACAAAAGCACTCCTGGAACTAATAAGTAATTATAGCAAGATTGTAGAATGCAAAGTTAGTATACAAAAGTCAGTTAATCTCCTATATAGTAAAAGTGAACAAGTGGAGTTTGAAATTAAAAACATAATACTATTTGCATTAACACACCCCAAAATGAAATACTTAGGTATAAATCTAATAAAATATATACAAGATCTATAGGAGGAGAACTATAAAACTGATGAATTAAATTAAGAAAGAGCTAAATAAATGAAGATATATTCTTTGTCAAGTTTTTCCCAAATTGATCCATAGATTCAATGCAATCCTAATCAAAATCCCAGGAAGTTATTTTATGGATATCAACAAATGATTCTAAAATGTATATGGAAAGACAAAAGATCCAGGTTAGCCAACACAATATTGAAGGCCAAGAATGAGGTTAGAAGATTGATGCTACCTGACTTCAAGTCTTACTATAAAGCTATAATTATTAACACGTGTGGTATTGGTGAAAAAATAGATCAATAGAACAGAATAGAGAGACCAGAAAAAAAAAAAAAACCCATAAATATAGTCTGCTGATCTTTGACAAAGAAACAATGGCAACACAGTAAAGGTAGTCTTTTCAAATAGTGCTATAACAACTGGACATTCTACACACACATACACACACATCTGGATGTAGACTTTACACCCTTCACAAAAATTAACATGAAACAGATCATAGGTGTAAATATAAACTGCAAAACTATAAAACTCCTGAAAGATGAAATAGGAGAAAACCTAGATGACCTTGGGATGGTGATGATATTTTAGATACATCATCAAAGAAATGATCCATGAAAGAAATAATTTGATAAGCTATATGTAATTAAAATTAAGAAATTCTCTGTGAAAGACCGTATCAAAAGAATTAACAGACAAGTCACAGACTGTGAGAAAATATTTGCAAAAGACACATCTGATAAAGGGTTTTTTAAAAAGATTTTATTTATTTATTTATTTATTTGTTTATTTATTTATTTGAGAGACAGAGCGAGAGAGCATGAGTGGGGTGGAAGGGCAGAGGAAGAAGCAGACTCCCCGCTGAGCAGGGAGCCTGACCCAGGGCTCAATCCCAGGACTCTAAGACTACAACCTGAGCTGAAGGCAGATGCTTAACTGATTAAGCCACCCAGGTGCCCTTGATAAAAGATTATTATTCAAAACACATAAAAAAAACCTCTTAAAATTCAATAGTATGAAAATGGGCCAAAGACACCTCACCAAATAAGATACCCAGATGGCATATAAGCATATAAGAGAATGCTCTACATTAAATATCATCAGGGAACTGAGAATTAAAATAGTTACTGCACACCTGTTAGAATGGCCCAAATCTGGAACGATGGCACCAAATGCTGGTGAGGATGTGGGGCAATAGGAACTCTTACATATCGTTGGTGGTAATGAAAAATGGTATAGTCATTTTGAAAAAATGTTTAGCAGTCTCTTAGAAAACTACCCCTATTCTTGCCATACTATTCAGAAATTATGTTCCTTGGTATTTACCCAAAGAAGTTGAAAATTAATGTCCACACAAAAATCTGTGCATGAATGTTCATTGTAGTTCTATTCACAGTTGCCGAAATTTGGAAGCAACCAAGATGTCCTTCAGTAGGTGAATAGATAAATAAACCATGGTGCATCCAGACAATGGAATATTATTCAGTGCTAAAAAGAGCTATCAAACCATGAAAAACCACGAGGAATCCTAAATGCATATTCCTATGTGAAAGATGGCAGTCTGAAAAAACTGTGTACTATATGATTCCATTTATATGACATTGTGGACAAGACTAATTATGGAGACAATAAAAAGATCACTGGTTGCCAGGGTAGGGAGTTGGAGCAGAGATGAATAGGTGGAGAACAGTGATTTTTAAGACACTGAAAATACTCTGTATATCATAATGATGGATACATGACATTATAGATTCATCCAAACCCATAGAATGTACAAGACCATAAGTGAATCCGAAAGTAAACTATGGGCTTTGGATGATTCTTGGTAAAAGAAAGTGCCAGACTTATAAGTGATATTGATAATGGGGGAGGCTATGCATGTGTGGGGGCAGGGAGTATATGGGAAATATCTGTACCATCTTCTCAATTTTATTGCAAACCTAAAACTGCTCTTAAAAAATAGTCCTTAAAAAAAAATCACATAAACCTTTTTTTTTTTTTTTTTTTTTTAAGAGAGAGAGAGAAGGAAGTGGAGGGGGAGAGGAATAGAAAGAATCTTAAGTAGGCTGTATGCCCAGTATGGAGCCCAAGTTGGGGCTCCATCTCATGACCCTGAGATTATGACCTGAGCTGAAATCAAGAGTGGAACACTTAAGCCCCTGAGCCACCGAGCTGCCCCAAAAGTACTTAATTTTTTATTGTTAAATAGGCTCATTAGGAAAGTCTCATTTGATTTGGGGATAAATTTATATACTAAAATAATAATTATGATCATTATTATTGTTTTGACTATTCGTCCTGAACCATGGTTGCAGTCTCATGCTCATCAGATTCTAAATCCCTGACTCTACATTGGTGATTATATTCTGTGTCAGATTCCTATGGCTGCTATAGCAAATTAGCACAAAGTTAGTGGCTTTAAACAATAAAAATTGATTATCCTACAGTTCTGGAGGTTGAAAATGGGTCTTGAAGAGCCAAAATGAAGGTGTTGGTAAGGCTATGTTCTTTCTGAAGGCTCTAGGAAAGAAAACATTTCCTTGCCTTTTCCAGCTTTTATTTGTTTATTCATCCATTTTAGACAGAAGCAGAGGGAGAAGCAGGCTCCCTGCAAGGAGACTGAGGTGGGACTCGATCCCAGAACCCCAGAATCGCGACCTAAGCCAAAGGCAGACGCTCAACCACTGAGCCACCCAGGTGCCCCTTTTCCAGCTTTTAGAGGCTGCCTACATTCCTTGGTTCATAGCCCCTTTCTCCATCTTGAAAGCACATTACTCCAACCTCTGCACCTCTTGTCATATGTTTTCTCTAACTTTGACCCTTTTTCCTCCCTCTTGTAAGAACCTTTGTGACTACATTGGGCCAACATGAATAATCCAGGATAATCTCCCCATCTCAAATTTCTCTTGCCATGAGGAATGACATAGTCATAAGTTCTGGAGATCAGGACCTGGACATCTTTGGGGGTCCATTATTCTGTGGTCTGAACGGTCTTTTCTATTCTGGGCAATTTACTCCATCTCTAAACCTTAGTTTCCTTACCAGTAAAATAGAGATAATAATATTTTGCCATTAGGAGTTAAAATGAGATGTGAAAATACATTTATATCTAATTCAATAAGGTTTTAAACTTGGAGTTTGGTGAAATTACTAAGCCTGGAGCACAACTATCCAACAGAAATATAATGTGAGCTACAATGTAAGCCACATATATTATCTTACATTTGTTAATAGTTAAAAGATAAAAGGGAATGAGTGAAATACTGGTAGCAAAATATTTTATTTTACCAAATATATCTAAAATATCCAAGACATTATTATTTCAATAGGATGCAAGGGGAAATGGAAGGGGAGGTGGGCAGGGGGTTGGGTGACTGGGTGACAGGCACTGAGTGGGCACTTGACGGAATGAGCACTGGGTGCTATACTATATGTTGGCAAATTGAATTCCAATAAAATATATATATAATTAAAAAGAGGAAAAAATATTTTAAGAAGATGCAATAAAAATTATCAATGAGTTATTTTTTTTGCATTATGTCTTCAAAATATTGCCTTTATTTTACATGTAGAACACAGCTCCATTTGGACTAGTCACATTTTAAGTATTAATCAGTGATATGGGGCTAACAGGTACCGTATTGGCCAGTGCAGGTCTAGTCTAATCACTGTCATTTCTTGGGGCAACAAGTACACTTGTTGGAAGGAAGGAAGTAGTAACTGGGTGACAGGCATTAAGGAGGGCACAAGATGGCACTTGTCCAATGCTAATTCTTCCACTCACAGTGCTCACAGACGGATCTGACTCTTGAAAGGAGTTTATTCATTTACCTAACAAGCTTATTATTATTTACCTTTGCAGTAAGTAATTAAGCAAATTTTTTAGCTAGTGATAAAAGCTGTGAATATAACATCATGGCTTAAAGAGTGACTAGCACTAAAAATGGGACAGAAAGATACCACTTCAGACAGCAAAGAAAGTTCTGAGAAGTGGACAGCTGAACTGAAACCCAAATGATGTGACATCAGCTCAGTGAACTTCCATCCTGGGAAGTCCTAAAAAAAGGAACGTTTGGAGCACTGGGAATAACTGCAAGTGCACAGGCCCCCGACACAGAATGGCATGGGGTGATCAGTGTGGATGGAGAGAGCTGAAGGAAGGGAGGGGGACAGGCAGGAAGGATTCCTTGATAAAACCAGAGAGGGAGGCAGGTGGTCACATAGGTCTGTGCAGGTCAGTGCAGGGCATGTAGACGTCATTGTGCTCCATAGCTCACAGGGACTAAAACTCCATCAGCCTTAGAGTAATAATTAGATTCTTTTTCTCATCACACTGCTTAGTGATTGTTTTTCATGGATTACATAAGCACAGGCAGAGATTTCCCCTTTCTTCAGAACTTTCTATCCCCCCAATTTTGCAAGTGTATACCTGTAGTAACAACACATAAACTCTCAAACAGCTGAGTGATACCAAGACCCTTCTCCTTCCCTAATTGTTCTTTGTGACCTCTTGAATAATCTTTGTTCTGTTTTCCTAGGAAACAGAGTTTAAGGCAAAATTGACCTAATTCCTTTAAAAGGGAAGGAGGTGGAATCTGAGAGCAACAAGAGTGAGGGAAAGGGAAAATGAGTCAAGGAAGGAAGTAGTAACTGGGTGACAGGGATTAAGGAAGGAAGGAAGAAAAGCAAATACCAGGGGATACATTACGAGCTGGCCATGGCCTCTTACAAAACACAGGTGGTTGCTCAGTCATGGGAGATAACTCTGGAACGGCTTTATATAACACTAATGCTACCTGGAATCATTCCTATGGGAGAAGGTGGGCTAAGAATTTATCTACCTTCTTAACAGTCTCCCTGCCTTTCATTGGCCTTAAAGTTTATTAAAGAGGTGCTACTACCCTCGCAGGTAATGTTCTCTGGGTCCTCTAGAAGAACATGAGAAAAGTCAAGAGTCTTCGTGAGACTAGTTGGTTGGACCTAGGCATGTTGCTGGTGTGGTTTCCACTGTGGTGGATATGATGGACGCATGTCACCATTGCCCCCAGGGACGTTGGCAGCATGGGGATGAAGCAGCGCAGCAGTGGCCTAGACCTTCATTAAGCATGTGGCCAACTCTCATGGGCAGCTGAATCTTTGGAAGTATATAAATGTATCTGGTATGCCAGGCTTTCTTCTAAATAGAAGCATAGTTTTGGAGAGGAAGGTAATAAAGTAGTAATAAATATAATAGTAGAGCAAATATAGACTACTTTATAGTTTATAAAGTGGCCATCTCATTTATTCTGAGGTATGAGCTAAAAATCTGAGGTGAGGTATGTGGTATTATCCTCCTTTTTACCAAGAACTTGAGGCCCCAAAATGGTCAAATGCCTCACTACAGTTAAGGGGTATGGTGAGGCTTAAATTATACCCTGTCATCCTGTGCCTTTCAGGAAATGAGATGTTTACTTTCTGAACTATACTAGTGCATTTTCAAAAGAGGGGGAAAATAGTATTATCTTTCAGTTAATTTCTGTAAAATGGGATCAGTGGAGCTCTAGAAAGACTTTCTAAGACAAATTTCTGCCTGACTACCACTGAACCCGGAATTTAACCATTATAGAGTCATTTCACTTCCTCTAAGATTCTCTCTTTTTTTTCTTTTAAAATGCGGGATTCTCCTGGAAGAATTGAGCCATCCAATGATTCATTTTGCAAAGGAGGAGTGCCTCATTTTACTGATGGGCAGGAGGCCAATGAGTTCTAATACTTGGTGGGGCCAGAGGAGGGAGGGGCAAAGTCAGAGAAAGGAGAGACCACTAAAGTCAGATTCGCTGCCTTCATGATGGTACCTTTGGGTCCTTACTCTGACTTTAGGCCTTCTTTGGAATTTGTCCAAACTTCCCCTCCAGAGCAGAGAGTGTCGTAATTGCTTCTGAATAAGATGGTCCAGCCTGCTGAGATTTTTGCTGGGATGCTTTCGAGGAGAGGGGGCTCTGGGGCCTTGTCCCAGATCCACCGAGCTTGCAGGTTTCTGCAGGCAAGTCATGGGTGTAAGCAGCGCTGCTTTGTTACTGGGATTTCCCTGTCGCTGGTCACTCTCATAAAGGAGCTTGAGGCCTTGGAAGGCACAGCATCTTTATTTTTTTTTCTTCCTATCAACTGATATGAAAAATTTGGAAATAGTATTTAAGATATCTGTTCTGGTTTTTACAGACAACCTTTAAATTGACCTCTTTTACTGCTGCCTTCGCCACCTTTCTCTCCCTCTTCCTCATTCAGTAGTCTGCTTTGCTCTGTGGAATCTGAAAGTCAAATTCTATCACAGGCTTTGGAGGTACAGTATCACATTCTCCATTAAAATAGCTAAAATTTATATTTTCATCTTCTCATATATCCCCTAGTTTGCCAAAGTGTTACTCCTTTTCTGGAGTCAGCAAAATGACATCATTTCAGTTGTCTGCTAAGAGTTGCAAAATTGTTGCTTAGCCAAATTGAAAAGAAAGCAAGCAAGCAAGGAAGGAAGAAAAGGGGGGGGGGGGGAGGAGAGAAAAGATGAGTTCTCAGATAATATATACATCCTATAGACTATTTTGTTATTAGAGGCAGAATTTACTGAGAGCTCCAGCAAAGAATGGACACGTTGAGTTGGTGCTGATTGGAAGAGTGAGAATATTTTTATACAAGCTTCAGAAAGCCTAGCATTGACCTGTTTTTATTATTTTTATTGGCTCCCTTGATGATAGACAAACTGGCCTAACCTGGGGCCAACAGAGCCAGCAGGAAATTTAGGTCACGGATAGTTGCATTTTAAAAACTCCAGTTTTTAGAGGCTTCTCAATCATTGTAATTGATTGATGATAACATGGCAAAGAGAGCTCTTAAATCATGAAAGGTGGCCCAGTAAAGACAAACGGCTGGAGATTTTGTTGGATGCACAGTTCCCAACTCCCTATGGTGTTCTGTTCTGCTTTTCCGAAGAAGTAGTTTGTCCCTCATTTCTGCAACTTATGGCCCAGCTGGCCTGTTTACAGAAAACAGCCTCTTAAACTTGGCAGTTCTGTTTGAAGCACAGTGTAACATCATTTCCCAGGAGATGGGGAAGAAAACAGTACAAAAAAAAAGTTTATATCCCTCCTAAAACACATGTGTGTTTTAAACTCAACAGCCATCGAAAGTTGTTCTTTTTGTCTTTCTCTGAAATCAAGGCCTTCGCCTTTCCTGCTAGCCCAAGTGAAGTCGTAACTGAATTAGATGATTTGATAACTCTTGTAAGCTTCTTACAGGTTCCTGCTCTTGCTTTGGATAAATGCTAATCTGTAATAAGAACTCCAAGTAGATAGCTCTGTTCTTCCCAGGATACAGGAAGTGTTGCCTGGTGTAATGGCATTTTTAAAAGATTTTATTGAAGTAAAATGTCATACACAAAAGTACAGCTCAATGAATTTTTACTAACTGAAGACATCTGTGAAATCAGCGCCCAGATCAAGAAACAAGAGTATTACCAGCAACCGTGGAAGCCCCTGCTTTTGCTGCCTCCCGGTGACTCCCTCCTTCCGATGGACAGGGACTTCTAAAAACATAGATTAGTTTTCCCTGGTTTTTGTATTTTACATAAATGGAATCATACAATATGGCCTTTTTCTCTGGCCTTTTTCATTCAACACTGTATTTGTGAGAGTCAACCATTTGTTGTTTTAGGAGAGTGTGGATCACTCTTTATAGTTGCGATGTAGTAGTATTCCGCTGTGTGACCATGCCATGACTTTTCTGTGATGGCATTTTTAGTGGGAGAGAATGTTTGTAGGAGCTGTTTCACTGCCTCTGAGGACTTCATCATTTTTCAGTGCCGAGGGGTCATTCGCTCCACAGACACAGAATGCCAGCTAGCGGCAAGTGGCCCTTACAGGGATAAATTCGGGCAAACACATTCATACTTTGAAATTAGACTCTCTGGGCCACTTTACACTGCCTATTCTTTCTATGAAGCCTTTTCGATACACTCTCTTAACTTTTTCATGCATCACTCATGCCATCATTTTGCTCACTCCAGAATCCTTCGTTTCATGCTGGTCCCCTTTCTCACCATCCCGAGCTTAGACATCCCCCTTTCTGAAATACTTACATCTGTCCCCTTCTTATCCTCCAATCCCACCCTCTCCGTCATCTCCTTTGAATCACCTCCTTTTACTCTGAACTTCCTTCCAAAAACATTGGAATAATTCTACGTTCATCTCTTCTCTCACACGGTGTATTCAGTCCATCAGCAAATTGTGCTGGATTTGGCTTCACAGTATTTCTGGACTCCACCAATCCACACCACCTGCAATGTGCCAACTGCAGAGCAAGCCTCATAACTTAGGTTACTGATTGGCTCCTAACCGTCTCCCTGCTTCTGTCCTGGCCCGTCACACTCTGTTCTCTTCGCCACACCCTGCACGATAGCCTTTTACAACACCTTTCTGATTTATACCATTCCTTTGCTTCATCTGGAAAGGAAAGCAGCAGTTCTAACAGCGGGCCGCGTGGCTCTGAGTCATCTGTGTTCTTCTCTGCCCCATCTTACCACCTTCCCATTTCTCTTGTGAAAGGAACTGAGCCTGTCCATACTAAGGTCTACATCATTAATCTACCACTTTCTGCTGTTCCTCATCTAAAGCCCACGCTGTAGCCCCGATCTACTGTCTTTAATTCAGCAGCCCCCGGAGACCACTCCTGCCATCTTTGGTGACTTCAGCATCTGATTCATTTTTTTGCGTATCTCTCCAGTGCATCCTGTCCTTTTCTTCACGTAGTTGCAGATACATGTGGAAAGCTAGGCTGTTTGTGCAGGATACCCTGGGTTAACAGCTACACAGAATCGGAGGTCTTGCCCGGTGGTCTGGCTGCCCTGGGTGCCCACCAGCTGTCACAGGGCTTGGAGTGGGAGGTAAACATGGCATGTGACACCCTAAATGAGAAATACTGCTTTAACATTTGTGGCCAGAACTACATATCCCTCTACCAGAGGAATTTAAACCTGGAATGAGGTTCTGGAGCCTGTCCTGTACCTTTTTGGGAGATTTTAAGGAGTTGCAAGTCAGTAAATCACCTGTGACTTATCTCATCTGCTGGGTTCCCTTGATGATTTGTTTTAGTCAGAATCCTGGTATCATACTCGGTCTCAAGGGTTTGGATTTGCTTTCCCCATAAACTCAGGATTCCCTGTGACCAGGAAACCCTGGAGGAGGAGATGCATAGTAGCCAGATACAGGTTCTAGAGAAAGACAGTCCTGAGTTGGATCCCAATTCAGCTGTTCACTAGCTGCTGTCCTTGACAAGCAACCTTTCTCATCCTCATTTTCTGCCCCTGAAATAATCATGCCTGTGTTACAGAGTAATCAGGAAGATTAAATGAGATAATCTATAATTACATCTTTGTAAGTGTTCATTTCTCTTATTCTGGGGTCAGCTGCTTCATTATAGAGGTAATGTTCAAAGGAGTGAATTAAGTGCTGGAGATAGCTTTTGGAATAAGACGTGATTCTTGCCACCAAGGATTATTCAGTCCTAGAAGGGAGCTAGACATAAATAATTCAATTCAGTGTGATAGAGCCATGGTAGAGGGAAAAAGAGGCTTCTCCAGGATCACAGTAGGCACATTTTACACATCTAGGGAAGCTCTGAGGAGATGACGCTTGAGTTGAATCATGAAACCAGTTAGAGAAGAGGGAAGAGAACATTCTAGGCAGAGAGATAAACACAGAGGCAAATGCTAGTAGTTCAGCAAAGCTGAAGAATCACCTGTAAGGAAAGTATTCATGATGGGCGAGGCTGAACAGATATGTGGGCTATGAAGGTAAAGACAAAACAGAACTGTGCATGTTATATTAAAGGCGTGATCTTGAAGGCAGTAGAAAGCATAACATAATTTTAAAAAGATTAAATTTTTGGTTTAAAATGAGATAAATCATGGCTAGAGATAATGGTAGTTACAATTTAGGGCATCGAGGAAGGAACAGAGAAGAGGAGACGGAGATAAAAAGTCATGAGGACTTGGTGGCTGATTCGATGTGGCAGGGACAAGAGAGAGCTTCAGTAGAGCGCAGGGTTCCATCTTGGTCAAATGGAAGAAGAGTGGCACCACAAAACAGGATAGGGAATGCAGAAGAAAGAGCAGATTTGGCAGTAAAAACCTTCATTTCAAAAAACAAAAAACAAACAAACAAAAAACCTTCATTTCACTTTTACATATGTTGAGTTAAATTTGCAGATGAGGGGCACCTGGGTGGTGCAGTCACTTAACCATCTGTCTCTTGATTTTTCACTTGGGTTGTGATCTTGGAGTCATGAGATCGAGCCGAGTCAGGCTCCACAATCAGCGAGGAGTCTGCTTAAGACTCTCTGCTCTGGGGATCCCTGGGTGGCGCAGCAGTTTGGCACCTGCCTTTGGCCCAGGGCGCGATCCTGGAGACCCGGGATCGAGTCCCACGTCGGGCTCCCGGTGCATGGAGCCTGCTTCTCCCTCTGCCTGTGTCTCTGCCTCTCTCTCTCTCTCTCTCTCTCTCTCTCTGTGACTATCATAAATAAATAAAAATTAAAAAAAAAAACCCTCTCTACTCTACCTCTGCCCCTCGCATCGGTGTACTGCCTCTTTAAAATAAACAAATAAATCTTTTTAAAAAATGTGTAGATGAGATATATAAGTGGAAAAGTCCAACAGACAGTTGACTTTATGGGTAGGGAACAGAGAAAAGAGATTTGGTTGGAGATACAGATTTATGAGTTATATTAGTATCCAGATTAAGGTGAGAAACTGAAGGAATCTAGGATTACAGTGACTCCACCAGGATATTTCATTTCCTATACACACAGCTGTCTGGAAGTTGTTAGGTGATCCTGTCCAGATGCCACTCAAATGTGGTCCACGGACCAGCAGCCTTGGTATCACCTGAGAACTTGTAGGACGTACAGAATCTTCGGGCCCTATCCCAAACCTAGCGAATCAGCATCTGTGCTCAACAGGTAATCCACAGGCACATTACATTTTTAGAAGCTCTGATTTAAAGAAGCACACTGCTCTGCTTTCCTCCCAAAGAACACAGTTGAAGCAATCCTGCCACTACTTTATCTGCGTTTTAGCCACAAGGAGGGGAAAAGAGAGTAGAAAATGATGAGCTTTCTTTTTAAGTTGGTGATCATTGGTATTTACCATATTAGAAATTAAAACTGAGAAAATTCTAATTTATTTCTAATTCCTTTAAAAGTAACCTGTTACATGCTAACGTAAATATTTTTATGAAAAATAACTATATTTCCAAAACAAAAAAGAGTAAGCAAGAATGGCATTGGTTTGTATTTTTGCAAATCTCTTTAATGTCTCACTGAGCAGAAAACAGCTGGATCTTCATATTTGCCTCCTCACTCAGTACGCTGCCATATGTTGTTTTGGTTGAAGGTTATGAAGAAAATCCAGCCTCGTGCAGATACATAGTTGGAAAAGGGAGGGATATTTTGATACAAACAAACAGTGATTTCTTAAGGGTAAATTGTAATGTGGAATCTGAAACCATATCACTGAGCTTTTTGTGCTCTTTTACATTAAAATCCACTGGTCTACCATGTATTTTGGATAGATCTTCCGTCTATTCTTGATTTCTTACATCATATCTTGGTCATTTGCAATATTGGCTCACTGAGTTATATAGATCTTCCAAATGTTGACACAATTCATTATGCAATTGAAAATAATCACATTTTTAATGTCACCATTGATCTCATCAGAAAAATGTTTAAGTACAGAGAATCTGCCAGTGGCCGACATAAGTTTTCCAAAATTTGAATTTTTGTTTAAAAGCCAGAATTTTATCATTGGCAATAAATATGTCAGTTGTTTTTCTTGAAGGAACAAGATTACTTTGTTCATTTTTGAGAAAATGTTTGCCAAATATCTGAGTCTTAATAATAGCAATTTCTCTGTCATTCTTTCAAGTAACAATGGTTTTACATGACAGAAATAATTAGTTCAGTTCACAACCCAAATAATTGCATAGATGTTTTTCTTTGAGTTAACCATTGTGCTTTAGGATAGCGGAGAAATGCTTTATGCATAGTTCCTACTTTGTTACACAACATATTAAAGAGACATTCATTTAAGGCTTGAGGTTTTGTAAGATTAATAATTTTTACTGGTTCATCAATGGCATTCTTACGTGAATTAGGCTTTTAAGAAATTCCATCTGTGGATACATAGTATAATGGTAAAGAGTACAGTGACTGCTAGCATAGTTTGGAGCCATTCTCTTTGTTCAGTTAAGACACCAGCAATCTACCTACCGTTATTTTTGTGCTATTAGTGAGAATGTCAACACAGTAATGTGAAAAAGGCAAAGAATGTTCTAGTAGCATTAAAAAAATAGTTTTGACATCCTGAAAAGACCACCGGGATCTTGGGTCTATAGACCACATCTTGAAAACCACTGTCTTAATGATTATTCGGAGCTTGGTGAATATTAGCTTATATGATACTGCATGGTTTTGGACTAATTCTAGAAAAAAAATTGTTAAGTAGCAAATTTTAAATTTGGTGTGTCTCTCTGCTCTCCCTTTTTGCGATACCCCTGAAGGCACTCCCCAGCACTGTCCCTTTGGGACAGATGGGATGAGTACCGCCGAGGTACCTATTCATGCTTGCTCTGTTTGCTTAATTAGTCCTTTGGCAAGTATTGATGGGGCCTTGCCATGTACCAGGTTCTTTGGGCTCTGGGTCCTGATGCGGAGCTTGTCATGCCCTCCCTCACAAAACCACTTGTATTCATTTCCTATTGCTTTTGTAGTGAAGCAAAACAAATCTAGAAGCTTAAAACAGCATAAATGTACCATCTTACACTCTGTAGGTCAGAAGTCCAACACCCGTCTCACTAGACAAAAATTGAGGTGTTGAGAGGGCACCTGGGCGGTTCAGTCAGTTAAATGTCTGCTTTCGGTTCAGGCATGATCCTGGGGTCCTGGGATGGAGCCCCATGTTGGGGGTCCCTGCTCGGTGGGGAGCCTGCTTCTCTTCTTCTGCCCCTCCCACTGCTTGTGCGAGCACACGCTCTCGCTGTCTCTCTCTCTCTCTCAAATAAATAAATAAGCAAAATCATTTTTAAAAAATCGAGATGTTGGCAGTGCTGCATTCCTTTTTGGAGGCTCTAGGGGAGCATGTATCTTCTCCCATTTTCTGGTCTAGACACCCCTGTGTTCCTTGGCTTGTGGCCCCCTTCCTCCACCTTCAAAGCTGGCAGCATTGCGCTTCTCTCTGACCATAACCAGGACAGGGTCTCTACGTTAGGGATTCTTGTGAGTAGACTGGGCCCACCAGGTCATGCAGGATAATCTCCGTCACAAGATCTGTAACCACAATCACATTGGCAAAGTCTGCCGTATTTGCTTATAACATATTCATATTCTGGGGGTTAGAGTGTGGGCCTTTTTCAAGGGTCATTACCTACCAAACACTCTTAGTAAGTGTATGTTAAATAGTTGCTGAAGGAATGAAAAAAGGTTCTTATCCTATTGGTCGTTTCCCAGAACTTTGCTCCTCCCTGAGATGATAGTCGATGGTGTAAGACTCAGTTGAATTACCATCTCTTCCAGGACTTGGTGTCCCTCTGGTGTGTTTCCACAGGGGACAAAAACATCTAAAGGACTTACTGCATCTCCCCTACTGTTACCCCTGCTCACCTGTAAGCTCCTGGAGTCTTGTGTCTTGCCTTGTTCTTTGTATGCCCAGAGTGTAGCCTGGTGCCTGGCCCTTAGTATGTACCCAGTAAACATTTGTTGAAGAATTCAGGAGTGCATCAGTGAATTAGCCCCACATATACCAAGGTACGTTGGTGCATTTTTGCATTTTGCCTGAGGGCATATATAGAATTTCCCCCAAAGAAGCAGAGTGGCCTTAATCCTGGGAATTTAAAGGATGACGAGGAAGGCAAGTGAGGTTTTGGGGCCAAAGAGCCTTCGACACTCCCTCCCCTCGCTGGCAGCACTCCATAAGCCTGTGAGCAGAGACTGAGCTGAACCTTGGAGGAGCTGCAGAGATGGGTTCTCCAGCAGCCCGGTAGAGTGGCTTCGAGTTTCACTGAGGGCCTGCAGGCGACCCCTCAGAGGAGCAGGTGCGGAACGAGCCCTGCCTTGCTGGGCAGCCACCAGGAAGATGGCCTGTTGGCCCCTCAGGCCCGCAGACGTAGCCAGCATAGAGCCCGACTCTGACTTCACCGAGGTGCTTTAATTCAGCCAAAAAAAAAAAAAAAAAAGGGCTTTTCTAAAGACAACATGCATTTTACAGAGAGCCTTTTGTATGGAGTTACTGGGGACTTATTCAAAAATAACATGAGCTCCAGACTGCAGAATTAAAAAAAAAAAAGTTTCTGTCACTGTAGACACAGCTCTGGTTTTCCACCTCCTACTGGTTGGCCCGTTTATATCAAAATGAATGAGAAACTTAATCCCTGGTACTTTATAAAGAAGTCTTTTTTTTTTTTTTTTTGCTTTGGTTGTGGTTTGCTCTGTGTGTGCTTTTTTCATGGCAGTGTTTAATAATGTTTATATTGCCTTTAACCTTTGACTAACTTTGCAGTTAAGTTCCCAGATGCGGTGTCACATCCACCACTCGCAGGCTGCTCCTCCCTCCTTTGAGACTATGAGCTTCTTATTCCTAGAAGGTCTCTCGATCCCCACCGCTCCTCTTAATCTCTCCTACCGGCTAAGCAGGGAGTCCAGGGGGTAGTAGGCAGTAGTGGTGGCAGGCATTTAATATTTATTGGAGGCTGTGCACCAGGCACTGTGCTTTGTGATTTACTTCTGTTATTAGCTCTCGAGAGCAACCTTATGTTGTCTGGCCTCAAATGTAAGGTAAAGTGTTTTCCCCAAAATCAACCCTCAGGAAACAGGGAGTTCTTTTACATTTGGGTCCTTACAAAGACTGCCCCATTGTGGGGACTCCTGTCTTATAAACCACGAAGTAGTTTGAGTAATTGCCCCAATATGAAAATGAGTACCTGAGGGGTTACTTAATACACAGACATTTGTGGTATTTTGTCCACTTTACAGGTGACGAAACTGAGTCGTGGAGAAGTTAAGTTGCCCGAGTTCACACAACTTATTAAGGGCTACAGCCAGTTCCCAGGCAGATAATTTTACTCCTGTAGCCTCATTATATATCCTTCCCAGATTCTTTCAGCCTTAAAAAGGTTTCAATCTAGGTCGTTTCCTTCTTCTCATTGAGGCTTCATTCTAAGAGTAGAGTGTTGGAAAATGGAAATACATCCAGTCTGGAGTCATGCTTTTGTGGAGAGTACTAGGGGGGGGTGTCTAGTTGGCTTTTTAAGCCAAAGTGTGTAGGATTCCCTCCTGTTCATCCTTGCCAGACGATCCCCCAGCCTCCCTTTGCTGTTGCCCGGAAGTTCATTGCTTCCAGTTGGTCCCTTAACTTGGCTGATGGCTCCATTTGTGAGGAGTTCTGATGCTATCAGCTGGAACAGTCTTTCCTGGAATTTTCAGTCCGACAGGAGATCCCAAAGTACCTGGATTTGTCTCTTCTTATCTTCCCTTCCCTCAACTTTGCTTCCTCTCTCCTCCCCTCCCCATCTTGCCAATAAATATTTTAGTCTAGATTATTTTTAGATGTATAGAAAAGTTGTCAAGATAGTACAGGGAGTTCCGTATATCTCTCACCTTATTGTTAAAATCTTACAATACTGTCATACATTTGTCAAAATGAAGAAGCCAATATTGGTTCACTATTAACTATAGACTCCAGACTTTATTCTGATTTCACTATTCCCCTCCCCTGCCCCTCATGCTCTTCCTCTGTCCCAGGATCCCATTACATTTTGTCATTAGTCACATCTGGCGTGTGCTACTTTTTTAGTCTTCCCTTATTTTTTATGACTTGACAGTTTCAAGGAGTACTAGTTAGGCATTTTGTAGAATGTTCCTTCATTAGGATATATCTGTTATTTTTGTTGTGGGAATATGGGATTGGGAGAAACATACCACAAAAGTGAAGTGCCATTCTCATCACCTCATATCAAGGATGCATGATATCATTTGACTTATCACTGGTGATGTTAATGTTGATATTCTAAGATAAAATTCTCCTCCCTCCTTTTTCCATACACAGTTTTTTAGAAGCAAGTCATTATGTGCAGCTCACACTCAAGAAGTGGGGGCATTAAACTCTACCTCCATTAGTGGACAATATTTATGTAAGTTATTTGGAATTCTTCTGAAAGGAACATTTATCTCTTCTCCTACATTTATTTATTTATCCATTCATTCATTCAATCACTTATTTATATCAGTATGGGGCGAAGCACATTTGTTTGTCTTGGGGTTATAATCCGTTACTATTTTATTTTCTTATGCAAATTGTTTCAGCTTTGCCCACTGGAAGGCCTTCCAGTTGTTTCCTGTGTCCTGTTGACATTACCCATCCTTTTGTTTTTTAAGGACTGACTTACTTTCCATCACAACAAGATCTTCCAATTTCTTCTTATGTTTCCCCTGTCTCATTCCTAGAATTGGCCATTTCTCTGAGAATCCCTGATTCCTTTTATTTGCAAATGACATTAGAAACCAAGATCTGACTACTGGGTGTGCTCATTGCTACCAGGGTGTCATTACTTCAAGATCCTCTCGGTGGCAGAACTAGGAAATAGATGTATGTATATCAGCCCATGTCATACAAATACCTATGATATTTCCATATTTACATTTGTTTCTGCAGTAAAACTTTTCTTTTCTGAGCATTTATATTTTTCTGTGTAGCCAACAATGAAATGTGATTCACTGCTACAGTCACCAATGGTAATGGCCATCTTCTGGTCAGATCATGTCATTTTAGAGACGAAGAGATCCTGAGAAGTTTACTGGAATCCTATGAAGTTAAGGAGCTAGTTAGTGGTACAGACAAGTTTGGAATCTGGGCATTTGAAATGGAGTCTTTATTTCCACAACATCTCATGCCTATTTAAGACTTATCAGTATTCTTGGCTTTGTATTCAACTCAATAATTAGCTTTTGGGAATGCTTTAAGCAGATTAGAATGTAATTTTATAAATAAATTTATACATTATATAAATTAGAATTAATTTTATAAAATTACAAATTTTATAAATGTGCAGAGCTATTACCTAGCTGACAGAGGTCTGCTAGAGGGTCACTAATGAGGGAGTTTGTTCTCCAGGAAAAATATTAGATCAACAACTTGAATATGATGCTTACTTGAATATGATGGCCAGATGTTAGTGGACGAATCTTTTCAAATGATTATGATGATCATTCTATCATATTTTACTTTTTGTGACTATCTTTTAAAAAATCCTTTTGGGGGATCCCTGGGTGGCGCAGCGGTTTAGCGCCTGCCTTTGGCCCAGGGCGCGATCCTGGAGACCCGGGATCGAATCCCACGTCGGGCTCTCGGTGCATGGAGCCTGCTTCTCCCTCTGCCTGTGTCTCTGCCTCTCTCTCTTTCTCTCTGTGTGACTATCATAAATAAATAAAATTAAAAAAAAAAAGTTTAAAAAATCCTTTTGGTCTAGGAAGAGAATCAATCATAGGGCTCCTATAGGATACTTGATGTACATACCTGGTTTTTAGAAATGGGATATAAAGCAATGAAGGAATCTGCTTAATGTTATCCAAAATGTTGGTGATAGGGTAAAAAGGAAAAATGAGAGCTGCAGCCCCCACGGCCTCACTTCTAACAGGCCAACCACACAGCTCCTTTATTTTAAATTGCTCTTGGCAGCTTGTAAAACAAAGAATACTTAAATGTTTTTCTCCAGAGACTCCTGAGGCGGTAGGACAGTCCTAGGATGACTTCAAACGTTTCAGCCATTTCCTTTGAGAAGTGGGTGTGTTTACACTTGGTAAATCGTGTCTTGTCACCATGTAACAGTAAAATCTTCCTGTTCTTTTCCATCTGTACCTATTCATTCCAGAGACTTATCATTTTGTTTTTGTTTGGTGCATTGTGAACATCCAAGACTTTTAGTGGAAATAAATGGTAACAGCTGTTTTTCATGTACTAAATAATATAATTGTGAACCTTAACCTTGAGATGATATATCCAAATTTTTCCAGGTGTGGAAATGACTTGACTAGAAAAGTTCGTTTTGGGGTAGTCATCCCAATACAGAATCACATCCAGCTGCTTGCCATCAACTTCATTCAAAGAGCATTTCTATAGGCCTTTTTTTTTTTTAATTCCAACACTCCCTTCTTAACTTTGCCTTTCCTCTTTAAAATAGTGTATTTTCATACACATAAACATACCCACACCCTACAGTCTCATCTTCCTCGTTTCCTGCTTTATTCCTCTCCATAGCCCTTATCACCATCTACTATATTATATATTTTGCTTCTTTAGCTTTTTAATTATCTGCTTCACCCAACTAGAATGTAAGCTCTTTGAGAGCAAGGGATTTGTTTTGTTCACTGCTGTATCCCTAGACCCAGTATAGTACCTGGATCATAGTAGGTACTCAATGAACCCTTCTAAATGAATGACATGAAAGTTGCAGTTATAATCATTTGGTCCCTGATTTTAATATAAATACAAATAGTTGAGTTTTATTTTATAGGATTATTTTATCTTATAAGTGAAATAAAATGCATACTTATTTTTTATTTTTAAAGATTTTATTTTTTTTTTTAATTTTTATTTATTTATGATAGTCACAGAGAGAGAGAGAGGCAGAGACACAGGCAGAGGGAGAAGCAGGCTCCATGCACCGGGAGCCTGATGTGGGATTCGATCCCGGGTCTCCAGGATCGCGCCCTGGGCCAAAGGCAGGCGCCAAACCGCTGCGCCACCCAGGGATCCCTTAAAGATTTTATTTATTCACTCATGAGAGACACACACACACACAGAGAGAGAGAGAGAGAGAGGTGCAGAGACACAGGCAGAGGGAGAAGCAGGCTCCAGGCAGGGAGCCTGACACGGGACTTGATCCCAGAATTCCAGAATCATGCCCTGGGCCGAAGGCAGGCACTTAACCGCTGAGCCACCCAGGGATCCCCTAAGATAGATACTTATTTATTTATTTATTTATTTATTTATTTATTTATTTATTTTTAAATTTTTATTTATTTATGATAGTCACAGAGAGAGAGAGAGAGAGAGGCAGAGACATAGGCAGAGGGAGAAGCAGGCTCCATGCACCGGGAGCCCGATGTGGGTTTCGATCCCGGGTCTCCAGGATCACGCCCTGGGCCAAAGGCAAGCACCAAACCACTGCGCCACCCAGGGATCCCTAAGATACATATTTAAAATGAGAATTTATTCACCAAAAATCTCAGAATTTGTATGAGACATGGTATAGTTACTTAGACGTTATACAGTTACTCCAGAAATGCAATGCTCTTATCACATGCAAGGAATTTTGAAATTAGTGGAAGAACTAAAAGGAAACATTTTTTTAAGTTGTTTTTTAAAAAGATTTTATTTATTTATTCATGAGAGACACAGGCAGAGGGAGAAGCAGGCTCCATGCAGGGAGCCCAATGTGGGACTCAATCCCAGGACCCTGGGATCACCACCTGAGCCAAAGGCCGACGCTCAACCACTGAGCCACCCAGGAGCCCCCCTTTTTAAGTTTTAAAGTAAATTACCTTCAGATTCACCCAAAGATATCTTGAGCCCTACGTGATATTGCCTAGTTTGATCCCTTAGTCTGTTCACCAGGGTTAGCAGAAAATGATTGTTCATTGTTATAACAAAAAAAACTATGATCCAGTAATCACACTATTGGATATTTACCCAAACAATACAAAAGCACTAATTTGAAAGGATATATGCACCCTTATATTTATTGCAGCATTATTTACAATAGCCAAATTATGGAAGCAGCCCAAGTGTTCCTCAAAAGATGAATGGATAAAGAAGTCATGTATATATACAACAGAATATTACTCAGCCATAAAAAAGAATGAAATTTTACCATTTGCAATGACATGGATGGAACTAGAGAGTATTTTTATGCTAAGCAAAGTGAGTCAGTCAGAGAAAGACAAATACCATATGATTCTATTCAGATGTGGACTTTAAGAAACAAAACACAGGAAAAAAAAAAAAAAAAGAAAACCGAAAAACCAGAGTCTAACTATAGAGAACAAACTGATGTTTCCTGAGGGGATGTGGGTGAAATAGGTGGTGGAGATTAAGGAGTGCATTTTTCATGATAAGCACTGAGTAATGTATAAAATTCTTGAATTACTGCTTTGTACTCCTGAAACTAACACTGTTTGTTAACTGTATTGGAATTGAAATTTAAAAATTTTAAAAATAAATTAAAATTAAAACAAACTTGATTTTTAAAATAAAATCTATTCTGATATTTGCCAAAATGGAGAATATGAAAAAGAATATACTGTGAAATTGTAGGGAATTCCTCCAAAAGAATGTCAGCATTTGTTTGGATATATAGATGCTGACATGTTTTTATGTCATATCACTTTAAATATGTCATTTTTAAATCATATTGCTTAAAAATACATTTTTAAAATTTAAAACCTCTGGTATCTGAAGTACTTCACACTTACTAAACTAGTGGGCTCTTATTAATTTCAGCAATATGTAAGAGAATGTAAAAGTGTCTACAGCTTCATTAGTTGTGTTATAAACTAGATCACACCAGTCATCCTACTGCCAAATTTCTTGCAGCATTCTCTCCAGGACAAGAAACAGACAAATAAAAAGCAGTCTAGTCGGTGAACATCACAAACTTGTTTGCAAGCTATCTTTGGACTGGTGCAGGACATTAATCACATCTTTGTACAAGAATGACCTATTTTCCTATTACCACCTTTAATTTCAGAGCATTGGGGAGTCGACAATGTCTGTTGTGTTAAATCAGCTGCTGCCCATGATTAAGCCTTTGAACCAGAGGACCAAGGATGACTACAGCCCTGAAGAGCTGTTGATCCTCCTGATATATGTTTACTCTGTCAGTGGAGAGTTCACAGTGGACAAAGATCTGGGAGAAGCTGATGAAAAAGTGAAGGAAGCATTGGCTCGGGTCTTTTGTGAAGAATCTGAGTTGTCACCTTTGCTACAAAAAATCACAGGTGGGTGTTTAATAAAAAATACAGGACGTAAACATCACTGATACTGAAAAGGTTTAAAAGTAAAGGCATTTTAGGAAGAGGATGTAACCATCTTCTTTGGAGTTGTTTGGAATTTTATGAGGCCTGATGAATGCTAGACAGCCTTTAGGATTAGAGGTTTTCTTTGTAGGTTTTTTTCCCCCCAGTTGTAGTGAAATTGCCTTCTAGTTGCTCGTCGAAGATCCTATTTTTAGAGCCTTGTTAAAATAGCAAAAGTCTCACAGGGTGTAATATCTTTAAGAACAAATAAAATGTACAACCTATTCAAAGGGCTTTTGTTGACATATTTTCTTTGAGATTTTCATTCAAACTTAAAACACACACACACACACACACACACACACACACACACACACACACAAAGCTGTTCCCTAAGATTAATGTTATGCTATGTCATAAGATTGAAAATTGCAATTTCCAAGAATACTCTCATATTTTTTACTTCGTATTTCATTTTGAATCTGAATTAAGTGTGGTATCCCAAATAATATCCAAACATGCCAGTAAAGTAGGCAGTACTGATTTGGGAAAAGCATCTAGTTAAATATCATAAAATCTAACCATTTTTACTTTTAGTAAGAACTGTGGTGTAACTCACAGAGACATTCATTTGTGTTTTTCTTATTGAACTCCTTATTGTTTATATTTTGGGCAAAATTTATTTCCGTTAATATGGATTGAGCCCAGATCTGTTTAAGAATGAGAAATTGTTAGAGCTTACATGCAAAATTTAAATACTCTGAAGACATTACCTAGCTCCGATTCATTCATGAATGCATGTGTGTGTGTGTAGGTTTGTATAGACCTTGGCATTCAGGAAGGCTCCACTGAGGCACGTTCCATATTTTCCAGCATCTCCTCCTGTGTCCTGCTGTGCCTCCCTGAAGGGAGTGTCTGGATCACTGAGACAGAGGCTGCGTGGCTGGCCACCTAAGTGCCCCATGCCTATGTGCTGGCCTTCATGCCCACGGCTGACCTTTCCTGTGTTTGCTTATGGAAAATGAAACCCTGATGAGATGGAAACCAAATGAAGTTTCCATGAAAATGAAGCATTTCCTTGCTTCATCTAGAACCTATTTGCCAACTAAAAACCTGCTGAAGGAAAACTTGTGGAATTTGCTCCCATTTCATTAGGTTACAGCACTATATGTGATTATGTGTGTTTGTTCGGCTATAAGTGGATATTGACTTCAAAAAGTTTAATATAGTTTATGCAGTGCTTCGAACAGTAATTTGATTCAAAGTAGATTCGAATGCTGGGAGAATTTAATTAGAATTATTCTTAAAATGCATAATTTCAGAAACAGACAACAAAGATGATTTGTTTTAGCCGAGGTTCTTTGGATGGCTTTTCTGTAACGCTATGATGTTACTGTATTATTTCGGGAATTGAAGTCATGCTGGAAGAGTCTTCATTTAATACTAGCTCAAGGTGTTTATTGACCTAGCATTTCACTCTTTATTACTTTCTCTGTTTGCAATTGCTTAGGATATTGCATTCTCTTGCTTTTAGATGTGATTTCACATTTAACAACACTTCCGTACACTCATGCTTATATCAGGAAAATTAGTAAGTTTAGCAAACGAAGCTTAAAAAAATGAGAATTTTTGGAAAGCTTAGTATATTTAAAAACTTGAGAGGCATCTTATTATTATTTTGTAATATAAAGTATACATTCCTACCAAGATTAACTTTGGATGTATAGTTTAAACAGGGTGGACATGATATGCTACTTAAATTTGATGTAAGTGAACCTACCAGTGGAATACATGGTTGATCCAACTCTATGGACACCAAAAGGACTTTATTTCTGAAGATAGACTCTTATTTGGCCATAGACATACCCCTGTTAAGTATGTTGGAAAGTCAAATGTCTCAATAAGTAGGATTTGTGTTTCTAGTGAGTTGCTGACACAACTGTTTACATCTCAGGACAGAGAGCACTAGGATGGTGTTGGGGTAGCAGTGACTTGATCTTGTAGGACAAGGGGGGATAGTCCATCATATCCTGGAAGAATTGAATCACCTTCCCAGTGCCTGGCCCATTGTGAAACTAGGTTAGCCTGGCTTTACCATGAACTTGTGCACAGTGTTGGGTTGATGTGATTCCAGTTTCTGGTCGTGGCTCACCTGTTCCTGAGTGGCAGAATTTGTTTCATTCCTTGTACACACCTTGGGGTGGATGAAATTTGGTTTAAAAGTATTATTGAAAACAAGCAGTTAATCAGTAGAATTCCACTCTTTATTATACTTTTACTAATCTAAATGTTCATAGAACCAAGGAGATAATACTTTTCCTGTACTGAATATTCAAGCATGTGATCATCACCCAAAAGTAAAAAGGATCAGAATTTGAACCCAGGCGTTCTGGTCCTGGAGCCCAGATCTTTAAAACCTACCATCAGCTCACTTCCATAACGATTGCATTTATTATATTTTGTGACTTAACACGTGCTTACACTTACTGTTTGTTGTATGCCGTGCATGCTCAGCCATTCCGTTATGTTCATATTTTACAAACAGTAAATAATATTAATACTTGGGTAATATTGTAGATATCACCTGTTCTTTTTACTCTGTCTATAGTAGCTACTTATGTTTCCTCATACTTTCCTGTTTTTGTGCATGTATTCTCTTTGTTTCTGCATTGCTATTAAGAAATTAAAATATTATTTCTCGTCACTGTAATCTATTGGTTGTCTGGCTTTCCAAAATAGGTGTAGCAAAATTCTTTTAAAATTCTTTTTATTTCAATAATATCTCTTGACAATAATTGCCCTGTGTTTAAAATTCTTACTTCGTTTTTATTTGTTGAATATATAATTTACTTTTGGCGATTTCTTTCATTTCTCCCTATTCTTCCCTTTTATGGAAAGGACAGTGAGCAATTGTAATTGGCAAAACAAACCAGAACTTAAGCATGGTCAACAGCAGCATACTATTTTCCTTTTGATAGCTAATTTTACAGAGAACGGTGGGCAAAAAAACTCTCTTTTCTACTTATACAAAATAACAAGTGCTGGTTCTCTGGGTGTCAGGGAAGTTGTAAAAAGAGAATTGGTATGACCTGAAAATGTCATTGACTGTGCTTTCTCAGTCTTGCTAAGTTCAAAGAGAGTATCAGTTTCCATATACGTTAGTGTTTGCATAGCAGTCACAAGAGAAAACCAAGGAAAGCCATTTGAACTTTCTTCAGAGAATGAAAAAAATTCTAATTTTAAAAATTTGTGTAAACTTGGAATCTCATGATACAAGGGGGTGTGTATCAGATAAAGCATAAAGCTTAGATGTAGAAATTCTTGATGCAAAAGTCCTGGCTCTGTCATTTCCTAGCAGAGTTTGTCAGTCTTCATATCATCCACCTTTAAACGTTGATAGTAAACATAAGTGCCGTATTGATGACCACTCAATGACTTTCCTGAAAATAAGATGATATTATCTGTGTGAGCTAAGTTCCAATCCATACACACTGTAAATCTTCTTCTATGGCTGTTGTTCTTTTGATAGCATCTAGCTGTCATGTCGGGCAGTGCTTCCCAGCTTTATTCACATCGTTACACCCATAGATAATGAGTACATTTGCATAGTATGCTCAGGTAACTGGACAGAACTTTCTGGTCAGAAGCAACCAGCCCTGGGGCTTTGCCCACTCCAAGTGCTACCTACCTAACCTGTAAACTGACGTGAAACAACTTGGCACATGTGTAACCTATTAGGAGCAAATCAGAACTCGAGGGTGTGTTGGTCAGAAGGTTCTGGAACCAGAAAACAAGGAGAACAAAACTTGCATGTAGTTTTGACACCCAAAAGTATTTTGGAAAAGTTTATTTTTGGTAAACAGCTTTTATATTACTCATTGATTTATGTCTCTGGATTTTTATATCTTTAAAGAAAGGTCAATAGGGACTAGATCTGTTGAGTTTAGTGTTTAGTGTAAAGCTAGGGAATGAGTGATTCAAAGTATCTAAAAAAAATCTGTACTTCAAGATAGAGGCATGCTAATACCATGGAAACTATATTTATATTTATTACACTCTTATTCTTCTTCCTGTTGATAATTTGGGATTATCACTTATTGTATCATTGTATAAGGGTTACACCTAGATATAGGTAGTGGGAAATTTACCAAATTAATTTAACAAACAGGAATTTATTTTTTTCTCAGCAGGAAGTTCAGAGACAGGCAGCAAAACTCATGTTCTTTCCGATGCCTGCCTGCCTGCCTGCCTCCCTCTCTCTCTCCCTCCCTCCCCCCTTCCTTCCCTCCCTCCCTCCATTCCTTCCTTCCTTCCTTCCTTCCTTCCTTCCTTCCTTCCTTCCTTCCTTCCTTATGGTTTTGTCACTATGGTCATGAGGTGGGCACCCCTCCTTGACTTATTATGTCCATGCTTCACGCAATAAAGAAAGAAAGTTGAAAGTAAAAGGCATATACTAACAGAGTCTACCCTTTTTTGTATTAGGAAAACAATAACATTTCTCCTGTCCTACTTTAATTGTTGGCTTCAAGTGAGTTTCATGACCACCTCTGGCTCCTAGAGAATTTAAGTATTTTTAACTGGGCATATATTTATCATGAACAAAGTCAAGGTTCTGTTAGAAGACTGAAGATGAGAATGAATAGTAGGTAAAAAAAACAAGAACCAAAAAACAAACTTGTGTTAAACTTGATATAATTATCGTTTTAGGCATCCCTGATAGGGAGAGTTCTAAGGCAAGATAGTATACTGTGAGGTGGAGTGATGCCCAAGGTACTTTAATTTTACAGTTATAATATTGAAGTTTCTTTTATAGGATATGCTGAAATAATGTGCTATTATGTGCTAGTATCACTGGTCTTACATCACAAATATTTTCAATCTATCAATATTTATTGGTCATGTCTCCACACTTGCTGTTACTCTAGGCTCTTGAGGCATAGAACTCCTAGGGATAGTGGTGGTGGAATGTAAAAGCTCTAAGCACAGGATTAGGAATTGTGTATCTGGGTTTTAGTTCTGACTCTGGATCTTAGTAGTTGTGTGATCTTGAGTAAGTCATTTAACTTCGCTGATTCTCGTTTCCTCATAAGTCAAGTAGGGATAGTAATGATAGTACCAAACTCATGAGATAAAATCTTCAGTGTGCTTGGTGCAGACCCTGGTGCATGTGCTGTCAGTGTTTGTTCTCTACATCATTATCATTATTTTTATCATCATTGGTATTTTGTTGCCATGAAGCATTGGAAAAATAATAGTTAATAACATCATTATTATAGTATCTGATATTTCTGAATAATATGACAGTGTTTAAAGCACTTTCATACCCAGTATCTCCTTTGATCTGAGACAAACATGTGAGTCTGAGCCCATAGCTTACATGTCTAAAAAATATGCCCCAAACTCAAATGAAATATATATATAGTGCTGTGTTCTGAGATAATTTTTTAAAAAGATTTTATTTATTTATTTATGAGAGACACAGAGAGGCAGAGGGAGAAACAGGCTCCATGCGAGGAGCCCAATGTGGGACTCTATTCCAGGACCGCGAGATCACGCCCTGAGCCTAAGGCTGACGCTCAACCGCTGAGCCACCCAGGCACCCCTGTTTGAGATAATTTATTCACATAACTTACTGCTAATGTTTCAAAAATGGTTTGGGACAAAGAGTCTAACATGGTATCCAAATTTGGAAACAGTAGAGTTGTAGTTGTCACACTATGTTACCAGTTTTTCCATGGTGATTCCTTTCCTAATAAACCTTTTGTCTTTAGGCAAAACCCAAGTACACTTTTGGTAGGTCCCATAGTTTCCAAGGTTTTTATAAGTGTAAGGCATCATAAGGTATACGTTATTATGCTTTATGGTTAGAAAGGCTATCAACAGTTATCCAGTCTATTCACTTCGCACATGAGAAAATCAAGGTCCTGAAATGCTGATTGACTTGCCTCAAATCACCAACCAACAGCCAGTTCGTGGATAGGACTGGAGTCTGTGTTTCCTAATTAACAGGCCAGAGTTCTTTTTACCTGGCTAGTGATTCCCAACTTTTTGGCTCATGCATCCCTAGGAAAATATAGGATTTAGAGCAAAAGGTTCACAGCTCCATGTGTGCTTTATGTATCATCTATAAACTAAGTATTACTCTTCACATATAAATATGCAAGTCTCTATAGATACCATTATGATTTATAAATTGTAAATTCATTTAAAGATATTTCTGAAGTTATAAAATATTTTTCCTAGTATCTTTCAATTAAGAAATACCAAAAGCGTGTTTATATAGCATCCTCAGACTTTAAGTATGTTTGAAACCATGTGTTACAATAGGAGTCTCAAACTCAAGTGCTTATGGGGTTCAGCACGTAATATAAGTAAAGTGGTTCAGTTATAGAAAAACAACGTTGAAAATGTGATGACAATTAGCAAAGGATATTTAGTCTTAGTATAGAGGGTGATAGGGAATGGGAGGGACGATGTCAAGCTGGGGATCCTCTGACTGTTGCCAGGAGATCACGAATCTGACACTCCAATCTCTCAAGAAACCAGGAATATTATTTTTTAATACAGTATGAAGAGCAGGTTTTGTGGGAGAAATGTTACATAAGTTCTCCTGTGAAGATGGTATTTTTCTTGCTAAATGTATGGTTGTGCTTCCTTTACCACATAATTCACAGGACTTTTGCATAAAATACTGGCAGGATTCCTGTTCCTCTAACTGGAATAATCAGAAGTTCACATTGATTTGGGTAAAATTCATAAATTATCTTCATGGCAGACCATGATTTTTTTTGGGGGGGGGGGTGACCATGATTTTTTACATTCTCTTCAACTTTGTTAGTGTTTCACTTCAAGAGATCTTGTTTCCTAAGGTTTTTTTGTTTGTTTTTTTTTCCTCTATCCCTTCTTATGTTCCAAGACCCTTTTTAGGATCAATCACATAAAACAAATGAGGAAAGGCAGGTCCAGTTTGGAAAGCATTGTTCTTAAGGACACTAGGAGGATATAGTCTAGTGAGCTCTTGACTAGTTCCCTTACATCCCCTACAGGAAACCTAATAGAGGAGAGTCTCTTCATCCCTTTTGAATGAGGAGGCAGTTGAGAATTTGTTTTTCAGTGGGTTGTGGTAGGTACCTCATGGTACTTTCAGGTCCACTTTGTGAATGGAAAGCATTTTTGGGCCCTTATCCATAGAGAAACAAAGCCACATTCTACAACCAATAGTAAAAATCTAGTTGCAATGATTTATGTCAGCTTTCCTCTTTTGAAAAGCTCAGGTAAACACAGACCATATAAAATTATTATTGCTATTTGTGTCTGCCACTTTATTATAAAAACTTTCATCTCTGTTACCACAAGGCATAGATGCTTTATTATGTTAGTAGAGATACGTCTTTCAAACAAAGCATTTTTCGTGGTTGGCCAAGTACTTTTCCCAGCCTTGTAGAAAGTTGGTCTTCTTAGTAAAATATGAAGTACTTCCAAACAGAAAATTGTAAAAGATGAGGATCCAATAAGAAATTCTTTTTTTATGCTTCTTTACTGTATTACCCTGCATTCTTTCCTCATCTCACAGGTTTGCCTCAGTAATTAATCAAATTTCAGACTGTGCAAATCTGCAGATTATTGCTCCTGAGGGCACTATTCCAATTGAAAAACAGTTTTCAAAATTTTAAAACTCTTTCCCTGGAGAAGTTGTTCCTTAGACCTTAAGTATCCCTCCTAGTTTGGCAATGACAAGGCTGTTGCTGTGGTAACTGGAAGAGTGATCCTAAAAGCTTGTTACCAACCTTCATGTTACCCACACTTGAATGAAAACTTTAGCTCATTGCAATAGGTGACAGTGTACAAAACCATGATTACAGAATCCACCCACTCAGCTGGAGGAGTTCAGGAAGTAGGATAAAATTTATTTTAGAAAGGATCCTACCTCATTTCTTGCTTCTAATTTATGGATTTTCAGTTATTGTGGCATTCCAATATTGGACTTTTTATTAAGGAGTACACCTTCAATTCTAGCGTTTCAGAATTTTTTTTTTTTTTTTTTTTTTTTTTTTTTTTTTTTTTTTGGCTTCAGGGCTGCCAGAACAAAACAAAACAAAAAACAACTTTACGACTGTTGTTTTCCATTATGGTTTGCAACACAGTTTGGTATAATAAGGTCTATTTTTCCTCTTGATTTCTAAGATTTCTGCTGGAAACTCTGATGAAGAACATATGTCTGCCCTAAATCTCTCCCATGAGAAATGTTGGAACTGTTACATTTAGTTTTACTGTCCAACATATTAAAATAGTTAACCACACCACATATTACAAAACAGCTATATCAAGTGAAGTTTAAAATATTTATTTCATATTTAAAATATATCACAGGCTGTGTAGAAAGATATTTAGATCTGCCTATTAAGGTAGCTAGCTAGTTAAGTAGTTTTGCTAGCATATTAAAGGTTCACTACAAATTACTTTCTCAAGTACTTAATTTTTTCATGTCACATGATAAAAATAATCATCCTTAAATAAGACACTATTTGCGTTAGTATTTATATATGCACAACTGTATAAGACATACTGTGCATATCACTAATTTTTGTGTCTGCACATGATGTCAATATTAATTGTTAATATGACAGATGTAGATTAATTATTGCTGATTCTTATTACTTACACATTACATGTCGTATAAATTTCTCAATCATGAAAAGAAAAAGTAGAGTGCATGGAGTACAAGAATAGTTTTCTTGAACATATAGCTATGGATGAAATAGGAGAGATGGGGTGATGTAGGTGAAGAGAGTACAACAGTGGGGGGGGGGTGCTAATTTTTACTCCTAAATATGCCCATATCATAAAGCTAGTATGAAGGTTAAAAGACAAAAATAGTAAAAATAAGTACGATCATAGTGATTAATGGATATTCAAGATAAAAATGTTAAATATGACATTAAAAACATGAAATGGAGAGGGAAGAAAGTAAAAATGTTGAGTTTTAGAATAGGATCAAACTTAAGTTGTTATCAAGTAGACTGTTGTATGTAAGTCTCATGGTAACCACAAAGCAAATCCTATAGTAAATACATAGAAGATGAAGAGAAAGGAATATAAACATACCTTTGAAGAAATTCACTAAACAAAGGAAGATACCAAGAGAAGATGAAAGGAACAAAAAGGAGCTCCAAAAATAGTCAACAAACAATGAACAAAAAAATGGCAATAAGTAATACCTATGAATTAGTACTTTAAATGCAAATGAACTAAATTCTCCAGTTAAAAGACATAGAGTAGCTGAATGGATTAAAAAAAAAAAAAAAAAGACCCATCTGTAGGCTGCCTATAAGAGACTCACTTTAGATGTAAGGACATGCACAGACTGGAAATGAAAGCAATGGAAAAAGATATTCCATGCAAATGGTAGCTGAAAGACAGCTGGAATAACTCTATTTATATCAAACAAAATAGACTTTAGAACAAACTTTAAAGACACAAAGATGGACTTAGATAATGATAAATAGGTCAGTCCAACAAGAGGATTTAACATTTGTAAATATTTATGTACCTGACATAGATGCTCCTAAATAAAGCAAATATTAACAGATCTAAATAGGGAGAAGTAAACATCAAAACAGTAGTAGGGAATTTTAATACTCTACTTACATCAATAGATTATCCAGACAGAATATCAATAATATCAGCATTAAGTAACACTTTAGAACAGATGGACTTAACTGAAATATACAGAGCATTCCATCCAAAAGCAACAGAATACACATTATTCTCAAGTGCATATGGAACACTTTTCAAGGTAGATCACATGTTAAGCCACAAAACAAGTATTAATAAATTTAAGAGGATCAAAATCATATCAAGGATCTTTTCTAATCACAATGGCATGAAACAAGGTATGAAATCAATGACAGAGTACTAAAAAAAAAATCACAAATATGTAGAGATTAAATAACATGCTACTGAATAACTAGTGAGTCAATGAAGAAATCAAGGGAGAAATTAAAAACAAAAACCCATAGGAGAAATTAAAAAAAAATAGAGACAAATGAAAATAATATATCAAAATTTGGGGGATACAGCAAAAACAGTTCTAAGGGGGAAGTTCATTGTGAAATAATTATGAAATAAGAAAAGCCTCAAACAACCTAATTTCACACCTTAAGGAGCTAGAAAAAGAAGAACAGGGACACTTGGGTGGCTCAGTGGTTGAGCATCTGCCTGTGGCTCAGGTAATGATCCCAGAGTCCTGGGATCAAGTCCTTCCACCTATGCCTCTGTGTCTTTCATGAATAAGTAAATAAAATCTTTTTTTAAAAAAAAAAGAAGAAGAAGAATGAAGTCCAAAATTAGTTGAACAAGAGAAATTACAAAGAATAGAGTAAAAACAGAGATTAAAAAGACATTAGAAAAGAGCTGGTTCTTTGAAAAGATAAACAAGCCTTTGACAAGCCTTTAGCTGGACTCACCAAGAAAAAAAAAAAAAGAGAGAACTCAAGTAAAATCAGAAATGAGGGACACCTGGGTGTCTCAGCGGTTGAGCACCTGCCTTTGGCTCAGGGCATGATCCTGGAGTCCCGGGATCAAGTCCCACATCAGGCTCCCTGCATGGGACCTGCTTCTCCCTCTGCCTATGTCTCTGTCTCTGTCTCTCTCTGTCTCTCATGAATAAATAAATAAAATCTTAAAAAAAAATCAGAAATTATAAAGGAGATGTTACAACCAATACTATAAAATACAAAGGAATGCAAAAGACTGCTATGAACAACTATATGCCAGAATTTGGAGAACCTAGAAGAAATGTATAAATTCCTAGAAACATACAGTTTACCAAGACTGAATCATGATGAAGTAGAAAATTGGGACAGACCAATTATTAGTAAGGAGATTGAATCAGTAGTCAAAAATCTCCCCCGAAACAAAAGTCCAGGAGCAAACAGCTTCACTGTTGATTTCTACCAAGCATTTGGAATTAATGCCAATCCTTCTCAAACTCTTCCAAAAAACAGAAGAGGAGGGAACTCTTCAAAACTAATTTTTCAAGGCACCCTGATACCAAAAGCAGACAAGGCCACTACAAGAAAAGAAAATTAAAGGCCAATATCCCCAATAAACTTAGATATAAAAATTCTCAACAGAATGTTAGCAAACTGAATTCACAATACATTAAAAGGATTGCATACCATTCTCAAGTGGATTTATTCCAGGAATGCAAGGGTGGTTCAACATCTTCACATACTCAAGATGATATACCATATTAACAAAAATGAAGGATAAAAATTGTTATGATCATCTCCATAGATGGAGAAAAAGTATTTGACAAAATTCAACTCCCATTTATGATAAAAATTCTAAATGAAGTGGGTGGAGAGGGAATGTATCTCAACTTAATGAAGGCCATATATGACAAGTCTACAACTAACATTATACTCAGTAGTGAAAAGCTGAAAGGTTTCCTCTAAGATCAAGAAGAAGACAAGGATACCTACTTTCACCACTTTCATTAAACATAATATTGGAAGTCCTAGCCAGAACAAATAGGCGCACACACGCGCGTGCACACACACGCACACACACACACACAAGAAAGAAAGAAAAGAAAAGAAAAAGGCATCCAAATTAGAAAGGAAGAAGTAAAGCTGTCACAGATAACATATTATATATGGAAAATCCTAAAAGACTCCATCAAAAAATGTTAGAACTAATCAATAAAGTTTCAGGATACCAAATCAACACACAAAAATTTGTTATGTTTCTATACAATAATAACAAACTATCAGAGAATGTAAGAAAATATTCTCATTTACAATTGCATCAAAAAATAAAATATGTAGGAATAAATTCAAGGAGATGAAAGACATATATTGTAAACTATAAGACATTAATGAAAGATTGAAGAAGACACAAATACATGGAAAGATGCTGTGCTTATTGCTTGGGAGAATCAATATTGTTAATATTGTCCATACTACCACAGTCTACAAATTCAGTGCAATGTCTAATAGAACGCCAAAGCCATTTTTCAAAGAAATAGAATAAATAATCCTAAAATATGCACAGAAACACAATAAAACCAGAATAGCCAAAGCAATCTAGAGAAAGAACAAAGCTAGAAGTATCATGCTTTCTTATATCAAACTATATTACAAGCTTTAGTAATTAAAACAGTATTGTATTGACATAAAAACAGACACATGGGTCACTGGAAGAGCATAAAGAGCCCAGAAATATACCTATGCATATATGGTCAATTAATTTACAACAGAGGAGCCAAGAACATACACTGGGTAAAGAATATATACTGGGTAAAGGACACTTTAATAAATGGTGTTGGGAAAACTGGACAGCCACATGCAAAAGAATGAAACTTGACCACTATTATATGCCATACACAAAAATTAACTAAAAATAGATTTAAAAATTTGAATGTTAGACCTGAAACCATAAAAATCCTAGAAGAAAACCTAGGCAGAAACTTCTTGACATAGATCTTAGTGATGATTTTTTAAATCTGACACCAAATGCAACAAAAGCAAAAATAAATAAATCAATAAATAAGTAGGACTACATCATACTGAAAAGCTTCTGCCCAGCAAAAGAAATTATCAACAAAATGAAAAGATGACTTATTGAATGGGAGAAAATATTTCAAGTCATGTATATGACAAGGGGCTAATATCCAAGATATATCAGGAAATCATACAACTCAATAGGAAAAAAAATCAGGTTAAAAAATGAGCAGACGAGTTATCCATTGACAGATGAATAGGACGAGGGAGAAATGGGTGAAGGAGGTCAAAAGGTAAAAAAAAAAAAAAAAGAAAAAAAGAAAAGAAAAGAAAAGAAAGAGAAGAAGAAAAGAGCATAGTAAGGAGGGGACCTAATTTTTACTCCTAAATATGCCCATAGGTATGTAACCTGAAAGTAAGTCACTTATTTGCTTTGAACTCAGGATCCTCCTCATAAAATGAGAGCCTTATTAGGTGAATCTAAGTTCTCTTCTTTCTCTACCATTCTATGGTTCTAACTTTATATGCTTTTTATTTTTATCTGAATCTGAATGCTCTCTTCCCTTCTTCTAAATCAGGTTCTCCTCAATACCATTTTCTCCTTTTGGGTTTACCACTCTCATCTCAGGAGGGGGGCACTGGAGTCACTGACTCAACTTCAGCTCCTATGGGAGCTGGCTACTCCCTGCAGCCCATCTCTGTTGTCTTTAAGATGCTGTTTACATCTCTCCAAAGATGCTCCCTTACCCCAGGCACATATTGGCCATGGCCTTCTCCGTGTGTCTAGCCACGCAATCATTATGCCATCTGATTTCAGGCTAACATTCTTAAACTTGATTTTATATTTTAATACCTTTACTTTAAGGTTTTTCCTCCACTATTTTAATCAGACTTTCTCACCGGAGAAAATTTGGAAATGAACGGTATAGAGGCCACATATAAATTGCATGTTATTGGGTACTGATGAAAAACAGATTTTGCCATTTGCATTTACTCTTTTGTGAATTGCCTGTTCATGACCTTTCCCTTTTTTCCTACTGTATCATTCATTTTATTCTTAATGATTTAAGAATAACATTTGTTTTATTAAGGTTATTAACACTTCGTCATATATTTTGCTAATATGTTTTGCTAGTTAGTATTTGCCTTTCATATTGGCTTAGCTGGGAATTCCAGAGAGTTAGGGCAAGGGCTCCAACAGTGTGATCAGAACTCTTTGCATTTTCTAAGCTATTCTTCCTTGAAAGTATTGGCCTCATTCTTTCAAATTACAACTCCTCTGTGGACCTCTCATCCCTCCCAGCCATTCCTGGCTTATGTCATTCCAGAATAGCAACCCAGGGGGGAAAAAATGAGGACTTCTCTGATCAATCACAGGAAGCAAAGCTGACTGACTTTCCACTACTGTTGTCAGGGGAGTGGGGTTTCCTCTGGCCATGCTGAGTCATGTGGGTAACTGTGTGAGGAGGCACGAGGGAGGGAGGCAGGGACAGGGATTTGGAGAAATGGACAGCGGACTGTGATTGACTATCTATCACTGCCTCTTAGAATGGGGGTTGGAGTGATTCCACAAAGGAGGGGTTACTGACATACAGTCCTGATGTACTGACATGCACATCTTGAGAACATTCACTAATAAATCAGTTTTACATCTTTATCATTAGAAAAATAACAACTATCTTGTCTTCCATCACTTGAGTTTGATATCTTACCTTAAGTGGACCAGTATGTCATGGACACCTGAATAATGGCTTTGAGAGTAAGAATTTGTATACCTAAAAATAACTGTCCAGAATTCTCACTAGTGTCTTAGAAAATAGTATCAGAGCTACTGTCAAGTGAATCTTAGAACTAAAGCTGCTTTCACCCTGTGATTGCCCCTCAACATTCAAGTAGCAGTAATTGTGTCTGTCATGCATCACTGTGTAATTATTTGTAATTCTCGAATATAAGCTTTTGAAGGGTAGGGATTGTCATTCAGATGAATTGCATAGCCCCATTCATGTTATATGTTCTTAAAATATCTATAATTGGATTTATTTCTGGTTATGGAAATCATATGTTCATAAAACACTTGAAAGAGCTTTTGCACCTTAACAAACAGAATAAAATAAAAAATTACCCATAAACCCAGAGCAAACTACTGTTAGTATTTTGATGTGTATTTGATGATCTACTACTAAGTAGAAATTCAGGTTTCACATATGCTTCACAGGTAAAGGTATCAGGTAGGATTTGGTTTTAAATCTTTTAGACAGTTTTTCTATTAAGGTCACAGTGCCTAGAATAAGGAAGGTGCAGGTATATTGTCAACATAAGGTTTTTAAAACTAACGTTGGAAAGGAAGTTGTTGAGAATTGGAGTGCTGAATCCTTGTCCCAGTCCTAGGAAACAGTGTTCCTCAAAAGTAAAATTACCTTTAATCACAGTATAAAGGAAGATCCTGTAAGCCCAAAAGGAGATTCTTGAGGACCCTGGGTAAAAATAAAAACATTTAGGTACAAGCAGTTCAGCCTAAAATTGCAGCAGAAGAAAATTAAAAAGGGGCACAAACAGCTGTAGGCTTTGACTTATATCAGTTTATTATGTGAGAATGAAAGATTAATATTTAAAAAACCAGAAGGAGAACATATGTGTACAGCCATGGTGATAGTGATTTGTATTTTGAAATTTAGTTTTAAATGTAACCAGGAATGTAATTCCCAGAGAAGCCTGACTTTTTCTGCCTTCATGTGTTGCCTGTTTATTCTGTCTTTAGCACCTGGACTGAATTGGTCCCAAAAGGAATGGTAATTTTCACTGAAGTGTTTATAAAATGAAACCCCCTTCTCCTTTTTTTTCCTTTCATTTTAAACACAAGACATATGCCTGCACCTCTTTGTCAGGCTCTTGACTTGTTGCCAACCCGACAGAGAGCCATCTGGAACAGGAAACTGATACGACGCAGCGTTCATTAACAATTTACGTTTTCTAACATGCAAATCGTTTGGGGTTTTAATTTTAGAAGCTGTGGTTTGGTCCAAACTATACTCTAATATCGTCGGACTCTTTATTTCCTTATTTGTGCTGTGGTGGTGAAGAAAAACAGTTAAATCTGGTTTACTCTTTTCAGACCATACTGTAGGATTTGGGGTTTCTTCGCTATACAAATCACCAACTTGCGAAGAATTCAATCTTTGGCCAGGAAAGGTTTCTTCAGAGTTAAGATGTGGTTGGATACTTCCTAACTGGGAATGCAGACCCTTTCGGCCAAAGTATAGAAACAATGCATGAAGTAAACAATAACACGTTAGTTGTAGTTCACAGTAGTTTGCACGTGTCTTTGATGTACAAGAAGTGAAGCATAAGCGTATGTTTTCATCTGTTAAAAAAGCTTAGAGTGCTTTCTTAGAATGCTTAGAATTTTGTTCCCAGAAACAGATTTCAAGGGCAGGAATTGATTCTGTCATCATATCTTTGTTATTAAACTTTAACCTTCTGCTTACCATCCCCCTGCTTCCTTCCTCCCTCCTAATCTCACACTTCTATAAGAGAAATCCGAAAACTAGTCACCTTGGGAGTTTGCACACTCTATTTCTGATTATTTCACGTTGTTCTCCTTGAGAATGCCGAAGCCCAGACAGAAATGACATCATCTGAGATGAGTACAGCCTTTTATTTTAGAAATGGATATTTAATGCCTTTTGACTTCAGAGAGATTATAGCATTTCAGAGCAGATATTAGAATGCGAGTGCTGAAGCTGTTACGTATCAGGGCAGATAACTACAGGGTTTACAATAGAACAGAAGCCACCGGGCGTATTTGTGTGAAATTTTTGGTAGGATATGTGCGAATTAACATCAAAATATCAAACCCTGTTACTTCCTTAGTGATAATAATCTATGCAGTTCTTTCTTGAGCCAGTTTATGCCTACATTTATTTTAAATTCAGATTCAGCATGAAAAATCAGTGAAAAAAAAATCTGGGAGTGTGTGTGTGTGTGTGTGTTTGGGCTTTTTTTTTTTTTTTTTAAGGACATGGCTCATATTCGTGATTTGGCAGTGAAAAAAGTCAGTATTTTGCTTAAAATAATAGAATAGCAAAAAAATGGACATGATCAGCCTGAAAAATATCTGGGTCATTACTCTCCAGGGTAGGGAGGAGCTAGAAATGGTTACCAAATAGTGTGTTACACCCACGATGTTCTCTGTGTCTGGAGCAAAGTGTGACACACCCTCTGCGCTGGTCTCTCTAGAGCAGGACAATGTCATTTTTCTGTGATCACCGTCTCACTCTGGAGGCTGTTTTATTCTCTCGTGCCCTTTGTTCCAGCCACAGGCTTTACAGTTCCTTAAATACATCACAGTCCCTCTTAGACTAAGGTCCTTGCAAGAGCGGCTCTCCACAACTGACTCCCCACCCCAAACCCAGATAGCCCCTTTGGAGCTCGGTTCGGACTGTGGGGCCTGGGGTCGGCCTCCTGTGACTCTCTGAACTAGCCCAGCGCTCCTCACCTCTGTCCTGTGTCGAAAGAGAACTGTTGGTCATATATTTGTGCAATATTTTGATTAGTGCCTGCCTTCCCTCTCACACGATAACCGGCATCAGTTTTGCTCACCATTGTGTCTCAAGCACTGACTGTGCCTCGGTGCATGTGGAAGCCTCTTGAGTATTTATTGAATGAATCAGGGAATTAGAAAGATGCCCTGACTCACCTGCAGCATCTCACCTGACACGGCATGGCAAACAGGTTGTAGCTTTACCGGAGGAACTCCTCTTTAGAGAACGGAAAGGTTGGCTGAATTAGAGAGTGGAACATTAAAAGAAGCCAAGAACAGAAATGAGAGTTCTGATGTCCTGTTGTTTGAAATACAGTGAAGAAAATACTTCACGCAGTCAAAACAAATGATATCAGCCATTAGTAAGGAAGGAGCTGTTGTTTGGTGTTTTAATATTTGTATGCTACCAGCTTCTAAAATGCAGAGGGTTTTGGTTAAATTGTTGCTTTCCCCATTTCTCCATATATATATATTTTTTACCTTGATTGCTCAACTCTTCTTCTTTTTCACCCTCTCATCTTGTTTTCCTGTGCAGCTTCTGAGCACACCGTTCAGCTACACCTGGGACCCAAAATGTTCATAGCCTTAACTTTTAAACCTCTGGGTCTCTGACAGCTCTCCAACCTGAACATAACAAAGATGAACGTCTGTGGCAGTTCTTGGCCTGTGCAAGGAACCACGGGGAGCAGAAAAGCTTTTTCTCCAAATGGTGAACCCCGCTTTCTCTTCCACGCAGCTCATACTCTGTAGTTAGGTGAGCAAATTACTTGTCCTGCATCATGAGGCAGCTCCAAAGGACCCATTATATGAAGGAAAGGAAATTCCATAGGCACCATCATTTGAGAACCAGTAGGATGTAATCTAACCCAATCCGGCTTCTTAAATGGACAGTTCTTCCATCTTCACTCCCTGCTCTCTTCTTTCCTTTCTTCTTTTACCCAATTACGATGCAGGAGGGACTGTGCATCTTAGGTGGTGCTGAGTGTAGGAGGGGAGGGGTAGACAAAGTGTATGTTGTCGTGGGGATTATTTTAATTGAGGAGTGTCTCTCTTCTATCCACAGATATCCCTTAGTTTTGGCTTAATCTCTCCAGTTTTCTCTCAGACCCCCTCAACATGATTCCCTTCCCATTATCCTCAATAGTAGGAATACCTGTTGAGAGTTCCCAGTTGTAGTCTCTCTTAGCTAACATTTCTTAGCATCTCTCTCCTCATCTAGCTTCTGTTGGCCCTCCTGGCTGCTCTCCCAAACCCTCCCAACATGGGTGAAAACCAGAGGTATTTTCTACAACAACTTCTTTTTGTACAACATCTGCAACCCACCCCCGCCAGTTATCAAGCCCTAAACCACAGGAGTCAGTCATGAAATCAGCATTCCGAAATCAATATAATATACCTAATTATAGTAGGTATTCACTTATAAGGAAAAGACTTAGAGCGTATAATGTTTAATATAAAGTGGAGGAGGGAGTTTGCCCCCAGCTCCATGTATCTGTTTATCTCCTTACGTGTAGCCTGGCGCCCCGTCATCAGGTGTGTATACCCATCAATAGAACCGTGAACATGCATCCTGGCTTCTGAGTTTAGCTTCTCAACAGCAGGAGCCAACTAGCCTGAGTACCACCTTTGGCTATTTTCATGCATACAGTACAATATGTGATAACCTTCTGTCGCCTAGAATGAATTTGCAATATGCTATTGAGGGAGAATGAGAAAGATTTTAGATGCAGGTAGACAATGTTTAAGAACCCTTCTATTTTCTCTTCTCAGAATTTAAGCAATTTTATTTCCATCTCTACAATATTTTCCAACTGGGCTATATGTTAATACCATTTCCTGTACCTAAAATACATCCTCATGCCCCCCATTCTTTCCTAATATTTTCCACCTATTCTCTTTTTTTAAGATTTTATTTATTCATTTGAGACAGAGAGTACAAGAGAGAGCATGAGCAGGGAGGAGGCTGGCAAAGGGAGAGGGAGTAGCAGGCTCCCCGCTGAGCCAGAGTCCAGATGCAGGGTGCCATCCCAGAGTCCTGAGATAGGGACCTGAGCCGAAGGCAGACATTTAACCAGCTGAGTCACCCAGGTGCCCCTCCCATCTATCCTTTAAGGTGCTGCACATCATCACCTTTCACCTTTCTTATTCCTCCCCTAATCATCCCAACCCACAGTGGCCCTTGTTCATCAGTACTGGTTAGTGACGATCCTGGGACGCTTCGATTTTTATTGCCTCATATGGTTGACAGTTGTACATGTGTGTTCTTCCTACGTAGTGATTTTTGGACAAGTTCCTTCATCTCTCTTTACCTTCACTGCTCCATCTTTCAAATGGAGATATAATAACACCTATTCCATGAGATTGCCTTCGATAGCTCTTAGCTGTGGATAGCTGTTGTTGTTTGTTACCTCCTCGAGGGCAGCAACCAGATATTAGTCACCCTTGCATTCTAGCTCCCATTTTAAGATGGTGGTGCTGAATGAAGAAAGGGATAAATACTGGGTTCTGACATTGTCATGATGCTCTCCACTTTCTCTGTGCCTACACTTGTTTCAAACTGAATGGAGACTCTATTGCCAGCTCACCCTTTGGGATCTAGAACGGACTCTGAGGTGGTATGGGTGGTGACAGAAGTATTTCATAAGGGTTCCCATTTTTGTAGAGGTCTTTCTACTTTATAAAAAACTGTTTGCTGTATTGCAGAAAAGTTTCCCTTCTATTACTGATAAGCCAAATACTATACACAGTATATCATCATCTTGGCAGTAAATCTAAATATTCTTCCCCAAGCCACTTTGTCTAGCAATTGACTCTCATGCTTTTTTCTCACACATACATATTTGGAAATGGATTTTTTTTTAAACTTCCTAAGAAAAAAAAACCATTTAACTGATGCATAATTAAGATGAATTTACTTTTGAGGCACCTGGGTGGCTCAGTCAGTTAAGCATCTGCCTTCAGCTCAGGTCAGGATCCTGGGGTCCTGGGATTGAGCCCCATGTTGGGAATCTCTGCTTAGTAGGGAGCCTGCTTCTCCCCCTCCTTCTTCCTGCCTCTCCCCTTCCTTGTTCCCGCCTTTCCCCTTGCTTGTTCCCTCTCTCCCCCTCTCTCTAATAAATAATCTAAAAAATGATAATAAATTTGCTTTTATAAAACAAAGGTGAACTACTTCCTTACACTTCTTTTCTCTGAAAAGAAACCCTTATGGTTGAGTTAAAATCACCTGACCCATCAGACACCAATGGCTTTGCCTACATGAGAGAAAGAGGACTGATAGAATTTGTCTCTCCTTCTCAAATGCTTGGCCCCATGTTCCTAGCACACTAACCAGCACTAATAGGAATCGATTTTTATTTTAAATAAAAAATGTCTAGACATTGCCCGAAACTATCTTGTGGGGTGATCTAGCTAACTGGGCTCACAGTCTAAACAATACAGTAAGATGTTGGGCCCTCTAAGAAGATAGAGCCCTACCCTAGCAATATTCTATTCCGATAGGCTTATCATTGGGCCCCAAAGGCTTTGGTCTCCTGCTTCCCAGGATGGGAATTCTTAGAATGTTACCACAGATGTGCCTGTGAAGATCTATTTGAATTCTTCTCTAGAGTGGTTTCTAAGCACTATTCTGCAAACCAGTTGTGTTAGAATCACCTAAGAGTATCGTTCAACATGTAGCTTTGCAGGTCCTACCTCAGACCTAAGTCAGAAAGTTGAGGGGTCAGCTCTGGGGATCTGAATGGAACTAGAACAGGGTGTTCTATCTGGAACCCCCTCCATCAGGCATGGGGAGGGCTTTTTCCTTGAGATGTCATCCCGGTCAAGATATCTAAGACTTCAGCCTCTTCTCTGGAGTACTTAAACATGGTCCTACGTCATCCAGCGGGGTGGGAGTTGCTGCTTGGAGTGGGTCGGTTGCCGTCGTCTTGGATATAAGCAAGCATCACTTCTTACAGGCACTCAGCTGGTGGTGTCTGTCAGTGCCCATCACACAGCTATTGAGTGGAAGAGCTAGATTTCAAACTAGGCCCCCTCTGGAGTCAGGGCCAGACATCTTCAAGTCTGCACTGTGCTGCCTACCAGTTCCAGATTAGGCTACTCCAGTCACTCCTTCCCACCTATTTGTTCTGTTTATTTCTCATTGTTTACTGTGACGTAGCTGTTCCATTTGATGGCTGAAGTTCTTGCCATGCTAGAGTTTTTGCTGGGAGTCTTCCTTCCTATTTATGGTGAGTGAGCTGGGGCTTGTCAGCATGTCAAGGTTCAGAAGTCACAGTCCAGGATTCTTTTTCCTGCAGATTTTTTTATTTGGCACCAAAGTAAATGAGTCTTGGAAAGTTATTCCTTGCATGATCCCATTAGGTCAGAACCTGGTTTAAATGTATCATAAGACGTGGTGATGGCAGCTAATATATTAAAAGCAACAATGCATTTTGGAAAAGAAGATAAGAAAAATGAGACCAATCTTGGTAGCTACTCATATTAGTGTTCTTGATTAATGTCTGCTTTTAAAAGAATCAAATTGCTAATGCATCTCTAATCACTGTACCAGTCATAGCCAGTTAGTTGTGTTTATGTAATACTACCCACTGCACAGGCAGGGCTGGCTGGAAGGTCACTTCCTTCCATGAAGGGAGTCAAGATTACATGCCTTGCTCCTTCTCTCCATACCTCGTACATGCCAGGCCACCATTCTGGTTGTGACCAGGTCTCAGCAGAGCACTCACTCAGCTCTGCCAGTTAAGTCACAGTTGATTGTTTTGTGGACTTGGAAGGGACCCCAAGCCGTTGCCCATGACAGCGTTCTTCCCAGGCAGGCTGCTTCTTTCCTGCTACACCTTGGAAAGCAAACCGGATTGCAAATTCATAACCAGCAAGCCTTAGCTGTTCTGTGGCACCGTTTTGTTTGGCTTATGCAGTGTTTATGAAAACTTTCAAAGGAAAGCCAACTTAGAACCCTAGAGAGAATTCACATTGCTGGAGATAAATACATATATTTTTTAGTCTCTCTTGGAAATTATATTTTAGTTTCTCTTTGAAAAAAAAAAAAGTAAAGAATGGCAGGAATTAGCCAGAACTGAGTCACGGCTGGCCCTTGGAAGGAGCCTGTGTTCTCCAGAATCCATCCCTTTTTTTGTTCTCTTGTATTACCTGCAGGCCCCCAGATGCAGGGCAGTTTTGTGGCCTCTGCCCCCGCCTTACCATCACTGCCTTGTCTTTTCTCCACGTCCCGGTTAGGAGAATGAAAGAACAGCAGTTCTGATCCGTTTGCTGATGGTTGGCTTATCATTGTGTCACTTTTTTGTGAACAGAAGCTCAAGATGCACACATTTTTGAGTGTCCTTAGGGGCCTAGAAACACATCAAGCACAGACTGTGGCACATAGTAGCCCTTTAGTAGACATCTGTTGAATGATTGAATCTGCAACTACAAGTCACAGGTGCTTGGGGACTCAGGGTCATTTGTTTGGCTGGAAGAAGAGACATCATGGGGCAGCTTGGGATATTAATGGCACTCTTAAAGTACAAGCAAAGCTTGGATGACAGTTAGCAATTTTTCAGTTTCCATGAAATACGGGACTTTATTTTTATTTTGTGATGGAATACCTTGGCCACTTTATACTTAAGCCCTTGTGGGGACATTAAACTTTAGTGACCTTATAAAATTTCAATAAATTTTATTTCTTCTCATCCAAGCAAAAAAGTCCTCTTGGGCTCAGTTGGGTCTGACAGTCTCCCTAACCTGATACTGTCTCTTCCTCCCAGCGTGGGCTATGAAACAGGGACTGCATTCCACATCTCTCTTGTCTCTATGCTCCAGAGACTCTGGGAGTTAACTGTGAATTTTGTTTCGTTAATAACACGTGGGCTCTGCCCTAACAGGCCAAATACACGTTCTCAGTGCCACCGTAACAGTACTTTAGGACGAGGATCCCAAAAGATTGCCTGGGCTGGAATCCTAATTCTGCTGCCTATTCATTGTGCAGCCCTGCAAGGTATGTGTCATTTCTGTGTCTTAATTTTCTCGTCTGCAAAATGGGTATCCTGGAAGCACCTACATCATAGCATTGTTAGAAGAGTCCCTGGCTCATCATGAGTGCTCAGTAAAACAAGAGCTGCTGTGTTGGTGGTGGTAGGGACAGCGGCCGTAACATCTGTCTTAAATTATAAGAATGTAGCCTCTATGAACTTTTGTATGATTTACTTTTTGTCTTAAATGCATTTAATACTTCAAGAATTACAAAGTCCTTTTGTCACCAGACTGTAAAAGTATCAGATGCTTTCCCATCCCTCAATGGATGATCAAGTTTGATTTAATAAAACAAGAACCTTTCAGCTACGCACAGGGCATCCCACGGCTTTCCTGGTCATGCAAGGCAGATGAGGCCTGTGTGAGGAAAGGTAATTAGCTTTCTATCGTAATTACCATTCTATAGAACCCACCACTGTCTCAGCCCGGATTACTGGAGGGAAACAAGACTCTGCTTTCTCGAGGAGCTCCTGGTCATAAGGGCTGCCTTCAGAATGTGCTGTGATGTCCCTGCTGATTTGCCACAGAGATGTGGGTTTTGTCTATGTTGGTGGAATGCCTCAGTTTATCTGCTTCCTACAGGAAATTACAGCACTCTTAGGGGTCCAGAAAGTTCTGGAATGAAAGCATCCTTCAGGGGTAAGAGATGCCTCTCACAAACACTGGTGGTCCTCAGAAGGTTAAGAGTGTATGTTAACCTTAAGGAACTGTCTTTTTCTTAGCCATCAAACCACAAGACTTGTAAATGGACTTTATTTATTTATCTCTCCCTCTAGTCTGCCCCCTTACTTACTTTGGGCAAAAACTCAGTTTCAGGAGGCAATGTTGTAAAGTAAATGTCCATGTTGGGCCTTTTTTATCCAGTTACTTAAAGATTCCTTTCAGGTCTACACCAGGAGGAAGTGAATTCTATCAGTTATAGTTGGTTCCCAAAACGGCTTTTGAACCCCAGGTGCTATGGATGCCACTTAAAAAAAAAAAAAGAGGGAACAAAGTGAATGCTTTGCAGATTATAAGAGGAAATAAATGTAGTGTGGTGATTATAAGAGAGAGGAGGGAGGTGTGGAAGGGAGTCTTTGAGAGTCAGAATTGAGAATGTTCTTGCCAATTAGGCCCGTGACCTTGGCTAGTTCTTATCTGTCAGTCTCTTCCTCTGTGGAGCTGGGAATCACAAGTACCGCCCTCATACAGTGTGGGGAGCACTCAGTGAATAGGTTGTTACCATTATCATCATTACTATTATCATGACTTGCTCTAGACTGAACCTCAAAGAAAATTCCACTTATTCAAATTAGGAGAACTTATGTTGTCAAAACATTTCTCAGCGCTATTTTTTTCCTGACAGAAATATTTGAATTAACTCTCTCTTGGTGATCTTATCTCATTTCAAATTGTATTAATCACCAAGCAAACTCCTGGTAGACCTTGAGCTGCTTGGGCCAGTCATCTCATCAGCCATCACTTGTTTGCGGAGTGCCTCTATGTACGCCAGGTAGGAGTTGGTTCTGGGGCTATGGTGGTGAACAAGAGAAAGCCCAAGCCCTAAAAGAGCTTGTGTTTCAGCAGCAACATTGCTTCTTACTCATATTTGTGTCCTGCTCATGCTGCCTAGTACCTGGCATACAGTAATTAGTAAATGCAGGGTTGTTTGGTGAATTGGGTGTGACTTACCGAAATGGAAGTCCACTGTGCTCTTTCCAGAAATGTGTCTTTTAAGAAAAAAAAAATCCAAGATTTTTTCATGGAAGAGCCACCTTGTCTTTATGTTATTACATTTATTAAAAATCTCCATCAGTATAGTTAGATGGAAAAATTGATCTAGCTGATTACTATCCTCTTGCTGTTTGAAGAAGCTCTTCACCGTGATCCTATTTATGTAAAATTACCTGAGGTGTTTTTGTGTGTAAGGAAACGCATAAAGGAGGTTTAACAGGAATATAGACCACAGTGGCAGACTTGCCCTTGAATGCTCCAGACTTTGCAAAGCTTGACAAGAGTGCTTTCTCTAACATACACAAAACTCCTGGTCGGCCTGCACACCGGCAGCCTCCCCTTCTACACCTACAGATAAAGAAAAAGACAGTAGGCAGTAGGGTGGGAAGAAGGCAGCAGGGGCAGGCCTCTCCGGTGCTTGGCCTTGTATAGAATGCTTTCTGCTTTCTTAAAATCACCTCTTAGCTCTGAGGTAGGTGCTCTCCCCTTCTGCCTGGTACAGATGAGGAACCCAAGGCTCATAGGCTGAAGCATTTCCAAGGACACCCATGGGGGATGGCAGAGGCAGGATTTGAGCCCAGGCTCGCCTACCCCAAGGTGCTGTCTATGATAAGGCCACACCCCTTCTCTACCTGTTTGATATTCTTGGCTAAGTCTCCTGAAGTCAAGACTCTCTTCCTCAAAGCTGCTCTGGGGCAGGTGACAGGTCACAGGATGTAGTAAGTTGGGGTGTGCTTTTGTGTTCAGCTTTCCTTAGGCCGGTGGGACACATGGACTCAAGAAGAGCCATCATGGCCTGGAACTCTCTCAAGGTCTCATGGTTTTGGTGCCAGGATGGGTTTTAGTTACACAGCGTGCCACTCTCCTGTAGAAAATAAAAACTCACCTCTCCTTGGTCTGCTTTTCAGCCTGTCAGGGTAAGATGCAGAAATTTTGTCTGGGTGCAATAAGAATTAAGGAGTTTTCAACTTTTATTACACACAGAATCTGAGCTATCTCTGAAAAGGTGGTGGCACCTAGAGGCTCTGTGGTTGCTTGAAAACCTGTTGGTATTTCAGGGATAGGTTAACATCCTTCCACCTTCTACCATTATCCCTCAGAACCAAAATTATTATCTGGCTGTTGTTTGTTGAGAAGTAGGTGGCTCAGGATACTTTAATTTGTCTGTGAAAGAAGAAAACCCAACTGAACTAAGCAAAAAAGGGGGGTTTATTGTTTCACTATAAACTCACAGTCCAAGGCCATCCTCCTTCAGGCATAGCTAGATCCAGAAACTTCAACTGTGTCACTGGGACACCATCTTTCCCTGCCTGTCAGTGTTTTTCACAAGCCTGGCAACTCCAGGCTTTATCCTGTATAATTGTTAGTTGTTCACTATATATTTCCAGCCTTCCCTCATCTGGGTACATAGTAAAATTACACTTCTCTGTCCCCTGAAATTAGATGTGATTCTGCGATTTCCTTTCACCAATAAAATGTGAACATAGGAAGCATGCGTAACTTCTGGATAGAAGCTTTTAGAACCATTGCATTACTCACTGTGTCCCTTTCTCCTTAACCATGGTGAATACCGAAGCATGTGTCAAGATGGGGCCTCCCCACTTAGGTCCCTACGTGACTTAAGTGAGCAAGGCTCCTCTGGTAATCCATGGTGGATGTGTGGGTGAGGGAGAACTTTTGTTACATTAAGTCACTGAGGTTTTCCCATCTTCCTGTGACATAATCTAGCCTACCCTGAGCAATATACGTCCTCCTTGTCTATACTCATATACAAGGAAGGAACAAAAAGTATTTCTATTCTAGTTTCTCAAATAAGAGTCTTAGTTACTTGCTCTGAATAACTTTAGTTAGATGATGTACCCATCTCTGAATCAATTCTGTGGCCTAGGAGTGCAGCGCCCTGAGTGGCCAGGCCAAGGTCCAATCTTCACCCGTAAGCCATAGAGACAGCCTACTCAGTGCTCAGGAACAGAGTGAAGGAGGTAGAGGTATCAGAAAATGGCAGATGATGATCTCAGGGTCCTGGGATCAAGCCCGAGATTGGGCTCCTTACTCAGTGAGGAGTCTGCTTCTCCTTCTGTACGCCCCAACCACCCACTTAATGCTCTCTCTCTCAAATAAATAGAATCTTTTACAAAAGTATATTTTTTAAAAGAAAATGGAAAATGAATGCTGGGTAGATTAAAATTAAATATGTCCTCTATGAGAAGTAATAAAAAAATTTCTGCAACATTTTCTTTTTCATTCTGGAGAAGGCATCCCATTGTCTGATCTTTGGAAGGCTAGTGTCTCACGAGCCTGCTGAAGAGAGTTTTGCAATTTTCTCTATTTCCATACTATAAATAGATGATATATCAAGAAAATATGTAAATTAGCAAGCCTGAAGTGGAAAGAACCTGTCAGCCTCATATCTAGATGTTGTAATAAAATAAAAGATTTAAATATTAATGCAATTGCCATTCCTTCCCACAAGTCCCTCCCATGGTATCACCTAACTTCAGTATTTATCCAGCTCTACTGCAAACACTACTAAGAGGGCATGGGTCTTGGGCTCTCTCAGTCTTTCTTTGGTTTCTTACAATTACTGATCTCTGTACTTCAATTGACACTCATTCATTCTGGCCTCTGGAAGTCAAGATGAAAGCAAATCTTATACCACTTCCAAGTATTTGGAAGCTTCTAGCATGGACCTGGTGTAGAATAAAGAATAGGTTCTTACTGTAGATTTCTTAAAAATTTAAAGATACCCTGTCCCTACCTTTTCCTTTTTGAGCTGCTCTTATGTGTTTTCAGTTTTTCTTTGAATGACATACTTCTAAGTATCCTAACTACACTGTTTTCTTCTTCTTGTGTTCCAGTTTGTCATGCATCTGTTTTCCTTTCATTCTTTAATCTATAATCTCTTTTAATTTGCTATGTTTGGACCATTTAGATTTATTGTAAGTCTTGCAATGTTTAGAGATAGTCTACCTCATGGGTGACGGGCACTGAGGTGGACACTTGACGGGATGAGCACTGGGTGTTTTTCTGTATGTTGGTAAATTGAACATCAATAAAATTAATTTAAAAAAAAAAAAGAGATAGTCTACCTCTTTATTATTTGTCTTCTGTTTCTCCCTTGTGTTTTTCATTCTCTTGTTTTTCCTTGCCTTCCTTTTAGGTAGTTTGAACATTTTTTAATTTATTTTTTATATTTTTTTAATTTTTATTTATTTATGATAGTCACAGAGAGAGAGAGAGAGAGAGGCAGAGACATAGGCAGAGGTAGAAGCAGGCTCCATGCACCGGGAGCCCAACGTGGGATTCGATCCCGGGTCTCCAGGATCATGTGAACATTTTTTAATAATCTATTTGTATAGTGTTTATAGAGGTTGCTCTAGGAATTGTAATATGCATGCTTAACTAATTACTGCTATCAATACTTCTACTACAAATGGAATGTAGAAATACTATTCATATATCTAAATCTTTTTATGTTTTAGTTCTCATGTGTATTACATCTGTGTACATTAAAAACTTCATCAGATGTTATAATTTTTTATTTCAGTCATCAAATGTGTTTTAAAGAGCTCAATAAGAAAAGAATAATCTGTTATATCTGCCAAGATATTTACCCTCTCCATTGTTCTTCCTTTATTTCTAATGTTCCAAGTTTCCTTCTGATTATCATTTCTTTCTGATACCAAGTTTCCTTCTGTCTGAAAACTTCCTGTAGCTGTTAAAAATAGGTCTGGCAGAAAGGAATTCTCTTAGTTTTCTTTCATCTAATAATATTTATTTCACCTTCAATCCTGAAGAATATTTTCACTGAATATGGTTCTTTTGGCACTTAAAAAATATTTTTTCACTTCTTTCTGGCCTCCGTAGTTTCTGATGAGAAATCTACAGTCATTCTAATTGAATTTCTGGGTTTGAGACTGTGTTGAGTTCAAGCTGGAGGAGAGAATATTTACCATCAGTTTGATAGGATTTCAAAGTCTAGCTTCTCACATTTTGGTTTCAAGAATTCTGTGGGGGGTTTATAGTTGCATGTAGTGGGAAAGAAATAATAGAGTGTGTTTACCTCATCTAACCCAGAGCCTCTCTGTGCAGCTCTTTTGGGGAAGATTGGATATGTAGTTCAATAGGAGCTGCTAAACCCCTTTTTATATTAATAAACTATGTGTGGTTTGTAGGCATATATGCATGTATTTAACAAACACATATTACTTATTATGTACCAAGCATAGTTTTAGCTATATTACAAGTTAATTTATTAATCCTTATGACAGTCCCTATGAGGTATTGTGTCATACTTTACAGACAAGGAAATTGAGGAGCAGAAAGTTTAAGTTAGTTGTCCAAGGTCACATAGCCAGTAGTTGGGGGAGCCAGGATTCAGATCCCCAGGGACTTTGAAAGTTCAAATCTTAATCGTTACACTAAGCTGTCTCTAATTAAATTGTTGTAATTATATAATAAAATAATAAATAGAAACAAGAGGAAAAAAAGATGAAATAATCTCTCATTATTGAGCATTTTGTATATCTTTGTTCTATACTAATGATTTTATACACATTGTCTCTTGAATTTGTTCATCATTCTGATTTTTATTGAGAATTGTGTTAGATACTATGCTAGTGCTTAGGCCTCAAAAGTGAACAAGAAAACAGTCCCTGCCCTAGTGAAGATTATATTTTAGCAGGAGGAGGGTCATTAAACAATTGACTCCCACTCATATAATTATGTGATTACAGTTGTGAAAAGTGAGATTGTTAGTGGGGAGAGTATTCTAGTGGGATTTCTAACAAATCTACCAGTAAGGATAAGATAGATTATTATGAAATAACACACAGCCGCAAACGTTTAGTGGCAGAGGGTAGCCCCTGTGGCGCAGTGGTTTAGCACCGCCTGCAGCCCAGGGCATGATCCTGGAGACCCTGGATCGAATCCCACGTCGGGCTTCCTGCATGGAGCTTGCTTCTCCTTCTCCCTCTGCCTGTGTCTCTGCCTCTCTCTCTCTCTGTGTCTCTATGAATTTAAAAAAAAAAAATCTTAAAAAAAAACTTTTAGTGGCAGAAAATAATGAAGATTTATTTCTTGCTTGTGCTACGTGTCCATCAGGAGTGGGCTGAAGGCTCTTTCTACATCATTATTTTTGTCTGCCTCAATCCAAGGCAGAGTGAGACAACATCCACCTATAATCACATGGCCATTTTTATTAGAAGAAGAAAAAAAAAAGCATAGTAAACAGGGCTGGCTATTGAACTTTTTACCAAGAAATAACCCAATAGTTTCTGCTCATATTTCATTGGCCAGACTTAGTCAAGGGTATGGGTGACTCTTAACTTACAGGTGCTAGGAAAAGTGCAGCCCTACCATGGAAGAAGGAAATCCACAAATATTTGGGGAGCAGCACTAAGCTCTGCCCAGCTGGTCTTGAGGTCGGGGGAGGTTTCCTTAGGAAATGAGGTTTGGGTTGAATTCGGAGGCAAGGGATCCCTGGGTGGCTCAGTGGTTTAGCGCCTGCCTTCGGCCCGGGGCATGATCCTGGAGTCCCGGATCGAGTCCCACATCCAGCTCCCTGCATGGAGCCTGCTTCTCCCTCTGCCTGTGTCTCTGCCTCTCTCTCTGTGTCTCTCATGAGTAGATAAATAAAATCTTAAAAAAAAAAAAAAAAAAAACTGAGGCAAAAGGCAAAGGGATTGGGATTGGGAGGTTAGATGGAAAGGCAAATGTGACCCAAGTGATGGAAGACAGTAGGATTACATAGGCCTTGAAAGCTCGTTTAAGGCCTTGGGTTTTTATCCTGAGAACTATGGGGAAGTCAATGTTTGATGTAAAGATAATAATGATATTTGCATTTTAGATGGGATCCCATGACTAGCGTGGAGAATGGATGGAATGGGAGGAGGTGAAAAATAAGGATAGGCCAGTGGAGAAGCTGCTGTCCTATGGGCTAGAGAAGATGGTAACTTGGTTTATGCAGTAACAATTGACAGAAGTGGGTGGATTGGAGAAACAGAGCTTGTCGACTGAGGGGATAATCCTCTACGATCCCCTGAGGAATCTACTATAATCTTCATTTTCTCCTCAAGGAAATTAAAGCTTGGAGAAATAGCAAAACTTTGCTAGTGAGTGGCAAACCAAGAATTCAAACCTGTCCTGATTCCAAAACTTGTACTCTTAACCACCATGTCATACTACTTCAGTGGAATACATTGACATTTTATGTCCCTGTGATGGAGTAAGGATGGGAGAGCTTCCTGTGCAAATTTTCAGGTCGCCTACTTGGCCCAATGGAGCTTGCAGACCCTTTGAGAGCAGATGCCAGGACTCTTACTGTTCTCTGCTCACCTTATAGATTTGGAATTCTGAGCCCTACCGTCTGCACAGTAAATCCCAGCTGGGTTTATATCTTTGTGTTGTTAAAGTCAAAGTTAAGAATCTTATGTAAATGCGTTCTTTTAAATTAATGTATGTATTAAGGCTAGAAGTGTGATGTTCTGAAGTTGGTTGAGATGCCTTAGAGAGTTTATGTGTCTTAGTTCTTCCTTTCCCTGTCCCTCCTTCTTCCATTCTATGCTCCCTTTTTCTTTCTTTCGTCCATTCATGTGGTCATCATTTTTTGAGTGACATTTATTGCAGGTAATGCAGCAAAGTGATTCATAATGTGGATCCTAAAGTCCTTCCATGAAAACCCCTTCCTTATCTTCCACTGACATCAGAATTCTAGGCCTAGATCCAGATCCACCAGTCCATGAAACCTTTTAGCCTCTGTCAACCAGTTGTAAAGGACTTTCACTTGTAGTTATTTTAAGTTATTTAAGTGCAATTTATCTTAGACTAACTCCCTAGTGCTCAATTTCCCAAATGTACTCATCATGGTGCTAAGTACATAGCTACTTCCTAATGCCCTCAAGAATAGAAGAATGAATTTTACCTTAATCTTTATATGGCATTGACTTTTAAACATGATAAACTGTGAAACACAAGTGGTCTTGAAATATAATCAGTAACAGAATTTCATATAACATAAACCAAATTAACATACTTAAATATGAAAACATTTAAATGGTAAAATCATCATTGCCTAGTATCCTTTTTCTGTTCCAAGATCTCATCCAGGATACCATGTTACATTTAGTCATCATGTGTCCTTAGGTTTTTCTTGGATGTGACAGTGTTTCAGACTTTCAATATTTTTGGTGACCTTGACAGTCTTAAATACTGCTGAGATATTTCGTGGGATGTATCTCAACTGGGATTTTTCTGATGATTACACTAGCATTATATGTTTTGAGGAGGAAGACCACAAAGATAAAGTGCCAGTATCATCACATGGTATCAAGGATGCATACTATCAACATGATGTTGACCAGGTGGCTGAGATAGTATTTGTCAGGTTTCTCAACAACAGTTACTCCTTTTCAACCCTTTACATACTGACCTTGTCAGACAGAAGTCCTGTATGCAAGAGTGAGGAGTTACATTCCACCTCCTTGAGGGCAAAGTATCTACATAAATTATTTTAAATTCCCCTATACAAGACATTTTCTTTTATCCTTCATTTGTTAATTTATTCAATTATTTATTTATATTGATATATACTAATGAAACAGTTTATATGTGAAGCTATAATCCAATACTACTTTATTTTTTGTTGCTCAGATTGTTCTAGTTTGACCTTTGGGTGCTCTTTCAATTGTTTCCTTTGATAAATCCTTATGAGATTTGTTTTGTCTTATTTTTCAGCTTTTCCTTACTTTCTAACACTACAAGATTATCCAGACTCATCTTTATATTTCATGCCTTATAGTCCTAGATGCAGCTATTTCTTCAGAGAGCCCTGGTTCTTTTCATTGGAATAATTTTAGAAATCGAGAGCCTTGAATAATATTAGATAAGCTCATTGTTACTGGGATGCCATTAGTCTTCTAGACTCTCTTGGCTGATGGAATAACCAAATGTGTGTATGTATACAAATCTGTGTAATACATATATTAGTGTACACTGATGTTTCCAGCTCTAATCCATTTATCACATGGATCATTCTGTTTTCACTCCCTTTTTTATCTGTATACTTCCACACCAACAGTTAGAAACCTGGCTCCCGGAATCCATTTATTTAATTTCAGTTTACACACCTCGCCCTCCAGCCAGCAAACTACATAAATGAAGTTGTAACATTTTCAGGGTAGCATCTCTAGAGCCATCCTTCTTCAGTTGTGATGTTAGTTTTGATCATCATGTCAAGGTATTGTCTCACTTCTTCCTGTAATATAATTACTATATTATCCTTTGCAAATAATAAGCCATTTATGGTCATTTACTTTGAGACTGTACAAATACCGTACTCCGCATAAACTTTCACCTGCTGATTCTTGCTCAAACCAATGTTACAATGATGGTTGTAAAGGATGATTTTCAAGGCTACTACTCATCAGTTGACATCTATTAGAAAGAAAAACTCTCTTCTCCCATAACTGTATGTATAATGTTTAGTTATTATCAGTATGGACTTATGAATTCCTATTTAATTAAATGTATTGTAATTCACTGATTTTGGTGCTCAGTTGACTCCGATATAGCAAGTGTTAGCCTCGTCAAGCTGGCTTCCATGTGCATTTGACATGCCCCATTATTTGTGGACAGTTTCCCTTCTGGCACAACAGTTGTGCCAGGCTTGTCTTATACCTTTCTTACTTCATCCCTGGAATCTGCCATTTTTTCAGAATTCCCTGGTTCCTTTCAGTGGGGAGTGCTATATAAAAACCAAGATCTAGTCACTAGATATACTCATTGTTACTGGATATCATTGCATACACACACACACACACATATATACATGTACACTGTGTGTGTGTGTGTATATATATATATATATATGATATTTTTTTTCACTTTTTCACAGTAAGAGCCGTAGCTCTCAGCAGTGTCTCCATATGTATTCCATTTGCTTAATCCTACAGTACACAAACAAAAAGAAAAAGTAGTTTCACAATTGCTGTAGTCATACCACTATAAAAAAGACACCTACTAAAAATAGTTCAGGATTTACTTACAGTTCTTTTTTTTCCCCTAGACCAAGGGTATTTATCAAAGCATTGTGCTCTCAAGTTACTTGGATCAGTTCTTCCCTAGCCTCTCCCCACCCCCATACGGTTCTGTTATTCAGTTGGGATCACTTATTTATTTCTGTTTGTGTTCAACTTTAGGGTTATTTCCTATGCTTATTAATTTAATTGTGTTTTTAAATATATGCAACATTAACATTCTTCCAAATTTAAAACCATACAAAAAGTTGTTTTCAGAAATGTCACTTACTCCTCCATCCCTTCCATCACTTGATCCTCATGATTCATTTACCCTTTTGTAGGCAAACAATTTCATTGGTTTTTGATTTATTCTTCTGTGTTTCCTCTTGCAAAAATAAGTTGGGAAATGTATGGTTTCTTATTTCTCCCTTTTTCTTACTCAAAGGCAACATATATATGTACTCGTTTGCATTGTGCTTTATTTACTTAACAATACAACCTTGAAACTGTTACATACCAGTTCATAGAGAGCTTTCTTGTTCTTTGTTACATTTGCCTAGTATTTCATTGTGTGAATGCACCATACTTTATCCAACCATACCCTGTCTTTGGAAATTTAGGTAGTTTCTAATATTTTGTGCTTACATCTAATAATGCAGTAGATAGCCCTGTGTATATGTGTTTGAGATATATAATCAGGGTAAATTCCTAGTTGTGTCACCGTAGTCCTGGTATTGCTGGCATGGTGATAGATGCATCCAGCTCTATTAGATATTGCCAGGTTCCCCTCCATAGGGGTAGTACGCCATTGCTTTCCCACCAGCCATGTTGCCGGAGGCCTGTGTGTCTTCAGCCTCACAACAGACTCTATTGTCAAGCTTTTGAGTTTTGCTAATCTGATGAATGAGAAATCGTATTTCAATGTTAATTTAGTACACATTTCTCTTTTAAGTGAAGTTGAACGTCTAATTTTACTTCATTGTCATTTATATGTTACATGGGAACTTTTAACTCCTATCTTTTACACCTCTTTCTCTATAGTATTTTTGGATTCTTTTTCAACAATTTTTCAAAGTTCTTTATAAATTAGGGACATTAGTTTTTTACGGGATATTTGCCCATGTTTTATAATTTGTTCCCATTTGATTTTGCATATAGTGTTCTTGCCATGCATTTTTTAAAAGATGGTCAGATATATCCATCCTTTTATTGAGCATTTGGATTTTTGATTCAGAGTTACAAAGTCTTTTTAACTTTCAGGTTATGGAAGAATTATAGAGGAATTTACTGATTTAAAATTGTTTAAGGAGGCATCTGAAGATTCAGTGGTTGAATGTCTATCTTTGGCTCAGGTCGTGAATCCGGGGTCCTGGGACCAAGTCCCACATCAGGCTCCCTGAAAGGAGCCCGCTTCTCCCTCTGCTTATGTCTCTGCCTCATTTCTCTGTGTCTCTCATGAGTAAATCAATAAAATCTTAAATAAATAAAAATTTTTAATGTTATTTTTTAAATACCTGGTCAGTTTGGAGTTTGTCCTTATGATTAGCATGAAGAATGGATCAAAATTTATCATCTCTCAAATGACTTTCCAGTTGTCCTACACCATATATTAAAAAGTCCACCTTTGCCTCCACATATTGAGAAGCACCCACATCCTATACTAATTTCCATCTGTGGTCAGGTATCTTTCTGGACTTGTTCTTCTGTTTCATTGGCCTGTCTATTCATGTTCCAACCACACCATTTTAGTTATAAAGACTTTGTAGTAGGTTTTAATATTTTGTTTGGCTATTCCTCTCTCATAGCACTTCATTTTACATTGTTTTCCTTAGATAATCTTCTGTTGTTATTTTTTTTCACATAAACCTTATTATTTAGTAAGGTCAATTTGTTTATTTTCAGGAAGAAAAGGTTTATTTTAAGTATTTTGCGATTTCACAAAATTTAGAAATTGACTTAGCTCAGGCATCTTTAATGATACTGAGCTATTCTAATCAAGAACTGGGCATTTGTTTTTCCATTTGTTCAAACCTACAACTGTGTTTTACAGGAGCATTTTAGAACAGTGTTTTTCATACAAGCTTTAAACCTTTTAAGTTTATTTGTAAGTATTTTATCTTTTTCATTGTTATTATAAATGGGATTTTCTCTACCATCATACCTTTTAACTTCAACCAGGGTTTTTAAAAATTCTGTTTAAAAGTGCTGCTTAACACATTTTTTTTTTTTTCATTTTAAACAACTATCTCAGCACAGCCAGACTGTGTGCTATGGACCAAAGATAATTATTCCATGAGTAACTTCCTCTATGTCAGCAAAAAAGTTTAAACCTTTACACATGTACTGTGGACTAGAACCCGCTGGAACCGTCACCATCCAGAATTGTTATCAAAAGGAGCATATCATTCTGGGAGCTCTGTGAGTTGCACTTTGGATTAGTACAGCAGGAATGTTGTAACCATGGTAAAAGAAACAAAGAGAGAAAGAGAAAAAGAAAAAGGAAAAAGAAGCAGGACCAGAGATCAACACCAGATCTTACTGAAACATCAGCATTCTGGATGTGCAGCTCTTCTCCTGGGTTTCCTTACAACAAACATAGAGGTGACTAGCGCAGCCCATAAGTTCCTCATCCTGAATTTCTGCAAGCCAGTCCTTTTTATAATGCATGAAGGGTGATGTGTGTTAAGTATTTTACCGTATAGAACATGTTGGCTGCATCTTGTTTGTCCATGGGAGCTGCAGTGCTTCAGTGTGAACTTGGCGCCTGACATTTTTCAGGCTCCACTGAGGCATTTGAAGTTGTGCCAGAAGTGGAGCTCTGTCTTCCCTACACTAATTCTCACAGCTGTGTGTTTTCATGATTCATACTACAACAGTTTGGGGACGGGGAAGGATGGTGGTGATTATTTATGCTGGAGTTCTGAACATTTGCATAGTCATGAGATTTTAATGGAAACTTACAAACCATTTTTTATGAATTACTTCCAGCTCTGATATACTTTATACTCACTGGGAAACATAGATACAAGAAAATACTAAAAAAAAGAAAGCAACTTTTCAGGACCCAGAGTAATGCTGAAATAAAAGCAGGAGTTCAACTTCTGTAATCCCTTGATACTTACGGAGTTTGGGCTGAGGCCATATGTGATTCCACGGGGAACCTTCTACATTTGTTCACCTACACTATTCATGTCTCGTCCACGTCTTATTCTCACAGGATGCTTTGTCAGAATGCCTAGTAAAGCATCCTTTTAATAGCAATGTGTAATGTAGTCCTAATGACCTTTCAACACCTAATTTAATGAAGCCAATTAAATTTTGGTATCTAGCAGGGATAAATAATGGCTATTATGACTAATGAAATAATCAGATTAAGAAACCATTTTCTCTTTTCACATATACACACATGCATGTGCATACATTTATTTTTATGTATCATTTATTTAGTCTCTCATCCTTAATAGTGTGATGGAATTCCTCATCCTTAATAACCTCAGGGCCATGACCAGAAGTGCTTATCATTTTAGAATATAATAAATAATAATAATCATCGATAGTATTTATTATACACATCTGTGCCAGGCACTATTCCAAACAGTGGATTGATTCTTCATAAGGTACTGCTTTTATTATCCTGCATTGAACAAACGGGGAAACTGAGGCCAACTCACCTAGGTAGTAAGTGCTGGTAATTCTTCCTGAGCTCTCTAGGCACCACAGAAGTAAACACTTAGCAGAAGTGAAGGCTAAGAGTTCTGGGCATCAATCAGCAAAGAAGCCAAAATCCATGCAGTTTCTTACAAGACTCTTCACGGTCTGTCCTCCTTTGTTTTCTAGACCTTCTCAACCTTCCAGCAGTACCTCTTGCCCCTCTGCCCTCCTTAATTCAGCTACACTGATTCAAATACACCAAGCACGTACCTGCCCAGGACCTGACTCTTCCATCTTCTTGTCCTTAGATTCTCATTCAGCTCTCTCTGATTTCCTCCAGAGCAGCCTTTCTGACCATCTTATAAAAATTAGTAATAGCCCTCTCCCCAAATCGGCCCTCTGCTTTATTTTTTCTACTGCACTTACTGACATGGTATAGTTTTACTTCCACCATCTCTATCTCATACCAACCATTCATGTGTTTTCCACTTCTATACTTTTACCATTTCCAGAATGTTGTATATAAATGGAATCATACAGTAAGTGACCTTTTGAGATTGACTTTTTGTGCTCAAAGGGCCTTGAGATCTAAGTTGTGATGTGTATCGATAGTTCATTGCATTTTGTTGCTGAGCAGTATTCTGTGGCAGATGTGTCTCACTTATGGATGGATGGATGGGTTGTTTCCAGTTTGGGGCTATTGTAAGTAAAGCTGTTATGAACATTCATGTACAGGTTTTTCTGCACATTTTCATTTCCCTAGGCTATATGCCTTCAAGCATAATTGCTGGGTTGTATGGTAAGTGTGTATTTAATTTTAATTTATTTATTTGTGTATGTGTGTGTGTATTTAGTTTTAAAATGAATTGTCAAAAAATAAAAATAAAAAAAATAAAATGAATTGTCAAACTATTTTCCAGAGCAGCTATACCACTTTACATTTCTGCTAGCAATGTAAGGTCATTTCCTTTTTATGGTGTAGAAAATACATGGAAACTTATCATGTATTGTATTATTATGTGTTTTATCAGACAAATCATAGAGTAAATCCATCAAAAGCTGGGACTGTGCCATTCTGTCTCTGTATACAGGCCTGTAGCACAAAGCCTGGCATATTGCACTCTGCAAATATTTGTTGAACGGAATGAAGCACAAATGTGGGCTGCAATTTACACAATACATCACATGGCAATTTCTAATTTAGCTTTTGATTCCCTAGGATTATCGCGCATTATAACATTCTGTTGTGATTTTGAGATCTCCTTTTCTGCCACACATATTAGAAGCCTGAAGTGAAGTTGACTTTGACTCAAGGATTTATATTTCTTTAATTATTGAATCATTACATCTGTTGAGACTTGATATCCCAGTAGAATATAAACTAAAACAATGCTTTTAAGAGAAAAGCTATGAATTATGAGAATTGGGGGGAAAAACATGACTTACTGTGTGTCTTAGTAGTGAAGATGCAACATTGCTAAAATGGATTACAAAGTCACAGACCCCATAGTCATGTACTTCCATGTATCTTTTTCTCCCAGGAGTCCTCCGTCCACTGTGCTCTATCACAGTCTGCTGTGCTCTATCACACGTCACCTAAGCAGTGTTTATGACAGCTGTGGCCACGAGCCCCTGGAAGGACTTTCAGTGTTCTAAATTTGAACTGGTGAAGGTTGAACAACCCACGAATGACATTAGGTGGGACAATAAGTCATAATTAGCTTTTATTTAGCAATCGGATTTCTGTAGATCTTCCTGGAGGGTTGTGCTAGTATGAGGTATTTTCCAGAATCTGAATTACAGAAAGGCCATCAGAAATAACATGCAGTTGAATGGTTTTTCAGGTTTTTTTATACCCCCAACCTCTCATTAATAATCACTGTATGACTTCTACACCTTCCTAGCACAGAGCTTGCCAGGTTTCTTCTTTTACCTCTTCTCCTCTTCCCTAGGCACTGAAGGTCAATTCTTTATCCCTCATGAGAATGGCACTTTTCTTTCTTAGAAAAACTCAGCATTACTCTCCCTTATGTGAGCATCTCTTTATATGTCCTCATTCCCTCCTTTCTCCTTTCAAGAGCCATCAGAGACACAGAGTTCCCTTTTTGAAGTCCATGGATTGAGACTTTAAAAATATTGAGGTTTTCTCTCTCATCTATAAGTGACTGTAATGCTAAAATATAGGGTACAATGATATAACGCTCATTTGCATAATTGTCTTCCTGAATTAAACAGTGCATAGCAACTAGAAGATTGTGGTCTTAGAGTCACATGGTGAACCTGTGATGGAGGGAAGATCAGAGGCTCAGTGCTTCTAAGTCCCTGGTTCCTGGTTCTCTGCAAGTCTCTCAAGCTAAACGTCTATTGTCTCATCTGTAGGTGAGACCATAGGATTGGTGTGAAGATCCAAAGAAATAATACACACGAGCTCTGAATACAATGCTCGGCACAATTTCTCTACCTCATAAGTATTAGCTTTTAACTATAAACTCCATCATGAAGGTGGGGATTTGTTCTGTTTTGTGTATAGCTCTTATCCCCAGCACCTCACACAGTACCCGTGGTCAGTTCTCCAGAAATAGGTGCCGAATGAGTGAAGGCATGGGCCTTAAAGACCTCACTCTAGAATTCCACTTCCACCATCAGTATTCTTCTCTACTCTCTAATTGCATGCTGTAGGTATTTTCATTCAAGCTCATTTCTTATCTGGACCATACCATCCTTTCCTATATTTTCTCTTAGCATTCTTAGCCAGCCCTGAGGTTCTAGCACTAGAGAGTAAATAAGACAGTCTCTGCCCTCAAGGAAATACTGCCTTATTGAAGAAGCACAACTAAACAGACAAATTGCTTTCTGAAAAGGTGTCCCCTCCTGTTTTCCTTCCTTTCTTCACTCTATCTCTTTTGGCACTTTTTAGTGAGTTTAATATGTGCATTTTCTAAACATTGTTGTCATGTATGATTTGAATCCAACAGAAAATCTATTTATGAGGAGATGTTTGTTTTGAGTTTCTTATATTTTGTTTTGTTGCCAAAATAGTTTTCACTTGTTATCCTCTTTGGACTGGCTTCCAGTAGAATATCAGATACAAAGCAACAGATGGCTGCGAAGAGGGTTTCACAATGTCCCCTGGGCCTAGTGAAATCCCACTTGCCACCCAGGCATTGCAGTTTCTGACAAACCTTCAAAGCTTCTCCAACTTGTTTTCCATTACAAAACTATACAGTACTTGGAAGTCGCTATAGCATATTTTGTTATTACCCTAGTGAAGTTCTGGCTATTGTAGCTCTCTGTAGGAGAAGCAAATATATCATACATATTGGCACAGATGTCTTTAAAATTAATTTTAACGATTGAGAACATTTTGAAATGTCACAGGGGAAATATGTTTGTATAACTGCACATCTTCAGAAATGATGCCAAGCAAAGATGTGCGAATTAATAAAATTAGCATTTAGTCTAGGGACAGATTCCAAAACATTTAAAAATACAGAAATTCTACAAGCAGATAGGCCATCTAGATAGAGATCGTCCTAACTTCTATATCCATTGTCAAAGAAATTGCTCAGATTTATTTTGATGTCTTGTCATGCAATTTTGCCCTAACTTATATAGAGAAACATTTTTTTATTTCCATGTCTCATGACAAAATGAATTTGGTGTCTTCTGACTATGCAGTCTTTGTCTACTTCATAGATACTGCCTCTTTTGTAACTATCGGATTGAATAGAAATATAAATTAAACTGGAAACCTGGTCATTGACACATCTCTTTACCTGAATAAATCAGCACAATTGGACTTAGCCAAAATTAAAACCTTGTTTACTTCAAATCAAGAAAGACAGCCCACAGAATTGGAGAAAATGCTTGCAAATCATATATCTGATAATAGTATAGAATTCAGGATGTATAAAGAACTCTTACAATTCAATAATAAAAAAAGATAAATAACCCAATCAAAAAATGGGCAAAAGTTTTTAATTAACCTTTCTACAAAGAAGATAACTAACCAATAAGCATATGAAAAGATGCTCAACTTCATTAGCCATTAGGGAAATGTAAATCAAAACCATCCTGAGACACCAGAATGACTATTAAAAAAGATACAATAACGAATATTAATGAGAAGGTGGAGAATTTGGAACCTTTATACATTGCTGGTGAGAATGTAAAATGTACAGCCACTTTGGAAAAATTAAACATAAAGTTATCATATGACCCAGCAATTCGACCCCTGTACCCAGGGGATTTGAGGACATATGTTCACACAATTTGCATGTGACTTTTATTAGTAATAGCACTCAAAATTGCCCCCAAAGGAAAAACAACCCAAATGCTCATCACCTGATGATTGGTTTGGTTTAACCAAATGTGATGCATCCATATAATGAGATACTATTCAGTCCTAAAAATAGATGAAGTACTGACACACGCTACAACCAGGATAAATCCTGGAAACATTATGTTAAAAGAAAGAAGGCAAACACAAAAGGCCACGTATTGTGTGATTCCATTTATAGGGAATATTTGGAATAGGCAAATCTATAGAGATAGAAGTAGATTAATGGTTGCCAGGGGCTTGTGGAATGGGGAGAAGGGAGGAGGAAAAGGGATAGGGAGTGACTGCTAAAGAGTCTGGATTTCTTTACGGAGTGATGAAAATGTTTTGGAATTAGACAGTGGTGACAGTTGCATAACCTTGTGAATGTACTAAAATCTCCTGGATTGCATGCTTTAAAATAGTGGATTTTGTGGCGTGTGAGCTATGTCCCAACTTTTAAAAATTAGCTGAGAAAACCTGTTAAAAGATCACTTACTCAATGAAAAACCATCTTGATATGAAAATAACAGTCATCCAAAGTTGTGATTTTCTCTTTGAGGTCTTATTTAAAAATTGTTTATGACAACAAATATCCCTCGCAGGATATTAAGGATAGATTTTACAGAAATCAACTAGATTTTGTTAACCCACACACTAAGACAGTTGCCTGAAATTCTGCTTTAAGTGAGGTCAAGGGTAGATTTCAGCATGCGTTTACAGAGCACTAGGAGGTAGATTGTAGTTGCAGTACTAATTGAAATAAGATAGTGGATAAGCCCTGAAGCTGGAACTATCACATACTTATTGCATTTCATCTATTCTAGGGTGTACATTTTTTTTTTCAGATGTTAACATCTTTGGGATGTATCTTACAATTGATGGTGTCTTGGATTTGATGAAAGATGGCAGTTTTGTATTGTGTCTGTCTGCTTTTAATGCCTCTCTAGAGTGGTTAGCCATACACGATTAACTTTGCTGTTCCCTAAAGGCCTATTTATATTAAAATATCATTGCCAGAGCACCCCCAGCGGTATGTTTATTTTGAGGCTTTGAAACCCAGTTGTTGACATATCTCCTAATTGCATAAAAAATAGTTCTCAGAGGTTAAATGAAAGCTTCCCACACCCCCTCCCTATCTTTTTGTATTATGAGTACTAAGAATGATTTCCCTCCTTTGTTTCTTTATGAACTAGAAGGAGGTTGGCCTCTCAAGTTGTCCTCCCTTCTTATTTCCTTCTGTCACGTTGGGCCATTTAAGGAAGTGAAAACTTAAATTAAGCAGACATTTAAAAAATCCCATTTCTACATATAATATTTGGATTTAAAACCTCAAGAGTAAAGTCTTCAGAGTCTCTGCCATTGATGGTACCGTAATATTTTTTTGAAAATTGCCGTAACCTATTCTAATCATACCATACCATCGTACAATAGAAGATAGTTCTACTTTTGTCCCAGTATCTCCTCTAAGGCTTTTGGGTCCAGAAGGTTTTGGATTCCTGAGTGGGGATTCAGAGGATATTGTTAATCCATAGTTTATGAAATGTTTGTTTTACCCCTAAACACAAAGAGAACCTGGTAATTACAAATGGCGATACTTCTTAAAAATATAAACATGAGATGAAAACTCTCAAAGTGTACTTAGCCTAAGAGGCAGTTGTCAGAGTGGAGAGGGAGGGAATATTCTCAGTTTTAGAACATTTGGTTCTATGTGATAGTATCCTTTTACAAAGGCAAACTTTGCTGGTGTTGCCTTTAAGCACATATCATCCTAACCATCTGTTTATATGTGTTACACCACAGGAATACCTAACTATTCCCATAGTGAAGAAAGGAATGTCTTCATGTAGATATTAAAATGTATATTTATGCATATATATCTTCATGCATGCTTTCTATATAGCATAGATATGTATCAATGTGTGCCTCATAGCCATCAAATATCCTCTGGGGTCTTAGCTCAATGGTGATTTGTAACGCAGAGAGTGACTTTCTCATGCTCTGGGTTGAGGATTTGAAATTGGATAGTTTAAGTCCAAGTTATAAAGCACAATGTGAGGGGAGGAGAAGCATTTATAAGAGCCTAATAATTGCTTTGCCAGGAACCATATTATAGTAATTACTGGGCGCTTTGAACACTCTTTCGGTTTGGGTTCTTGTTAAAAAAATCTTTTAGGTGTTTGGATGAGCAAGGTACATCTCTCCTCTCCCACTTTCCTACCAAGACTGTTCAAATCTCTCCTGGTGAAAGGGGAGTAGCTTTTAGAGGGAAGAAACAACCACAGAGGTCAATAAACTCTTAGTTCTGAATCTGCCTAGCTCCCTGCCTGGGCATTAGAGCCAGTAATGGCACACATGGCCTAATTGCAGGATATCTTATGAAAAAGTCATTTCAGACATAAGATAAGGCAGTGTTCTTGCCTAATTTATACCACATTCTGTATTCCATCTTTACTTAGCAAGTACAAAGAAAAGGTTGTAGCTATTTGACAGATTGATTGTTTTATTACACTAGGCAATACAGCATTGTGGAGAAGACCATGGGCAGTGGAACCACATCATATGGGTTCATTTTCTGATTCTGTTATTTACTACCTATGTGACTGACTTTGGGCAAGTTATTTAACCTCTCTGTACCTTAGGATTCTTATCTGTAACATACAACTAGCAATAGCATAAGCCATATAGCAGTGTCATCATAATGAAGTGAGTTTATATGTGAAACCCCTTAGAACTTCCATTACCAGCACACAGAGTAAATTGCTTCCTGATTTCTAAAGAAAATAGGACTTCTAATTTAGATCTTATTGTTTAGAGAAGCACACAATGTGCAGCATAAAAATGGAAGCCTTGGGAATATTTCCTCGCCCAAATTTTTAAAAATGACTTGTAAAATAATAAATTGTCTCAGTTTCAAAATGGAACCTTTAAAATCAGGCTCTGCCAAAAAAAAGTTTATTAATTAACTAATTATGACTGCTCTCTTTGCATTTCTAGAACCAAAATAGATTTCTGACCAATGAATGCTTTGGTAATTTGAGTTATTTGCAATTAAATGAAGGATAAATAAAACTAAAAGCAGTTTAGTATAGTAGAAAGAATATGAGTTTGGGAGTTATAAAGACCTGGTTGTAAGATTCCACTTCACCACTTATTGCTTTGTGACCCCAAACACACACTTAACTTCTCTGAGCCTCAGTTCCCAGGTTGTAAAATGACACTAAGAAGTCATTTGGTCTATCATAGTTCAAGGCAAAAGATGGTGCTCAGAAAAAGTCTCCTATAATTTAACCAATAACTGGTTCCTATTAACCATACAAAAGATTTTGAAAAATCAGCAGTCTTATGATATAGTTCCAGTGGTAATGATTTTTTTAAATTATTGAAGTAGAGTTGATATACAAAATATTAGTTTCAAGTGTACAATATAGTCATTTGACAATTATTCACCTCAATAAGTGTAGTCACCATCTGTCACCATACTAAGTTTGTACAATATTATTGACTATATTCCCTATGGTGTACTTTTAATCCTTGTGACTTATTTATTTTATAATTGGAAGTTTGTACTTCTTAATTCCCTTCGCCTGTTTTACCCTTATCCCCACTCCCTCCCCTTTGACAACCACCAGTTTGTTCTCTGTATTTATGACTCCATTCCTGTTTTTGTTTTGTTTTTCAGATTCCACATATAAGTAAAAACATATGGTGTTTGTCTTTTTCTGTCTGACTTATTGCACTTAGCATAATACCCTCTAGGTCCATTCATGGTGTCACAAATGGCAAGATTCCTTTCTTTTTTATGGCTGAATAATATTTCATGGTGTGTGTGCTTGTACGTGTGTGTATATGTACACTACATCTTCTTTTTAAAAAAAAAAGATTTTATTTATTTGTTCATGAGAGACACAGAGAACTGCAGAGACAGAGGCAGAGGAAGAAGCAGGCTCCATGCAAGGAGCCTGATGTGGGACTCAATCCCAGACCCCGGGATCACGCCCTGAGCTGAAGGCAGATGCTCAACTACTAAGCCACCCAGGCATCCTGTACACTACACCTTCTTTATCCATTCATTTATTGATGGATACTTACGTTGCTTCCATATCTTGACTATTGTAAATAATACTGAAAAGAGCATAAGAGTGCATGTATTTTTTCAAATGTTTTGTTTTTGCTTTCTTCAGGTAAATACCCCTCAGTAGATATTTACCCAGTATTCCAGTGGTAATGATCTTGATTTTACAATGCTCCTAAACATGCTGGCACTTAACAATGATCATGGTACATCTGGCTGACCCTGATATATACAAGCTCTCATGCAGAATTTTGGCCTGAAAAGAGAGTCAAAGCATATTACAAAGAAAATCGGTATATATTTTAGATGTAGACTAATAATGACTGCTAATTATATGAACTTATGTGAGTTCTATAATTATTCTAGGCCTCATTCTTGATATGAAATGATTGGCCTAGATTTTGAAAAATAAATGTCCATGAGTTCAAGAAAGATAGAATAAGCTTTAATATCATAGAGATGACTGAGCATTTATCAAACTAGGATATAAATATTACTAGAGTTTGCCATGATTTTTTCAGCAAACTTGGGGGTATGAGGAAAGGAGGAGTGAAAATTGCATCTTAAAGCTGAATCTAAACTGTGAAACAGTCAAGCACTTAAAGGAATCCTATGAATAAGGTTTTAAAAGCACTGATCTAACATTAAAATAACTACATGTGGAAAAACTTCTATTTCTGTTATTTTTTATTATCATATCATGATCTCTTAAAATTAAATGTGATCACACTTAGTTAGGGTGATTACCTATGTACATACCACCCAATACTAGATTTCAGAAGAACAAAGGAATATTCTTTCTTACAGGAAGAAAATCTGGCATAAGATCCATGATAATTCCATTGGATGCTAGAACAATATACATCTTATAGCTGAATTGTATTCTTAGACCTTTCTTGGCAAAGTTTGAGCAATATATGAAATCTCTTCTGGTGCATTTAAATTAAGGTCATTACCAAGCCTTTGTCTCCAGATTTGACTCTGCTGCTGAAGGAAGAAACAATTTGTTCTCAAAAAAAAAAAAAAAAAAAAGGCAGATAGGGAAAATAAGCCCCATTGGGTAACCCCAAGTGTGCCAGCAGCCTGCTCTGGGGCTGCATAGAGAAGCATTGCTGAGGAGCCCTTGTTTGTCACCATTAGAAGGTTCATCAAATTTGATGGAGAATTATATTTAGATACTTGGAGTTGGCAGGTCCTTTTTCCTCACAGCTTTTAAAATTACTTCTTTTGCCACCGATTGGTCCATCCACCTCATTTTCCTCCTAATATTTCACTAGCACCTCTGCCCCTGACAGTTATGAGGACCCAACGCCAGCCAGATATCAGCAGGCTTGCTCAGCCCGACAGGGGCTCTGGAAGGAATCTGACCAGAGCAGGACGCAGAGGCTCTGCATGAATAATGCTGTGTTCTTGTCAGTGGCTCGGCCCTGGGAGGATGCTAACATGTTTCCATAGCAGATGGGTCAGCTCTTGCCTGCCATTCTGTCTTTTGAACTTCCTGTTCAAGGGTATGGTTTTCATCAACCTTGATGCTGTAGAGAACACCTACTTTATAAGATTGGATTTTTTTTTTTTTTTTTTTTAGCTAAAAGAAAATAACTGAATGTTTTTGAGTATAAAAGATTTCTTTAGAAAAGATTAAAAGGGGGTGGAGTAACCAGCCCAGATGTCCAAGTGAAAAGTTGTAACTGTGATAGGATGGGTTGGTTTTTTTTTTTTTTTTTTTTGTAATGCCTGAAAATTAAGACTGAGGAGAACAACCTTTCCAGGCTCAGATTTCATTAAATGCCATTAAAAAATTAAACCTTTTGCTATAAAACTACTTTGCCTTATTTTTTTTGTAAACAATCCTTGCACATATATGTCATTTTGCCCCACTCATGTCTACAAATCTTTTGGCAGGAAAAATAATGTCTTCACCTTTTCTTTTCAGCATCTTGATCTCATTTTCAGAGGGACTATCCAAATGTGGTGTTCATAGGGTGAGCAGAATTTGGAATGCTTGGTATGCTAGCCTCATTCAGATGGTATTTACAGCTACAGGCTAAACATGGCCCAGGTAAATTATAGAGACCGATCAATCTTATTAAACTCATAAAATGAGCTTTATCCAAGCAGTGGAAAGTGAAGAAATTTCAAAACTTTGTACATTTCCAGGGTGAAAAATAACATATTTCTGTAATTTCCATGTAGTAGAAACCCAAGTGTGTCCTACTTTTAAGGAACTCTAATATGTAAACATAGAAACAGTAAAAACATGCAAAGTAGGTGGTGATTTTATACCCTTCTACATTTACGTTCAGATTAGTATTACCTGACAATGAGAATATATGGCAAACCATTAAAGAGTCACTAGAGACAGTTCTGGGTATAAGTGTTTAAGGAATGGCTGTATGACACAGTAAGAATGTATCACACAATCAGAAAGAAATGTCCGATGTTAGAGTGGTTTTTGACAGCAGAAGTCTCTCTCTGAGATATTAAGAACAAGTAAATCTGAGGGAAAATATAACCCTATTAATTAAAATATGGTTCTCATGTAATTTCTGAGGCAAAGATAAAAATCTCTCTCTCTCTACAGTGGTGCTCTGATGACCACCAGAAAATCCATCCTGATTTGCTGTACCAGACTGGCCTGAAAGGGATCGCATGGTACAGATCTGACATGAAACCATTGAGAAAGGCAACGGAAGTCCCCTCAGGGGTGAATTTTTGTTGCTCTTGTGTTAGAATATTGAGCAGAAGGGATGAGAAGCCTAAGTCCTGACCAGGTGTTCATTGAGCATGTCCTATGCTATAGATACCACACTAGGAGTACTCGGAGACAAAACAGTCATGATGGAGAGTAGTGGTAGTAGAATTACTGCTAATCAGAGAGGAAGGAAGAGTTGGCAGCAAGAAGCAAAAACTCAACCAAACTAGATCACGTGAAAAGGGGATTGATTATAAGGAAAGATGGGAAAGATGGAATCCAATTGCAGGAAGTACAGCCAAGCTCAAGATGATCCAAAGCATCTTTGAGCATGCAGTCTCCTCCAAACAGCCTTGCTCCAACAGCCTCTTGTCTTGCTTCTCTGCACACCATCTTCCTGTCCTCTTCCTCGCAGATCCTTATCTTGTGCTCACTCTAGGTTTCTGCTTCTCTCTAAGCTTGGTCAACACAGAGCTTTGTTGTGCCCTATAGAACTGTCTGACTGTGATCTACACACTCTTTTTTTCTTTTTTTAAAGATTTTTATTTATTTATTCATGAAAGACACACACACACACACACACACACACACACACACACACACACACAGACTGAGAGAGAGAGACAGAGGCAGAGACACAGGCAGAGGGAGAAGCAGGTTTTGTGCAGGGAACCCTATGTGGGACTCGATCCTGGGGCTCCAGGATCATGCCCTGGGCTGAAGGCAGGCGCTAAACCCCTGAGCCACCCATGGATCCCTTGATCTACACAGTCTTATGCTTCACTTCCCCACAGCTAACTTACTCAATTTTTGCAACCCAATTTCAAACTCCCAAGAAAGAGAATCTTCCTGAGCCCGGCCTGTCAGTTTGTTGGCCTTGGATCCACCTTAATACAAAAAAGTCACTGTGTTTTGAGTTGTTTTTCTGAGCCACGTCTTGGGCTCAACACTCCATAGGTCTGTCCTTCTTATGTAATCTCAACCATTCCATCTGCAACCTCCCATTTAGTCCTACAAAAATATGTACCTCCCATGGTTCTTGAAATAAAATGAGATGATGTATGACTGTACAGTACAGCTCACAGAAGGTGGCCTTCATTAATAAGGGCTTCCTTAACATTAACTAAGTGGTAAGAATGAATGAGGTCTCCCTGAATGGAAGCTCTGGGGATCGGGGTTTCTATGTGGTTTTTGCCCCAACTAAGTCGCTAACCTTCATTGGTTTGTACCAGATAAAATATAAGAAATGATTATTAATTTTTTTAAGTATCCTAATGGTATTGTGATTGTTTTTATTTTATTTATTTATTTATTTATTTATTTATTTATTTATTTATTTATGATTGTGTTTTTAAAAGTCCTTTTAAGGAAAGGTTTTGAAATATTTGCAGATAAAATCAACCCCCCCCCCAAATTATTTTGAAGTACACTCCAGATAGCATATGATTTTATCCATATATATATACAATAGAACATTAGGCAGCCATAAAAAAAGAATGAAATCTTGCCATTTGCAATGACGTGCAGCACAAAGAGCTAGAGGGTATTATGCTACGTGAAATAAGTCAATCAGAGAAAGACAAATGCCGAATGATTTCACGCATATGTGGAATTTAAGAAACAAAACAACTGATCATATGGAAAAGAGAGAGGGGAGTGGCAAACCAAGAAACAGACTCTTAAGTTTAGAAAACAAACTGGTTAGCAGAGGAGTGGTTGGAGGGGAGATGGGTTAAATTAGTGATGGGGATTAAGAACTGCGGTTGTTGTGACAAGCACCGGGTGGTATATGGAAGTGTGGAGTCAATAATTCCATACCTGAAACTAATATTACACTGTATGTTAACTAACTGGAATTTATTTTTTTTAAGATTTTATTTTATTCATGAGAGACACACAGAGAGGCAGAGGCACAGGCAGAGGGAGAAGCAGGCTCCCTGTTGGGAGCCTGATGTAGGACTGGATCCTAGGACCCCAGGATCACGACCTGCCCCAAAGACAGATGCTCAACTGCTGAGCCACCCAGGCATCCCAACTAACTGGAATTTAAATAAAAACTTTTTTTAAAAGTTTAAAAAAAATGTTTTAATTCAACAAGACTTCATTCATTCATACCACTCTGAATATTTAGCTCATAACTTGTCTTTGAGGGTTTTTTTGTTTTAAGATTTTATTTATTTATTCATGAGAGAAACACAGAGAGAGGCAGAGACACAGGGAGAGGGAGAAGCAGGTTTAATGCAGGGAGCCCGATGCAGGACTCGATCCCAGGCCCCGGGATCACGCCCTGAACTGAAGGCAGATGCTCAAGTGCTGAGGCACCCAGGCGTCCCTGTCTTTGAGTTTTATACAACTGATATTTTTTAAAATATACATGTAATGTGAGATAATTAGAAATAATAGTCACCTCCACCATCCCCTTCCCCAAATTCCCACTCTTCCTACGGTACTCAGGTTATCTTTCCATACCTTTTTTCTTGTGGTCATATGAGCATTTATGTACAACATAGGCTTTGATGTGTTTTTGTTTGTTTTCTTTTGTTTTACAAAATTTGGGCTACTTACTTATCACATAGTTACCTAACATATCAAGGACATCTCCCAATAAATAGGCATGGATCTAACTTGTTCTTAAAAATAGCTGCAAAATATTCCATTGTCTATGTATGAATGGGGATATAAGTTTGATTTCTCTAAGACTGGCTTAAGCTATCATAGAAACTTCTCTTCCAAGTAACAGTTCAGAAGAGCAGTCAGGGTTGGACAGCAGCTGTGGCATGTTAGGGACCCAGGCATTTCTGGGTGTTATCTTCATCCTCACGCTTCAGGATGGCCCACCAGCACATCCCCTTCTAACCAGTCGAAGGGTGACTGGAGCAGGGGAAGGCATGACCCTTCCCTTTAATGGATGCAGCCAGAAATTACAGTCATTGCCTTTATTCTCCTGTGTCACAGAATTTAGTCATGTGGTCACAGCTTTCTCTTACTGACAGATATACAAGTTATTTTGACTTTTTTTTTTTTTTGCCATTACAGTCAGTACTATATTAACATGCTTGTACATATATGCTACATACTTGCACTGTTATTTCAATAGGATAGGTCCCCAAAAGTGAAGTTGCTATAATCTGCATTTTTGTACAATGAAATAAAACCCTTAAAGAAAATTTGTAGTTGGATTCATATTTTAGTTAATAAAGATCTCTAACTCTTGATGGCATTGTCTCATTCTGAGCAATCCTGTTTTGACAATGTCACCAGATTTGTTCAGCCATGTTTTGACAATTATTTGAACATTTTATTGTGTTTCATTATTTATAAATATTAATGAGCAATGAAAAAAAATGAAAGTTTTGCTGTCAGTGAGATTGCTGCTAGAATTTAATAGAATATGAAATCCTTGAGAACTGGGGATTTTGTCTTTTTTGTTCTCTGCTTTATTCCTGGCACCTAAAAGAGTATGACATATAATAGGTTCTCAGTACATATTTGTTGAATGAATGAAAACAATCAATGAATGGATTTTCACTGAGGCGAGTTGGAAATGATTACAAGTCCTAAAAAAGTAAATTTTAGGCTCAATTAAATATTACCCTTAATTGATCACTTGATTTTTCATTTGTTAAAGAAAAGAAGATCTACAAAATGCTAGAAAGATGCCACTGAAGAAATGGTGGTTTGAGAGCTCTAAATTCTGGATTCAAAATAAATAAATAAATAAATAAATAAATTCTGGATTCATAGTGTCACTCTAGTGTTTTAATGCTGAAAGAAATTCCAGAATCATGTTATGTTGATAGGGATATGGTCCACTACAGAATCTTCTACAAAGGAAGGAAGGTAGTTCAACTTTTTCATGACAAAATTTTAGAGAAAGAGTATTTGACCTAGCATCACAAAATTCCCAGCAGCAAGTCCCAAGGCTCAATATTAAAATTGTTCTTTTCTTTAGTTTGTGGCTGTTTTGTCCTTAAGACTGTTTATCTACATAAGGTCAGGCACCATGCCTATTTGGCTTCCTGTGGTATCTTTGGCTCCTAGCCCAGTGCCTGGCATATAGTTGATGCCTAATAAATGTCAAATGAGTGCAGCAATGAACACCTAGGAATTTAACTTACAATATTATATTTAATGTTTTTACTGGTATCCTTTTGGTGGCAAATAACAGAAACCCAACTCAGACCAACTACATGAAGAAGATGGTCTTATTAGGAGGAGACTCAGTCCAATCAAAGACTACAGCAGCCAGGGCAGCCTGGGTATCCCAGGGACTAAAATTGGTGTTTGGATTGCTGGCTGGACTCTCTGTTTCTCTCTCACTCTCCATCTCTTTCTCATTCTTTGGTCTTGGTCTCTTCTTACATGAGGTTTTCTTTAAATATCTAAGTCCCTGGACTTAAATCCTAGCAACTTACCTACCAGAGAAGAAATTTTGTCCCACTAGCTCCACTTTTAACATTGTTTTGGGTGAGGCACCTGGGTGGCACAGTCAATTAAGCATCTGAGTTGATTTCCACTCAGGTCATGATCACAAGGTTGTGAGATCAAACCCCAAGTCAGGTTCTGCATTCAGTGGGAAGTCTGCTGGAGATTCTCTCTCTCTCCCTCTCCCTTTGTCCTTCCCCCGCCCCCCAATCCCTGCTGTACACTCATGCTCACTCTCTGTATCTCTCCCTCTAAAATAAATAAATAAATCTTTTTTAAAAATTTAAAAATAAAGTTCTTATGGTAGCTAGCACTTGGATTGGTCTGCCTTGGGTTTTATACTATTGAGGAAAACATCTATCACCAGGAGAAAGGCCAGCAGCAGTGTTAGGGAAGAATTGCATTTTCAACAAAGGTTTTCTTTTTTGTTTGTTTGTTTTTTGGCTTTTCGTATTTTAAATAATTGCATGCTAATTGTATTACTATCTGGTGCTAAAAAGATGTAGAAACAATTTTAATAACGAACTTATAGGGCAGCCCGGTTGCTCAGTGGTTTAGCGCCACCTTCAGCCCAGGGCGTGATCCTGGAGACCCAAGATCAAGTCCCATGTCAGGCTCCCTGCATGGAGCCCTCTGTCTGTGTCTCTGCCTTTCTCTCTGTGTATCTCATGAATAAATAAATAAAATCTTTTTTTTAAAGAAAGAACTTTATAATGTCTAAAATATTGTTTAGTTATATGAGAAGAGAATCACCCTTTTAGAACATAACTTTTAAGTTATATATATATTTAACTTCCTTCTGTGTGTTTTTTTTAATATTTTTTTTCTTTATTTATTTATGATAGAGAGAGAGGGAGAGAGAGAGAGGCAGAGACACAGGCAGAGGGAGAAGCAGGCTCCATGTACCGGGAGCCCGACGTGGGATTCGATCCTGGGTCTCCAGGATCGCGCCCTGGGCCAAAGGCAGGCGCCAAACCACTGCGCCACCCAGGGATCCCCCTCCTTCTGTGTTTTTAAGAATGATCTTTTTACAAAATAGGGGATGCTTATACTTCTAATATAGTCATTGGAACAGTGATAAGGGCATGGGGTTTGGAAATAGTCCCGTTGGTTATAGTTTTTACTCCGTTTAACTTTGAGCAAGAAACAGCCTGAGCCTGTTTTGTGTCTTTTGTTTTTACTTTTAAATCAGTTTTGTGGGTTTTTGTTGTTTGTTTTTAAGTCTATACACCAATGAGATTAAAAACAGTATTTACTTCATAGGATGATTGTGAAGATTGAGAAAGATAATGGATGTGGAAAAAAGTTGTTAGTTACAGGGTAAAAACGTGAAGTGATTATCATTGTGTCATCTATGATTTTTTACTATTTATTGGCAAAAATCTTTTATGTGAATGTTTTCTTTTGGACACTTATAGTGAATTTAATCTTCACCAGGTGAATAGATTTGCATATACAACTAGGAATTATCAATAGTAGCTCCCTTTTAAGATAGTCTGAATCAAATCACTAACATTTTCTCCATTTATTTAGGTGAGCATTGAATAATGTATAGAATTGCTGAATCTTGAAATGTTGTACAACTGAAAGTTAATTACACTTCAAGAAAAAAATTAAGACTAAGCCTCCTATATCACTCTAAATAAATGGAGAAAATATTAGTGGGGAGATATATATATTTCTTAATTTGGGATCCATAGAACCCTCATACCCCCTAAAATTACATGCAAACTTGTATGTGTTTATACATATATCAGTTAATACTAGTTTCAGCGGTAACAGAACACCAAGTAATTGTGGCTTAATGAGATACAAGTTTCTTTCTTTCTCAAACATACAAAAACTCCAGAAATAAGCCATCCTGGACAAGTATAGCAGTTCCATAATCATTAGTGGCCCAGGATCTTTCCTCTTGATTAGCCTCTGGTTTTACTTTGCTTTACTAAGTCCTTTCTCATAGTCTAAAATGACAGTTAAACCAGCAATTTATTTCTTTATTTAAGCCAGCAATAAAGAAAGAGGAAGGCCACGATCCCTACCTTTAGGAATACTTCCTAGTTGAGCATGATGCTTATGCTTATATCGCATTGACCAGAACTTAGTCACATGACCACATCAGAAATGTCATCTTTATTCTGGAGGTTCCATTAATAAGCAAGAAAGGAGACTAATGAGAACTCCTGTATGTCTGTGGCAGTACGGACATACAAGTATAGGGAGAGAATCTATAGCTTTCATCAGTGTCCAAGAGATCTGGTATAATGTACAAACACTAAAAAAGAAAGCACTGTTCCAAAGGGAATCAGCCACTTATAGATAAGGGTCAACTTATAGATAAGGCTATCTTCTAGATCATCTTCTATCTGTGCTGTGAGCAGAAAAGTACAAAATAATCAATCAATAAGCATAGCTTTGGTGCTGTTGCCTACACAGTATAGATACTGTTTCGTAATGATGGTTTAGTATTTTAATTCACCCTCTTAAGTCAATCACTTTATATATCATAAATCAGTGACTTCTTTTTCATAAATTCTGCTTGTAATTTATTACTTAAGAGGTTTTTAAACAACTTAAAATTTTATCTACACTCTTCTCCTTTCATCATTTCAGATACTAATCAAGATTCCTTTTGAGAATTAATTGACTTTTGTTTTTCATAATTAATTTCATTTCAAATTAGTAAAGCTTTTCATAGTTTAATTGAATTTTTACTTTTAATGCTTTTGCTTTGTACAAATCACTTCATCTTTTTATTTTTACCTCATTTTGAGTAGCACAAGTTGAGCAACACATAAAATGTCAAAAATTCTGATTTAATTCATTTCAAAAGTAAACAACTGATAAAACCAACTCTAAGAAAATAAACAGTTTTTAGACATTTTAATAGTTTTATTTTTGTTTTTATTGTGCATAGTCTTTGCTTGCGCAGTCATTTATAGCTATAAATGTTTGGGTTATTTATTTTAATTAGTGCCTACTAAGAAGTTTCTCTCTTTAGAAACAAGTCAGATGTCAACATTAAACACATGACCAAAAATCATCTTATTAACTCAATCGTCAAAGTGAAAACATATCAGCATTTTTTAAAGGTTTAAAAGTAGTTGATTATACAGCTATAAAAACATCAGTCTTGATCGACACAGGAAGATGTACATTTACATTGCTAAAGTGGAGTGGATTACAAAGCAAGTATGTCTAATATGTTTTTAAAAATATTTAAGTGTCAAGGAGAAAACTACCTCTTACAATATATACCAGCTATCCAACCACTTCAGAGCATATATCTTTGAATGATGGGATTAAAGGTGATTTTTACTTTCTAGAGTATTCCTTTCTATATTGTATGGATTTTTATAATATGTTGCAATATTTTTATTTCCGGGAGAAAAAAAAAACTAACTAGGAAGCTTTTCCAATTTTGGACAAAAGTTAGTTATAATAAAATGAGTAAACTAGTTAGCATTTTTTTTTCACCACAGAGCTCTATCTTTAAATATAAAATAGGCACTTAGAAGGTAAAATTATATACCCATTACTACCACAAATTTGAAGCATAGCATTTGGGACATTTCCCAGGAAATTTCATATATTGCTACTTCTGTCCAAGAAGCTTCTTTGCATTGCCTGCGGTGGCTGATAGCTGCACTGAATTGCAATGAGATATGAAAATCTAGTCACTCAATGTGAATTAGAAATTCAGTCTCCTCGATATCCTTCCCTTCAGAGTCACTGACTCAATGTTAATGAGGATGTGTGTGTACTACTTATCTCAAGGTGTGAGATTAGCAGATGACTGCTGGGCACATGAGTAAAGCTTTTGTGCACTGTGAAAGCAAGAATAAGCCAGCTATTTTAACCCAAGCGCAGGCATTCCCTTCTCTGGATTCCCTGGCGGATCCTTCAGCTGAATCTGAGCCTTAAAAATAAAGCCACTTTCTATGCTTCTCTGTGCATACAGAGAATCTTGCCAAAGCCTTCTATGAGGTATCTGTGAATTTACTCCGGGAGAACACCACACAGTGTCCTTGGCTTCCTGTTCTAAATGATCCACTCCAATGACACACTGTAATACTACTCAAGGTGGGGAGAATGAGCTGCCAAAACCTATTTATCACTTTGCTGGCCTTGAACCGTGCACATCCGTCCAAAGTTATACAAGGGTCATAGGAAGAGCTTTTCTTCTCTCCCGCCTTGCCAACACTAGTATCTTGTATAGAGATTAAAATAACTCATCTAGTGTTTCACTGCATTGGTTTTCCCACCCTACAAAGTGCCATTCTTTAAAAATGTATAAGAGTGAATTTGGGGAAATAGATGCTGGCAATTTCACAAATAAATGTTGAATGTTCAAAACTAGGAGGCATTGGTTAAATAGATGATGGTTATTCATAAAATGGAATATTATGCTACCACTAAAAATAATGTTGAAGAATATTTTCTAAATTTTTAAAAAGATTTTATTTGTTTATTATAGAGAGAGAAAATATGGGGGGAAGGGCAGAGAGAAAGGGAGAAGCCAACTCCCCTCTGAGCAGGAAGGCTGATGCAGGGCTGGATCCCAGAGCCCCAGATCATGACGTGAGCCAAAGGCAGATACGTAACCGGCTGAGCCACCCAGGGACCCCAGTATTGAAGAACATTTAATAAAAATGCCAATATGGCCAGGTTATTCCATTCTATGAATGTGTTTAAAATACCATGGAAAATATTATTCCAGTTTTCTAAAAATATATACACAGGAAAAAGTATAGGAGGATATAGACCAATATATTTTTTTTAGTTACTGTTGAGTGAAAGGATTATGTTTGAACTTTTCATTTCTTTTCTTTCCTTCCTTCCTTTCTTCTTCCCTCCTTCTGTCTTTCATCAGTATTTAAATTTTCTACTGTTGAAATAAACGAAAAAGCTGTTTAAAATACATTAATTAGTGTTGATCCTTATCTAAAATAGAAAGCTTGCCAATTAACATGAAACAATGGGGACAGGTTTTAGAGCATTTTATCTCTGGCATTTAACTTTATATTTTAAAAAAGACACTTTTGAAACTGTGGAGGGGAGTGAGGGGTGATACAGGAGCTCTGCTTTGTTTTTTTATTTTCCTCTAAACCTAAAACTTATCTAAAAATAAAAAGTATTCATTAAAACTCAAAAATCCCCTTTATACTTGCACTGCTTAGCCATCTTTTATTTTCTCACCTTCGCAGGTTATGTTGTTTAGCACAGGTTACATTAATACTTGAGTTTTAACAAGCCATAGGGCAGTGTTTTAGAGCAAGGTGGTCCTGGCCCGAGTCTGGGAAGCACTGGTAGGACGTGATACTGTGGATTTCTCCCTCTGACTGATTCCTCTTGGCCTCTTGAACCTCAGACTCTATCAGCCTCCTGTCTATCCTTGTCATAGACCAAAGCAGACTCTTTACCCCCTGGTTTAGCGAATGAGGTGGTGATGACTCCTGTCCTTGGCCTTATCATTGGTGGCTTTACTGAGAAATCAGTTCAGTGTACACATGGGTTCTAAAAGGTGCCATTACAGGTCTTTTTTTTTTTTTTTTAATTATGATCCAGCCTCCAGAAAACCTTTTTTGAAATGTAAGCATGAATATTGACCATGTTTGACCAAAAAGCAAGATGTGAGGTCCAGGATGAATAAAGCAATGTTTGAGATGAGTATAGGAGCAAGAAAGCCACGATACGTAGGACTGAGATCTCCATCCCAATCCTGTATATCTTCCTTGATGTTCCCTGTGCTTGGCTTGAAGTAGAATCCTGGTCATGATTTTTACCTAACCAACCGATAGTAACGACTTCACCAACTAATTGTAATTACTTCTTCCTCTTCCCTTTCATCATTTCATATGAGATGTCTACTCTGTGCCCAGCTCTGTGCTAGGTTCTGGGGCTAACATGGTGAGAACAAACATCTATAACCCCTTTTCCTTACCAGGCTTACAGTCTAAAGGGAGAGAACTGGTCAAATAACCACACATAAAAATGTAAAGCTGCAGCTGTGACAAGTGATATGAAAGAGAGGTGTGTTTATTGGGGTGGGGGTGCAGTGAATCTAGGAAGCCAGGCAAGGCAGCCACAAGGAAGGAACACTTCAGCTGAGATCTGAAGGGTGAGTTGAACGAGCACAAGGCAGAGAGAGTGAAGGGTTTTCCAGAGAGAACGAACAGCATGTGCTCTACCTAATATTGTTGTTTGGTAGGGGTCTACTAGAGCCCTGAAAAACCTTCAATTTTTAATGTTCTAACTCTTGAACACCCCAAGGGACTCATTCAGGTGAAAGTGAATGTTCTTCTAAACCTATGATATTCATTGTTTCTGTTTTGCTTCAGCTCTAACATTTGTTTTTACAGCTGTACTTTCTGGTCCAGAATTTGAACACATATCATAAAACGGTCCCAAGGAAAGAGTACACATACTGATTGTTCAGATTCTGATTGCTAAATGGCCGCTGTCACCCAGCAGTTATTTCGTCACCTTGATAATTATAAAATAAGCAGCAAAGGTCAAGCTCTCAAATTTAGGCTGTCTTAATAACGTGATTCTCATACACTTTTTAATTTTGCTTAACGTCGCAGCTTTAATTTTGGGTCCAAGCTAAATTAGATTGAGCTTTGCCTGCAAGTTGTTTTCTTTGTAACTTTTTGATAAAGAGTTTTGTCAAGCACTGTTTTCAATGCTCAAATTTAGAGAACTTCAAAGACAATTAGTCCTGGTCAGAGCACTCATCTGTGATTATTTTCATGGTGAAATGGTAGTATTAAATCTCCCTGATGTTAAGGGAATGATTTTTACTTCAAAGCACAGTTCCAGAATATTCTGTATGGTCTTGCCACAAGTTCACGTTCTTTAAGGTTTTATTCTTCGAAGAGCTGTTCAAGGAATACAGTAGCAAGAAAATGGATGAAAAACAGATGGGGTTCTTGTTCCAGGGCTTGATTGGTCACTTTCTTTCTTTAAACCTTCAGCCAGTAACGTCATTCATTTCTTCCTTGTACAGAATGGTACTGTGCCCATGTTAAAACTTGAAAAATGACAAAACATACGGCATGGTGGTGGAGTGGCAGCAGGAAGCGTTATGTGTGGTTAAGTTTTTGAGTTAGAAAGACTCCAAACTCTGTCTTGATAAGATATGGTAACAGAAGCCAAATGGAGAGAGAGAGAAAATTATTATCAAATCATTTTTTAAGACAAAAAGAAATTGAAATAGAATGGTAATGTTTTTGAAAAATGTTGACCTAAAAGATAGTATGACATAGTTTGAAGTATGATATTATGAACATAAATGCAGAATAACAGTTAGTGTCTTTAAATATGACTAAGTGTAGCTGGAGAAAAATAATAAACTCTGTTAGATGACCCAGAGTATTATTGATGGGTTGCTAGGACAGTTTCTCAGCAGGATTGCAAAGATTTTCCGTGCTTTCTCCACATATGACATCTGACTTATTATTTGTACTGTAAAGTGTTCTTACAGTAGAAGTATTCATTTTCTTTCCAGACTTCCCTTTTGTATTTAGACCCAAGTTTGTCTCTGTTATCCTTTTCCCCAGGTTACTTCCCTGATCTATATCCTTGAATTAATTTATATACGGTATAAATAATCCCAGCTTATTAGAGCCATATTGAATTTACTGTGCTGACTGGTATTCGCAACCTATGACCACTGCTGGTTACAAGCCTGTCATTTGCATAATAATTATTCTACTGAGATGATCTGAAGCTGGAAGTTTCCCTGCCACTCTCAAGACATCTGCTGCCAGGACTAGACTTCTCTTCTCTCCCTTTTTCTGTTTTTCTTTTCGGCTGTTTTGCCTTCTGTAACTAATGGGACAATTAATTGGTTATTTTCTTAAAAAAAGAAACATGCTTACATAAGTAGGCTTCTAGAAGCACTCATCCTAGTGGAAAACTGTAGATGACTCCTCCCAAGAATATATTAATAATATTCTAAATTATAAATCATAGTTTATTGAGCGCTTTTTATGTGCCAGGCACTAATTAAGCTCGCTACTTTATATGATTATCTAATTGAAACCCGTGGGTAGGCCTCTTTTATGTCAACTTCTCAAATGAGGAAATTGAAGCTCAAGTAAGGAAAGAAACTTGCCCAACATCTCATAAACAGTCAATGGTGAAGCTAGAATTCAAACTGCATGGGGCATATTTTAACATGGTGGTTGTTTCTTTTTCCACATAAATAAAGTCACACTTCATTGTATTAAAGTATCTTCTGAATGTGAGCTTATTCAATGAGTCTTCACCCCCACCCATTATGCCCCCACTGTCTCATGCCTGCTTTCAGAGACTTTAGTGATCTAGAACTTTCTCCCGAATTGTCTTCAGAACTCCCTGAGGTTGGTATAATAATGTAGCTTGAAGATGAGGCATAATTGGGTTCTATGATGTCTTTAGGACATCTGCCCAAGTACTGAATCCCTCCCTCCATTTATAATTTCTGCAAGTTTCATTCCATTACCAGTGTATTGTTTGATGTTTCTTTAATAACAGCTTTCCCATTGCATTCAAGTATTTGATCAAGAAATGGATGTTTTGGGAGCTATTGCCCAAAGAAGGTAAACTTGGGATGACTTTGATATTTTATATAAAGAACAAATGTCTTAAGGAAGGAGGGAAAAGGGAGTATGTGATTGCAGTTTGCCTCAAAATTAGCAGCAAATGGTAGAAGATCCAGGATAGACTGCTGATGCCTTGAGCTTAAGCTAGAATAAAATTTTGATAAGCAGAGAATTTGCCACAGGCGCCCTTGTCCAAGAACTACTTATATTCATCTGGGGTGGCCATAGAGGTTAATTTAATCAAGTAAATCTAATTTTAGTGATTAAGGAAGTCATTTGGGATGAAGAGACCTTGAATAAATTCTGAGCACCTTCATCAAATAGCAGTGAATCTTATTCAAGTTATGTAGGGGTCTTCCCTTGAGAGATAAGCAGGAATGTCCTAGAATCAGACAGATTTGGTTTGAATCCTAACTTCCCTGTTTATCAGGTTTGAGACTTTGGGCAAATAATTTCACCTCTCTGAACTTTACTTTTTTTAATCTGTTGAAGGATAAGGATCTTTAAGTGGATTTATGAACATGAGATCAGTCACCTCTCCTTTGTTTTCTTTTTGTCTCTTTATAAAATGGGAACTATTTTAAATGTTTGATAGCTTTTCTCTAAGAAATTATGCCTCTCTTACTAGCTCTGCAGAATTGTTACACTGGGGGAATAAGTTGCACACAGAATAATTGCTCTGGATTTTTGTTACATTAGGGCTTCGAATATAAAGTTTAATTATGCAGTTTTATACTTTTAAAGTGGAAAGTCATAAAATCAGTATTTATAAATTATGAATAAAGTCCAACAAAAACATTATTCCAAATACTACTTCCAATTGTCTAGAAGATGAAATCTGTCTTATTAAGTAGCATGTATTAAGCTCCTATTATGACTTGCAGGACTTTGTCTTATGTCTTTTAAGTATGAACATATATTTCTATGAACAAAGCTTCCATTTTGTCATCTCAATGTGAAAATAATTCAGAATGTTACTAGATGAATGATTCTTTTTGGTAGGCCAAGCTCATTCACATTTGTTTTTGAGCTTTCATATCACCACGCATTTGTTACTTTATGTGTGTTCCATGTAACGATTAGCAGTCTTGTTACTCAAGAGACTAAATTCCTGGAATGTACTCAAAAAGTAGGTTTCCTTGTGTCTAATCACACGTATGATATTACATCTCCTCTCCCTTGGAGCGAAAATACTTTATTTTACTGTGTGTCACAGTTGAATCATATTTTATCCTGCTATTACATCTATATCATGGTAGGAGAAAAGTCAATGTGTTTGAATCAATTTTAAAAAATGTAGGTAGGGGGCCGCCAGGCTGGCTCAGTCGGTTGAGTGTCTGCCTTTAACTCAGGTCATGACCCCAGGGTCCTGGGATTAAGCCCCAAGGGGCTCCTGCTCAGCAAGGAGTCTGCTTCTCCCTCTGGCCCTCTGCCCCCCGTGCTCCCTCTCGCTCTTGCTCTCTCTCAAATAAATAAATAAAATCGAGCTCTTGATTTTGGGTATCAATCAGAATACCATTCATCCCACTCCTCAATTCCCCAACTGACTAGAAATAATATTTTTGCTACTAGATATGCGTGTTAACATGCAAAACAATACCTATCATTCTTTGTTTGGTTCTCTCATAACTAGGATTTGAGTTTGAACAGAAATGAAGACGAAAATTTCCAAATCAGCTCCCGTGTACTTGAAACTAAGTAGATTGATGGAAATCCAAGATAATTCCTCCATGGGCAACAACTACTACTACTGCTACTAGTATTAGTACTAAGAGTACTAATATTACTACTGCTGTCATTATTTCGTGTATCATATTTTATAATTATAATAATATATATTTTTAAGTCGCCTAATAGCATAGCTCCCTTGACTAAAAGGCTTATGCCACATCTGGATGTAATGACATCAGGCCAGCTGGCTCCGTCACCCCTCTGTCCACCCAAACTGTGGGTTTGGCGAAAGCGACTGATCGTTTCTCTCCTACCATTGTCTACTAGTGTTGCGTTTCCTTTCCAAGGGCTGAGGAAGGACTGAGCAAAGCAATCAGATTTGCATAATGGAAATAGGGGGACATATTGCCTTTATGAGAATTTCTCGTGACACACCTCCCCAGGGAAAAAGTCCTTAAAAACTACCATCTGATCTCCCAGCCCTAGAGCACTTCGCACATAGGGTTCATTTTCCAAATGAATAAATAACACAACTGCAGTAAGCAGAAGCCTGCCCTAGAGGAGCCGCAACGAAAGGCAACAGAAGGCAGAACCGTGGACTCTCATCCACAACCCATCGTACTCTGAAAAGCCTTGCTGATGTGTATCTCCCATCTCCTCGTTTGTACCGAAAATACCTTCTATTCTGCAAAGTAGAAGAAGGTCTCCTGAGACAGGAGTGGACTGGTATGTGCTAGTAGTGGTTTAGAGCAGGGGTTTGGAGACAGACGACCTGGGCCCGAATCCCAGCTCTCCCACTTACCAGAAGCCCAGCCTTGGACAGGGCCTTCTGTGTAGCGTCGTGAGGACTTGCTGAGAGAACAAGCGGAAAACACTTAGCAACGGGCCTGGCAGGGAGTAAGGGCTCAGTAAATATTAGCCATCAGTACTGGCAGCAGAGTGTAGGAGTTCGCCTTTGTGTTTTCCCCACCAGTGGATGTTTGGAATTCAAGAAAGGCCTAACGTTATATAAGCGTTCGGCATATTGAAAATAGAGAAATGTCAACACAGACCTATAAAATTATAGCATGATTTCAGGATTGACATTTCTATTGTATTCTATTTATTTATTTTTTAAAGATTTATTTATTTTTATTTGTGATAGAGAGAGAGACAGAGAGAAAGAGGCAGAGACACAGGAGGAGGGAGAAACAGGCTCCATGCTGGGAGCCCACGGCAGGACTCGATCCTGGGACTCCAGGATCACGCCCTGGGCCGAAGGCAGGCGCCAAACCGCCAAGCCACCCAGGGATCCCCTATTATACTCTATTTAAAAGGCACTTGGGTAATGCTTTTAACTGAAAATATGATGCAATGTATTTTTGCCACTCACAATATAATTCCAGGATAAATTCCGAATTCATAGTTGACTTCTAGGCACATAGTGCCCAGTATGGCACTATGCAGTTCTTGAACTTTATGGTCTTTTGGGACCTCTTTATATTCTTATAAATACTTCAGAAACCCCAAAAAGCTTTGTTTATGTAAGTTTTATCTGTGTGAAATTAAACCGGACAATAATAAACCCATTACCTGTTAACACATAACATATCTTTACAAAAAATAACTACATTTTCAATAACAATTTATATATATATATGCATATATATAAAATGAGTAGCATTATTTTAAATTTTTGCAAATTTCTTTTGATGTCTTGCTCAATAAAAGGCAAGTGGATTCTCCTATCTCCTTTTGTGTTCAGCCTGTTGCATTATCATGTCAGGTAGCTACTGTGTATTCATTAGACAATGAAAATGAAAAAGACAAATAATGTATCATGCCACATACCCACATTTTGAGGCCCTTCATAGGTCAGAGGCTCTACCGAGTGGCCCTCTGAGTAGCCCTGTGACAGCTTTGTATAATACAGCACACAGTAATTTTTTCACAGAGGAAGTGAAATTACCTGGGCTTCTACCTCCTTACTCTCTGATCTAACTCTATGACTTTTTTTTTTTAATTTAAAATATTTGTTCTCCAGTAATTCACTGAGCCAGGCATTTTGTCTTGGCTTCTGAGTATTATGGAAAAATATTAGGGGCTCATTTTTTAAAAGATTTATTTATTATTTATTTAAGAGAGAGAAAGAGCACATGAGAGGGGCAGAGAGTGAGGGAGAAGCAGACTCCCCACTGAGCAGGGAACCCAACGTGGGGCTTGATCCCAGGACCCTGAGATCATGACCTGAGCCAATAGCAGACGCCTAACCAACTAGGCCACCCAGGCGCCCCGGGGGTTCATCTGAAATAATTACTTTTCTGGACCTCAGTGTCGCCATTTGAAAACAAATGAGAAAATTGGACCAATTGAGCCCAAGAATCCCCATTTTGGTGTGATGTTGTTTTTCTCAATTAAAATGAACAGATTATCATTAAAATGGAAGAAAGAGCTTGCTTGATGTGTCTAGTTCCTATAGATCTAAGGATCTTTTACTGTGTGCAGTTTCAGCTTGCCCAATCGCAAGGAGCAATAAATTTGTTCCGAGATTTTTGAAGGGATCGCACTTGGCCTTCTGCCCTTTCAGGGAGTCTTGAACTGAATTACATTGCACTGAATTAGTGTCTGAAACTCAGCTGTATGGAAGAAGGGGCTTACAAGATTACCCCTTCCCGGCCCATCTGGAAAAAGAATAGATTTTACCAAAAGGCATTTGCAAACTGGAGAGGCGTAAGCTGAGCTCTGCTTGTTTATGAGTTAGTGTGTCAACAGTCAGTCAGGCTCTGACATCTGACACAACAAGGACCCATACAGACCCACCTGCCACCTGGCACTCACGGGACCTCTGAGATTCCCATCGTCGAGCCTCTGTTTCCTCATCTCTAGAATGCCTACCTCATGGGGTTGCCGTGAAGATTGGACGAGACAAGATACTGTCATGCTAGGCCCACAGTGGTTCCAAATGGCGACTCTGTTCTTCACTGGGTTCCTTTGTCTGTGGGATGGCGCTGATGACACCTCCCTTTCACAGTTGTGGGAGGATTTAACCAGCATAAGGCAGCATAAGGCCTAGCATATAGGAAGAGTTCAATCAATAATAATGATATATAATTTACTATTACATACTATCATATAAATTGCATAATAGTTGTCTATTTCTAGAAAGAGTCATATAAAATTTCTATAATTTATGTAACATACAATAGTTCATTATATTTTATTACTCTTACTTGCGCAAGTATTCCGAAACATCTGCTCTACTATTGTGTACTGTACAAAAGATGTTGTATTCTTCAGTTTGTGTGTCTGTTCGGTTATTTTGGCAGGCAGATCCCCAGCCTGGTGGTAGGTGAGACCCCAGACGTGGGCTAAGAGAAGAGGGAGCTATCATATGGGTCCCAGGGTGGTCTCGTGACTCTCAAAGCTGGGTAGTCTCCTCCCAGTGTCTGTTGCTGCTCAGCTGCATTTCCCTGCAGGGAGTTGAGGCTGGACAGGGATTGATCGTTCGGTTGCCTTGAGTAAAAGGAATATTTGTATTCTTTCTGTGGGCCCCCTCCCGCCTTCCTGTCTGCCGCTATCTACTAGACGCTGTCTGCTCCCCACTCTTCCTCCATTCTCCTCCCACTCACCTCCAAAAGTAGCCCGAGGCTTCATTTTGCTCCATCTGCCTACCAGCTGAATGTTCAGCAAGATAACCGAGAAATTCCCTACGGTGGCAAAGGTTTTGCAGTTGTCACCGTGTGAACAGTTTATTCAACGGTAGGTGAATGATGTCAGGGGCATTGGGACTTTAGACATTTTGCCAGAGCAGTATATCCTCTCACTCTGTTCTGGAAATGCTAAAACAAATGAACAGCAACAACAACAACAAAAAAACCCCATCAATTCAATTGATTGAACAAAATCTTTCTCGAGATTGCTTAGGGAATTCTGGTTTTATCCAATAAACTCTATGGTTTCTGTGGTGACCATCTCAAGACTGGTGTCCTTCATTCTAGGAAATGTTCTTATATTACTTCTTTGATACTTGGCACATTTTTTTGTACCTCTTTCTGTTCACATCCTGAACCCAGAATAATTCTCTAAGGGTTTTTTTCTTTCCAATTTTCCACTTCATTTCCCTTTTTTTCTTGGTGTAAGATTACTTCAGCTTTATCTTTCAACACTTCTTTTGGTCTTTCAAATTATTTCTGTTATCATTTTGAACTCACGAGAGCTCTTTCTTATTCTCTGAGTGTTTTAAGGCATCCTGTTCCTATTACATGGATGCAATTCTCTTTTCTCAAGGTATCCCTATCATTTTGGTAATCCCCTACATTATTTGTATATCCTCTGAATTTCTTGATTCTGTTTTTTTGATCCGTGTCTTTATGCTGGAGGCTTATCTTAGATGTCTGGCAACTCTATTCATCTTGATTTATTTATTTTTATTGTTTTGAAGATTATTTATTTACTTATTCATTAGAGACACAGAGAGAGGCAGAGACAAAGGCAGAGGGAGAAGCAGGCTCCTCGCAGGGAGCCCAATGTGGGATTCGATCCCAGGACCCCAGATCACGCCCTGAGCCAAAGGCAAATGCTTAACCATTGAGCCACCCAGATGCCCCGACCTTATTCATCTTTAAGAGTGAGGCACTAAGTGGTTCTGTGCCTGGGTAGGCCTGCTTTTCCTACCTGGTGGGCCTCACTAAGCAAACAAGCCCCTGCACTTAAATAGAAGTATCTGTGGGTCTTTTCTCTCAGGTTGGTCCATTTCTCCAGAAAGGGCTCGTCCAACCCAAGGCTTCTTAGGTCTGTAGGCTAAGGTCTACTTTTTTGTATTTATATAATTTTTTACCAATAGCAATCAAGGTATGTTGAATCATACTATTGCTGTTGTGGGTGTCTTGAGGGACTATTTATACTCACCACTAATTTGAAATACAGCAGCTTGGGACCTAACACTAGATCTTACTATTTTATATGGCAATAAAAAACTACATCTATCACAATTTTTGTCCATTTTGGGAATTGTATTTCAATATAATTAGTTTTCTTAGCAATCTTATGCATTTTATTTCATACATTCAAAAGCATCATTCTGCACATGATTCCATAAGCTTCGCCAGACTGCCGGACATGCCTGTGGCACACAGGCACACACAAAATGGTCCAGAATTCTCTTGCTGTCAAAAAAAAAAAAAAAAAAGAAAAGAAAAGAAGGAAAGAAAAAAGAAAAAAGAGTTCCCTTTCAGTTGCCTTTCTGAAGCTTTAAGGCTTACTGCCAACATTCTCAGAACTGCTCAGGGAAAGAGGGGTGAGCTAAGAATCACCTTTAAGTGAGAGCCCCCACCTTTGCTATTTTTGGTGTCCCAGGCATGGGGAGGCCCTCTATTTCATTTTAGCCAAGATTAACCTCCTTCTCCTTGGAAGCAAGGGAGAAATCAGTCACCTAGCTGAGGTTGATCTGGGGAAGATATCTGATAGTCTGACTTTCAAACACTGACCTCTACTCTCCACCTCCAGCAGCTCCTGGTACCCCAATTCCAGAGTGTTTCTGAGGTGTCATGGCTGAATCGCAGGTTACTCAAGGGTTTTCTCATCATGTCCTTTTTTTTTTTTAAAGATTTTTTTCTATTTATTCATGAGAGACACAGAGGGAGAGGCAGAGACACAGGCAGAGGGAGAAGGAGGCTCCCCAAGGGGAGCCTGATGTGGGACTCGATCCCAGGGCCCTGGCACCACAACCTGAGCCAAAGGCAGACACCAACCACTGAGCCACCCAGTTGCCCCACCATGTGCTTTTTGACCTTGCATCAGGTTCATTCCCTGTCCTATTTTCTTGTCCTTGTAGGTTAGTACCTTTCCTGCTTTCCTGTCAGTTTTGGAAGCTGATATAAACTTGTATATTCAATCTTCCACATTTAACTGAAAGTTCTCAAGTTGTTTCTTAAGCAATTGATAGAATGCAAACTCAGAGATTCAAGCCAAAAGTTCATTAAAGGCAGCCTGTGAGGGGCAATCTTGCATTCTTTTTTGACGATAGTTTTGAACTTTGGCTGCAAATCAGGATCACCCGAAGAGTTTTAAAACTATTGATGTCTAAGCCCACCTTCAGGGCTTCTGATGCTGGCCTAAGGCATGGCCTGAGAATAACAATTTTTAAAACTCTCCAGGTGGCTGTAAGGTACAGCCAGTCCACTGTTAATACAGTCTTTGGTCTGGAAATCCTGCATATATTTTAAAAAGCCATTTTCCCTCGGACATTAGGTGTATTTGAACTGAAGACACAGCTATCTATGTGGTTGTCTGACTTGAATATTATAAAAAACATACATTATTTTTGTTTTGCTAAATATACAGGCACTTCATGTCTTTTCCTAAAATAAGTGGATCTCTTCTCCCTTCCAAAATTATGTGAAAACACACCAATAAATATTACTTATAAACAAAATAGGACTCTCTTATTTAAATAATCTATTTAATAGCACAGAACACTAAAACTACCATTTCTGTCCTAGCATTATTAAAGTAGACTTAATATTAGTCATATGTGTAATTAGACTTGTAATTAACTATAAAATCCAGCTGCCTGCTGAATGGTCAGTCATCTGATTGTGTTAGTGACACTGCAGTTAGGCACTGAGGGTGGGGGAGAGATGTCCTTTGCTTGAATTCTGGAGATGGCCTGTAAGGAGTGCTGAGTGAGTCTCTGCCCACCCAGCTGCTTTGAATTAGTGCTGATGACTTTCTGGCTGCACACCCAATACGAGGTGTATATGACTTTATTTTTCTGCTCTACCACATTGGAAAACTACAAGAAGCCTCTAGTATCCTTGCTCTCAGCCTTGAATGGCACATGCCTTCCGTCCTGCTCTTAGGAGCTTTCATTCTGCTCTGATTCCTCTTCCCCTTCCCTCACTGTGTTCCAATGTATGCAAGGATCTAGAACCAAAGGAGACAGAGAGATGTATAGGAATGTAAATTATTAGTGGCTAATGATAGTTCTTTACTAGAGCAATTGAACAACGAGAAACACACCGTATATTACGGGAGATCCTGTCTCTATGAGGGAGTCCTGATAGTTCACGCTACTTGTCAGGGTTCAAATTGCATTTCATATGTGGTTGCGTGATTTAATTGAATAATATTTAGAGAAATATTAAATATCAGCCCCTCCGTTGCGGATAAAACAGAATCAGCACTTTTCTATAAAATCTGCTCTTTTTCCTTTACTGAAGTCCAAAGCTGTCACTTCTTTGAAGGCCAAGAAATACATTTCACATTAACATTTTAGAGATGTCGATGGGGCCCAATCTAAACTGTGGCTGAAGCTGAATGCTCAGGATTTGCCATAAGAATGGACATCCCCTGGGTCCTCACCTGAGGGTTATTAAATTGATTTAGTCTAGGCCCACTGGTTGTATTTTAATGCAGCTTAGCTGTAAAAATACAAGGCCCCTTTGTGTAATACAGGCAGTGCATTGTTATTTTTCTAAGCCTGTCAATGTAAAAAATGTGTCTGTTTGCCTTCCCTTATGACCTGAATTTTTTTTTTTTTTTTTTTTTAGCTATATTGCAGAGTAGCAGGACACCCTGGAAATGTTGGTTTTGGAAGGTACCTTGAAGAATAACATAAAAAATTCTGGCAACATAATTTGGTAAAGGTGCCAGAGGTACACATGTTCATTTGGGGGTGCTGTATTACCCTTTCTTTTTTGCTAAGTACTAGGACTAGGAGTGAACCACAGTAAGAGTCTCTAAGAGGCTGGTGGTTCTTCTGATGGTGGTCTGCTGTGGCTGGAGAAGCCATTTTCACGGTAGCAGCCAAGCAAAGGGGCACATGCTCCGATACCCAGAACCCCAGGAAGCCACACTAAATATATACGGAGCCCAACACTTACCCAAAATAAAGCAGATGGCATTGGACTTGCCAGGGCGTTTGGCATAGTTTGTTGTGGATCGTTGCAGGACTCATGTGTCTGTCATAAGATTCTCTCAAGTCCTAGTGTTTTTCTTTTTGTTTTGTTTTTTTCTTTTTGGCATGGAGACATCAGTAGCCATTTCTTTAGATATGTCTTCCTGTGGGTTCTTCTAGGGTGGTTCTGTTTTATTCTTGTAGGTATTGGGATGAATACCTTACAGGAAATTGCCACCCAGCTTCATATGTGGTTTTGTAGCAGGCTTATTTTTGGGCTACTTTCCATACCCCTGGGACTCCCAGGCATTCTTTCCCAAGGGTCAGCTTCCAGCTGCGGACATTTCAGTGCTACAAGTGAACACCAGAGAGGGGCCATGGCACTTTTCTGTCAATCACCCTGCTGTGGTGTGGCCTCTGAGATGCTTTCTTCAGAGGGTCATTGATCCCAGTCCCATTGCCACAGGCTCTGGACTTTTGCAGGCGTCAGTTAGAATCAAACCCTAGCCACAATCCTGCTGTGTGGCCACCGGCAAGCTACTTAACGTCTTGGAATGTCAGCTTCCTAATATGTAAGATGGAGATTAATAGCAGACCTTTAAGGGGTTGCTTCAAAGATTAAATCAGACACTGAATGCAAAGTGCCTAGTAGATAGTAAGTGTTCAATAAATGTTAGCTACTGTAATTAGGTGTGATTACTGCTATGACTCCGAAAATCCTGACCTTAACCCATGCCCTGTACCTACAACCACAAACCCCTAAATTATCATTATCCCCCCCTTAATCTGTTAAATTTAACTATTTATTTATTTATTTGATTTTTATTTTATTTTTTTCATGAGAGACACAGAGACAGAGAGGCAGAGGAAGAAGCAGGCTCCATGCAGGGAGCCTGACGAGGGACTCAATCCCAGGTCTCTGGGATCACGCCCTGAGCCAAAGGCAGACACTTAACAGCTGAGCCACCCAAGCGTCCCAAGTTTAACTTTTTAATGTTGGACTGAAAAGGCTTCATTTTTGATGACCAAGTTGATCCTTGTGATTCATTATTCCACCCATCTCCGGCTTCTTTTACTCAAGCTTTTAGTTTTCTTGAAACAGCATTGGTTAAGATGTCCTCTTGTTCTTTGCCACCGATTTTTATGGATCACCGTATATTTTTCAATTCAAGTTCAACAAATGTCCATCAGGGATCTACTGCTTGATAGGTACCCCGCCAGGAGGTAGGGATGCAGAAGTGATGAATACTTGATTCTTGCCCTTGAGGAGCCTTAAATGTAGTGGGTCAGCAGCCCTGTAAAAAGTCAACTAAGATACAACAGGCTAACTTGTCGGAAATTATAGGAGAGATGAAAAATACACAGGGGCCCAAGGAGAATGCTCCTGACTCAGGCCAGAAGAGCCGGGGGGGTCTTCACCAAGGACGGTAGACGGCCAGGTAGAGAGCTGGCGCTTCCTGTCCAGGCAGGGGGACAGCAGCTGCCGAGGCCTGGCAGTGAGCAGTAGAATGGTACATTTAGAGAGTTGCAGGAGAACCCCTGGGATCGAGACCAGGGCATATGGAAGTGGGGGAGCCTAGATCGCAGAGAGCTTTGTCTCTCCTCCTGAGGGATGCAGACTCGGGCCTGTCCACTGTGGGAGAGCCCATGTGGGGTTTTCAGCAGTGAACTCCCTGTTTTCTTTTTCAGTCGGGTACCGCTTGCACATAGTAGAGTGCAGGAACCGGAAGTCTGGGCCTAATGACTTTTGCATGTGTGCGCACCTGCGTGTGTATACAGCGTTTCCAGCAGCAGCCTCGTCCGTCTTTCCCTCGGTCCCCCGAGAGGTAACCACCCTCCTGACCCCTCCCACCATCCATTAGTTTTGCTGGTGTTGAGCTTTATATAACTGGATTCACACAGTTTGTGCTCTCTTGTGTCCGGCTTCTCTTATTCAGCCTTGCATCTGGGAGAGCCATCCACGCTCTTGCATAAAGCAGTTGCCTGTTCTTTCCAAATGGTGGCGCGTCATCTGGCAGTGCCTCTGCAGTCACTTGCGATTGCTGATTTTTTTTTTCAGTTGTCCTCAAACTACCTGAAACTGGACCAAGAATAAACTCCTTCCCCACTTTCTTTACTGCCCCTTTTTATAAAATGGTCATTTACAAAAGTCTCAGTGACCATTTGGCCTTTAAGTTGGGAGCTGTCCCGCTACCCCACCTGGAGGACCAAGCATCTGTCAGTAGCTGGTGCCCTTAAGACCGTGAACATCTCAAATGGCCATTGGTTCAAAGGTGTTCTAGTTCATGATGTAAGGTCTTTTTCTTTTTACTCTTTATTGCCTCCCATGGTCATGGTCATGGAAGGTCTCTACTTCATCGACTAACAACTGATTATTGAGCACTATGTGCCAGACACTAGGATACGTGAACTTCATCTGGAGGATTGGAAAGTGCTTTCCTAACAAAATGACACTTGATCTGAGAAGGATGAGCAGGAGTTAGCTGGGAGAAGGGAGGGGAGCAGCATATGCAAAGGCCCTAAGGTGGGAAGACCCCCTCAAAGTCCCAGAATCTAAAAATAAGCTGGTGTATCTGGAATGAAGAAGGAAAGGGAAAGGATAACAGAGTGGGAGTGGGCGACATAGACAGTGACCCGATCATGGAAGAGATTGTGATCCCTGAAGGATCTTGGATTTTATTATAAAGGCGATGTAGGTGCACCTGGGTGGTTCAGTCCGTTAAGTGTCTGCCTTTGGCTCAGCTCATGATCCCAGGGTCCTGGGGTCTAGCCCTGTGTTGGGCTCCCTGCTCAGCAGGGAGTCTCCTCCCTCTGCCTGCCACATCCCTGCTTGTTCTCTCTCTCTTTTCTCTCTGTCAAATAAATAATTTAAATCTTTTTTAAAAAACAAAAGCAATGTAAAGCCTTTGAAAGGTTTTAAGAAGGGGAGTGATGTGATCTCTGTTTTTGCGTTTTTTAAGATATTAGAATCCCTTGGGCACTTTTATACAGAAAGGGGCACCCACTGCCAGATATCTACCTGACGTATAGATAGGCTCAGGCCCTATGGGAAAATTAGCTGCAATGGGGGGACCAGTCACTATTCTTTGATGGTCTCCTCTCACTTCTAACATGTCTAGGTCTTTATGTTTTTTTTCTTCCTTGCAACCAAGACTTCTGGAACTGCCTTCCTTTGACCTGAATATGAATATGAAGTGCTCAGTAACACTCATTTTAAAATCCTTACTTTCCAGGCAGCCCAAGTGGCTCAGTGGTTGAGCGTCTGCTTTCAGCCCAGGACGTGATCCTGGAGACCCGGGATCGAGTCCCACATCGGGCTCCCTGCGTGGAGTCTGCTTCTCCCTCTGCTTGTGTCTCTGCCTCTCTCTCTCTCTCTGTGTCTCTCATGAATAAAGAAATAAGATAAAATAAAAAGAAATAAAATAAAATAAAATAATAAAATCCTTACTTTCCTTTTCATTGAAATCTTCTTTCAAAGATGGTACCTCAGGATCTTAAGTTTAGAGTGGAGAACACTCGGATACATCAATAGTGTACTTCAGTATCATTAGCTTTATTCTGTGTCCAGACTGAGAAACCATTCAGTGACATAAGCAATCGTATTCAACAGACTGATTAACCCTAGCCACTGTAATTAAAAAAGAAAAAACACTGCAACCCAGTGGCTCAGCAGTTCAGCATCTGCCTTGAAGTTGAATCACCGTGTTGTCCCCTCGAAGCTAATGTAGCATTGTGTGTCAAACTAAACTCAAATAAAACACATTTTTAAAAATAAAGAATGGGGCAGCCCCAGTGGCCCAGCGGTTTAGCGCCGCCTTCAGCCCAGGGCTCGATCCTGGAGACGTCCCACGTCGGGCTCCCTCCACGGAGCCAGCTTCTCCCTCTGCCTGTGTCTCTGCCTCTCTCTCTCTCTCTCTCTCTCTCTCTCTCTCTCATGAATAAATAGATAAAATCTTTTAAAAGAATAAAAGTAAACAATGTTAAAACCCAACTCAAAGTGGCATGATCTCCGTCAGGCCGGGCCGTAGAGTTGTGATAACCGTCACCCAAGAAGTCGCCCCGAGCCCGAGCTCCCTTGCCAGGTGTCCCTACAGTCCCAGAGTCCTTAGCTGCCAGCCACACGGTTGGGTGGCCCAGGAGTGACCCGAGGCTGCGCGCCCCGCCGCCAGGGCCCCCGGAACCCAGCGGGAAGGGGGAGGCCGACAGGTGGCCTTCCGGCCCGCAGTGAAGACCGAGCGGTGGACCCGCTGCCCTGGGGTGAAAGGAGCCAGACGTGTGGCTTCCTGGCGGCGCGACTCTTCATCCTTTCGGTCGCTGAGTGCCGGGAGCTGCCGCCGCGGCTCTGGGGACACGCGGGCCAGGGGCGCCGGCGGGCCCTGCTCCGTGGGCCTAGAGGGGGGCCAAGAGACAGACGTGACACGGTGGCACCAATGGACATTGGCTCGTGACGTTGCACGGAGGCCGTGAGGGCGGCAGCGACGTTCCGAGGAGCAGGAACTGGGGGCCCCGGGCCGGCGACAGGAGCCGGGGCCGCTCCCAGGGCCCGAGCGGTGGCTCCTGGCAGGTGGGGTGCAGGCGGGCTCCGCGCTGTTGCTGGAGCCCCCTGGGCCGGGTGGCGCCCTCGTCGCCCCGCAGGACCCTCACGTTCCCCGCGGTCCCCTGGTTTGTCGACCACATGTGGCCCGACACCGCACCGGCCCGGCCACTCGCTGTGTGGCCCGCGTTGTCGCGAGCAGCTGTCCCCACCCCATCCTGGGCCTCGGAAGCACCCAGAGTTGTTTTCAAGACTTAAAGAAAAATTTTTTTTTTCTTCTGGTTTCAAAAGTGAACATTAGAAACCAATATTAAAGGGGGAAAATTCCCTTAACTCCGCGATAGGACAGTTTTGCTTCCGTGGATCGCAGAAGAGGGCTTGTGGGCCTGTGTGCGTGGACCAGACTGTCTGCTGTTGGGTTGTTTTTGTTTTCTTTTTTCTTGTTTTTGCCTCAGTACAGTGTCTTCTGGTCTACAACAGAAGTAAATAAATACTTGCTGGCTGCATCAAAGAACGTGAGTGAATAAATGCTAATTGAAGACATTTCTAGACGTGCTGAAAGGCTACGAGGAGAAACATTAGAATGACCTAAAATAAACTGAGCAACAACGGCAAAAGAACCTATAACCCCTCCACTGAAATGCACAGATTTTGCGTGTGCATTTTTATGCAGTTCTAATGGACCATTTTGTATCCTGTTTTTCTAAAGGAACATTTTAATGGCCTTTCTCCTAAAATATTTTGTATAATTGCCTGACATGAGGTAGAGTTGATACCATTATCAGAAATTTGACGAAGATAAACTCAGACTCCGATTAGATGGCGGGGTACAAGGGCACAGCCAGGCAAAGTCCCCTGATTCCAAAAGACACATTCCTTCCACTCGCCGTGCCCTGCTGCCTCTCTGTTTACTCTTATATGTCATCCTGTCACTTGGGAACAAAATGAGGGGGGAGGTGGCTAATGGCAGTGACACGCATGGTTTAGAGAACCAGGAAGCCAGACTGCCTGGATTTCCATCCCAGTTCCTCTGCGTGAACTTGCACAAGGTACTTAACAGCCTCTGGACACCTACCGCTTCGGGCTGTCCTAAGGATTAAATAAATTAATACAGCATGAAAAGTGCATGGCACATGCGTGGCAAGTGATGTGCACGACGTGAGTGCTTGTGGTCATTGCTGTTGTTACTCTTGCTACCGGTAATCTACATCCAGGTCACTGTTCATTCCTCTACCACCATGAAGATTATGGATGGGGGGGCGCCTGGGTGGCTCATGGCTCAGTTGGTTGAGCATCTGCCTTCAGCTGAGGTCATGATCCGGAGGTCCTGGGTTCGAGCCCTGCCTCCGGCTCCGTGCTCAGTGCGGAGTCTGCTTCTCCCTCTCCCACTGCCCCTCCCCTTGCTTATACAATCTCTCTCTCTCTCTCTCTCTCTCTCTCTCCCCCCCCCCCCCCGTAATAAATATATAAAATCTTTAAAGAGAAAAAAAGGATTTTGCATGTGCCAGACAGAGCTCCATGGATTAAGAATTGCCAGAATGGCAATTCTGGGCAGATGTTCTTGAAAGTGTGTGTTTTTGCCCTCACTGGTAAATTCCAGACTCCCAAAGGTTGAGATCTGTCCCTCTCTATATGGAAATAAACATGTGAAGTCTCCTGAGCTAAATAAACTGAACTGGGATAAAAGCAGGTACTCTACTCCTTTGGGCTCATTTTTTGGGAAATGCATTATTATGATTATTTTAAAATAAGCTCTGTGCCCAACGTGGGGCTTGAACTCACAACCCCAAGATCAGGAGTTGCATGCTCTACTGACTGAGCCAGTCCGGTGCCCCCTGGGACATGTACTCTGACTCTCCCTCAGCTGTTCATCTGGTTCACTCTGCAAGCTAAAAGTGGTCCCCAAGATTGTTATGATGGTTTCCTTTTTTTTTTTTCAGGTCAAGACAATACCACAAAGGTTAAAGTAAGCCACTAAGTTTTAATTAGGCTATTTAGTTAGAATACTTTCAAGCAACCTTGCCCCCAAAGCCCTGGGTCCTGTCCACTGGCTGCATGCCTGGCCCACATTCAGTGATCACCAGCCAGTGGGTACACTTCCTTGCATGTGGCCACTCAGAGCAGGAAGCCTTTCGGGGCTGGACAAGCTAGCAGTCACATTTTCAGAATTAGACACCTGTAAAATAGGATCAGTTTAAATCCAGGAGGTGACCCATTGTGAGATACCCATTTCAGAAAAAATTTCGACCCCATGTCTCCAAGGAAACAAAATAGCAGAACGTTCCATGAGGCCCTTGGGAAGAAATAAATGTCCCTCATGGCTTTCTTTGGTTATCAACAACCAAAGTAGAACCCCAGATCTAAAGATGGGGGAAGGCTTTAGTCATTGTCGATTTCAGAATTGTGAGAAAGTGTAAATATCAGTTCCCTCACATGAGTGTGTACATGCGTGTGTGTGTGCACGCGCACATGTGAACAAATGAGGGGATGTTGTGGGGGAGCAGATGGTTAAAGGGTCGGAAGGAAACATAACCTATAAGAAAAATGCTTGAAGAAAATTGTGTTCTTACTCTTTGGGGAATGACGGGGAGTAGGTGTGATGATACGTTCATATTGTGTGGGTCTTACTTTGCAGAAAGCACTGAACAGTAAGCTCCATGGGAGCAGGAAATTTGGCTTTTAAAAAAAATTCACTATCTTCAAGTCCTAGAATAATTCTCGAAATACGGTAGGCATTCAACAAATATTTGCTGAATATGAAATATGAAAAGAAAGAAAAATTTGGGGAATAGTTACCATATACATCTTTGCAGGTGCACATTACATTGCTGAAGTAGGAGTGTCAGGGGGTACCATTTAAACCAGAACTTTCTAGTTCCTTTTAATATGATATTTTCTAAGGGTGCCTGGGTGGCTCAGTCAGTGAAATGTCTGACTCTTGTTTCCCACTACTGTCCACTGAATTCACATGGCAGATGTGCTAGTTGAATTTTCTATTGCAGTAGTTTTGCTTAGTTTCAGTAGCGTAGTTTCATATGAGGTGGCCTCTAAGTTAATACAGCTCACTCCAGACCCCAGGCAGGTTTCCTTCTGTGGGGAACGGAATGGAGGTAGAAGTTGGTGTGGGGAGGTGGGTGAGACAATGTATGTGCTGGCAAAAACCAAACCAAACCAAAAAGTGACCATAAGACATAGTCTTGCCTCCTAACGGACTCACCATGTAGGCCAGGATCGGAACTGTAAAGCACTTAATGTGGTAGCTGCTCACTCTAACCCTGGCTGCGCCAGGTCTCTGAAGGAGCTTTGTAAATCTCAAAAGGAAGAGGAGGAAAAGGAAGAAAGGGAAATGTAATCTAAGACCTACAAAATCTACAATTTTGGCAGAGAGGGTATTTTGAACAACTCTTCTACTGAGGCTGGATGATAGGCCCCACAAGCACCATGGTGAAGGCTAAGCAGAAGCTACTTGGGGAAGAGCCCTGTGTGCCCTGCCAAGCAGAAGAGACTTCTGTGGGGAGCCAGAGAAGCTGATGATGAATGGGATCACATTTGGGTCTGGAACAAATTACTGTTCAGGGGGGTGAAACTGGAAACAAGGCCCCTGGCAGGAGGATACTGGCCTAGTGATAAATGAGCCATTGTTATGAGATGGAGAAAAGGTGACAGCTTCCAAAGGTGCTGAAGGGGAAGGTCAACAGGCTCTGCTGTGAGTGGTTAATTTAAAAAAAAAAAAAAAGGTTTTTGGATTAGACAATTTGGTATCAAGATTCCCAAGTAGGTGTTAAGAAGGAAAGGGTAGGGCAGCTCGGGTGGCTCAGCGGTTTAGCGCCCCCTTCGGCCCAGGGCGTGATCCTGGGAACCCGGGATCAAGTCCCACGTCAGGCTCCCTGTGTGGAGCCCGCTTCTCCCTCTGCCTGTGTCTCTGCCTCTGTGTGTGTGTGTATGTCTCTCATGAATAAATAAATAAAATCATAAAAAAGAAAAAAAGAAAAAAAGAAGGAAAGGGTAGGGAAAGTAACCCAGCGTGGGAAGGACATAGTGTTAAATGGCTTTGGAATGATTATAGAACGTTTGTCTAATAGGAGTAATGGTTGGTATCTCCAAACTGGTCTCCGTGCTCCCGCCTGTGCTCCTTTGTAATTTTTCCTTATCACAGCAGCCAAAATTGTCCTTTAAAAACATAATTCAGACCATGTCATTCTTCTACACAAAACATCCTGTAACAGCTTCTCACTTCACTCAGTGAAAGCCAGTCTCCCCGTAGCCTACAGGCCCCACCTGCCATGTTGCCATGACTTCACCTTCTGTTCTTACCTTGCTCACTTCACTTTAGCTGCATTGACCTCTGTATCGCCCCTCAAAAAGACCAGGAAAGCTCCTGCCTCAGGGTCTTTGCTCTGGATGTTGCGCTGGACGATGTTGAAGCTAAAAACAGGAACTGGGACCTTAGTAGGTGAGAGAATGGCTCTTTGCCTACTTGTTTCAGATCTTTGCTGGAATATCTCCCGCCCTATTTAAAATTACAGGTGCCTTTCTCCTGGCACTCACTCTACCAAGATTTTCATATTTAAATTTCTACCTTAAATAGGTTTCTGGGGGGATCCCTGGGTGGCTCAGAGGTTTAGCACCTGCCTTTGGCCCAGGGCATGATCCTGGAGTCCCGGGATCGAGTCCCACATTGGGCTTCCTCCATGGATCCTGCTTCTCCCTCTGCCTATGTCTCTGCCTCTCTCTCTCTCTCTCTCTCTCTCTGTGTGTGTGTGTGTGTGTGTGTCTCATGAATAAATAAATAAGATCTTTAAAAAAATAGGTTTCTGAAAGACAAAATCATATTTAGAATTATATTCATTCATTATTCATTCAATGAAATATTTATTAAGGCCCCACTAAGTGCAGGGCACTGTTGTAAGCACTGGAGATGCAGCAGTGACCAAAACACAAATATCCATGCCCTGGTGGAGATACACCCTAACCTAGGGAGACAGACAATGAGCAAGTAAATGTAATGAATCATATTATTGCGTGGTGTTTCTATGTCACTTGCTCAACAAACCTGATATAGGAGCAGGAGGATAGGAGAAAGGACTTAACTTGAGTTCAGATTTAGTAGAAGGTAGTGACAGGGATGGGGATGCTTGCAAGAAGAGTTAAAATACTGGATAATGAGGCTTGGGCTGAAGTAGGAAGAAAGCAAAGTCCCAGAAATTACAAAAAAAGAAAATATTTTTAAAAAGAAAGACCACATGAGGAAATATTTTCATTTACTTCTAAAGACTCAAAAATATCCTTCTAGTTCTTACTTATTAATTTTTTTCAGTCCAGAAAATATCTCTTGAGCACATACCATATGCCAGACACTGTCATAGTCTCCGGAGAAACAGTGCTAGGCACATTATGGTATTACAGAGTTGGAAAGGACCTTAGAAATAAGTTAGTCTAAAAATCACTATACTTTATAAATCACAAAACCAAACTCCAGAAATGTGAAGTGGCTTGACAAGTATCACAAAACCAGTCAGTGGCAAAGCTGGAATTCAAACCTGGATCTTCAGACTCAAAATCAGTGCTCAATCTCCAACATCATGCTGTTCTCATTTCTTGGGATCAAGCCTTTTAAAGACATAAGCTTGTTATTTTATCATGAAAATGGGGAAATGGTATTTTTTTAAATACGTACTTTTCAGCTTACTTTTCAGGAACCTTCATAAAAAATAGTGCACAAGTATTCTGGAAATGAGAGACCTAGTTATTGAATATATTAGTTAAGAATTGTGGTTGTAAGTAATAGAAAGCTACTTGAGCTAGCCTACAAAACACAAAGGAGAAACCAGGAAGACTTTGTTATAGGTTGCTATAGTGACTGGTGTAGCTTGGATTGTGTATCCGGCTCCCTGCACCCACAGTAAGCCCAGGACCAAGCTATATGGTAAAAACAAAGCTTGGCAAGGGATTATGGGGTAGGGGCAGAGAAGGCATTCTCAGAAGAAAGGAGGTCCCTGCAAAGTGTATAGAACTTCAAAAGATGTCTCTGTGGATTGGATCCCCAGGAAGTAGGTGCTGAGACCGAGTTAGAAGGGTAAGAGCTTTATGGGGTAGGAGGTAGCAGCTTCAAAAGATAAAGAGAGGAGGGAGCAGGAAAGAGCAGGAAAAGTCTCTGACTAGTATGGAGATCTGAAAACTGAAAGGAAAGAAGGAGAAGCAGGTGCAGGGAGGGAGAGCCTCATACCATGATGCAGGTCTGACAAAAGTGATGCCGACGCAGGGGGCAGTTTTAGAGCAAAGATTGCCTGTCAGAGGAGATTTCTAGAAGGAAATGGCCAGGCCCTAGATGATCACACCTGCACCAGCCTCAGTCATGGGCTGGTACTGCCCAAGAGGAATGTGCTTGGCCATCGCTCAGACCAATGAGGTTGCCAGTGAACTAACAGCGGAAGACTGCCCATTAATTGCACTCCTTGCAGCTCAAAGGCAAGTTCTTTCTTGAAGGGAGATCACTTGATGGGATGAGCACTGGGTGTTATGCTATATGTTGGCAAATCGAACTCCAATAAAAAAATATACAAAAAAAAAGGGAGATCACAGTGAACTCCGGGAGGGCAGCCACAATGTCTAACATGAACTGTTTTACTCACAAAATGCAGAAAGCGCATAATCAGCATATCAATGTCAAAAAATCAGAGATTCCATACTTCAAAAATATATTGGGGAAAATTTACATTTTTAAATTTTATTTATTTATTAAATTTTTTGGTGCAAAAAGCTGTTTTTATTAAAGCACATGGATAGGACCGATGGGCAGAAATCCTATTCCATAAAGTATTTATTTACAAGGGGTATGTCTTAAAAAAGGAATTTTTAAATTTAAATAATATGGAAGTACACAAATGTTCTCTCAGTTACCGCTACAAAAATCTCGCATGTCATCCTAACAAAGTTTTTTCTCTGCCATGTATGTTTATATACTTTGTATATACAAAAGCAGAACAATATTAAAAGTAATATTGTTTTACAGATTGCTTTCTTTATTCAACAAGATCATATCTCTCGTGCCCTCTAGCATCTTTCCTCTGCCCTTACCCCTGCGTTGTTACAATTATCTAGACATTTTCTTCCAGATAATTATTATTTTTTCCACTTCATATTTCTTCGGCGTAGTTCACCTTTACTTACAAATGCATGAAATTTCACACAATATGGTCAGCAATTATTTAGAGTTTAAGCACGACTGGTTTCTTTCCTCAACACTATTTCTTAGATGCCAAGTCGCTCTAATTCATTTATATTTGTTAGTTGACAGCCACCTAAGATCTCCAGCCTAATCAGATGCTTTAATTTTCTGCCATCTGTTTTTAGCCTCTTTTTGGCTTGAAGCCATCACTTCTACTTCCCTCTTCAGTGGTGTGGGCTTCATCTGATTTCCCCACAGTGCTTTTCTTGGTTCCATCTGATCTGCTCTTGGCCTCAGCAATCTGAAGCACAGCTTTACTGAGATGTTTTCCGAGCTTCCTTCCCTCTCAGCCCTTTTTCTTTAGCAGGAAGTCAGCTGATTAAGTTCTGATAAAGTTGGGTTTTTTGTTGATAGCTAAACCCACTGCCATGGTCGGAAATGGTGAGGTGGTATTTCTTTTCAGAAGTAGCGACTGTGGTCCTTTTATGAAATCCAGGTGCTTTCTGGTTTCTCTGGTCCCAAAAAGACAGAAGAAGTGCTCGTACCTCAAGCTGTGAAGATCCAGCCCAATCTTGCTCCAAGACAAACCAGAAATAGCATTTGGGTAGCAATTGTGAGGTCCTAAGAAGACGCTGCAGGAAGCTGCTCTAAGAAAGATAGTCAGCTCAGAGTGGTTCTGAGGTTCCAGGGGTTCCTATGTTTGGAAATCTAATATCTGCAGAAACGGATGAAATTTGGATAAAATGATAATCAGCTGGAAAAAAATTGGTTAGGAAAAATTAAGAGGAAACTACTTTGAGTGTGGTTCCCCCCCCCTCCCCCAACTAAAGAATATTTTATCTTACACTAGAACTTTTCCATATATGTTTTCCTGGACACATTATTTTATTTATTTATTGTGATATTTAGGTCCTGCCTTAAAGTTCCAATCTCTAGGAAATTCAGTACATGCTGCCTTTTTTTCCTGTTGGAATGAGAAAGGCAAAGTACATAATGTGTTCAGCCAAGCTGAAAAGTTTCTTTGTTTTAATTGGCTATCAGTACATAGGAAGATTAATAACAGACTTACTATGTCAACAAGATGTTTCTGGTTCCTTTTAACTATATATGTTCCAGTTGAATGTCTGTTGTTTGGAGGCCAACAAAATTCTCATGAAAATTCTCCAGTGTTTTCCTTAAAATGTGACATTTCTTGAAAAGCATGAGTAAGGTGGATGTATTTTAGGGAGACATTTCACCCCTTACTGATAAATACAGTCTGAGCAGTGTCCAATCTGCATGTTTAATGATGGATACGGCTTTCCTTTGGGACGAGAGCCATGTGGTAGCCAGCCTGCAAGGTGGTGCCCAGTGGTTCCCACTTCCTGGTGTCCACACCCTGGGTAGCCCTCTCCTATACTGAAACGGGCAGACCTTTTCAGTGACTAATGGGATATTGTAGAAATGACAGAATATGATTTCCGAGGCTAGGTCATAAAAAATATTATGACTTCCACCTTGCTCTCCCTCGGGGAAGTGGAAGGCAGCCATCACATCATGAGGACAGTCAGTCTTCAGTGAGGTCCAGGTGGAGGAGAATAGAAACCTCCTGCCACACTCAGCACCAGTTTGCCAGCCCCGTGAACATGCTGTTTGGAAGCACACCCCGTGGGGCCGGAACTCCCCAGCTAAGCCACTCCTGAGTTCTTGACCCACAGAAACTGTGAGATAAAATATTTGTTATTATTTAAGCCTCTAAATTTGGAGGTGATTTATTACTCAGAAACAGGTAACTAATACAGACGGTGTCAAAATCCTGACATAAGGAGTTGAGACGTGGAAGTGTGACCACACGTTTTGAATCCACGTTTTAGCCTCACACATTATTGTGAATCCCATTATTCATATTCATTATTCATTCATTGAAAAAATGACAGGGTTCATCCATTCTTTAAGGATTTTCTGCAGCTCCTGGGAATTCGTAATCTATTATACCTGTGAAATGTAAAAATCAATGAAATAGCATGAATTTGACAGATAGGGTGCCTGCTTCTTTGGAGCTTCAAGGCAGTGGTTTTCCTTTTGTTCTCTTATGGGAAATACTGGACATGTTACTGAATTTTATTATTTTATGGAACCTTTCATATTATCTAGCCTAGTGATTTTCTAGTCCAGCACTTTTAGAAGTGGAATCCTTTTTATTCCACCCAAATTTTGCATGGAGCCCTAATACCTGAAACAGAATAGATTAGCGTTTCCATTAGTTAAATATAGTTTATAATTTGAAACATGAATATATTACAAAAAACAATTAGAACTCATAAGTTTAATATAAGCTTAATACGATGCTTGAAATGAATTAAAGCATTTTGGTGAATACAAAAAATTTGAAGTTCTGGATTGTAGATGACAGCTGAGGTCTTCTGTCGGCATTGGCAGACAATTTACTTCTCTCCCTTGTGCTAGTTCTATTAAAAAGCTAAGTTACACTGTGATAACAAGTGAATCCTGAAATTGCTGTGGCTTCCTGCAACAGCAGCTTATTGCTCCCTCACATTAAACCCTGACGTGGTCAGGCACCTTGCCCCTAATTAGGGACTTAGGAGCCCTCCTGAGGCTCTGCCGACTTCTACTTGAAGCAGGCAAATAAGGTAGAAGGCGTGGGGAGCAAGGGAGATGGAATGTCAGGATGGAACACATGCCCTTAACCATATTAGCTGAGCAATTACACAAATAACCTTCACTAATTTTGGTCAGATTAGTCAGGTGGCCAAGCTACCCCTAGGAAGGCTAGGCAACGTAAAAGGGCATGTAGATACTGTTGAAAAGCAACAATTCCTGCTAACATTGCAAAATATTGTCAGAACACTGATAGACGTCGGCAGGTTTGCCTTATAATACCTGAATACTCTTCAGCTGAGCATTAGGACTAACTCTGTTATCTGTGTGGCACATACTGGTCCTCCGGGGAACTCCAGTGGACATGTAGTACAGGTAAGCATGCATCTTGGTTTTTCTGGACTTCATTTTTTAATGACATAAATCAGATACTTATGGACTCCTTGGAAACTGAGGCCTATAAATGAGACTCACAGAACCAAGACAAGGATTAGGTTTCTCAGTCAGTCTTGTGCTTTTTTTCCTCTGCTCCATCACTATCAGCTGTCAAACACACACATTCAGTGGCATCCTAAAATTAGTCATACATCTTGGTAAAAAGCCAAGTTTGTTTTGATTCATACAAATACGGAAATCATATTGACTAGGCCTTATGTAATGTGTCTTAGCCTAAATTCTACAGAAATTACAGAGTCAAATGCTTGCGGGGACAGGTAGAAATCACGCCATAGGGACTGGGTACTCCTGCTCAGCACTAGCTGATTGTGGCCATTTGGGAGTCAGAGCCACGTTCTCAGATTTTGGCGGTGGGGGAGGAGGGGAGTCTCGTTTTGTTTTTTGGGGGTTTTTGTTGTTGTTTAGGAGAAGCCTTATACTACCTATGTAGAAATAAATGTCTTTGATATCGGGTTGTTGAAACCAGAGCAGTGACTTTATGCACTTCTAGATTTGGGTTGGGGAACTAACTGATGGCAGTTCTACTGCCATGGCATATTAGAGAACCAGAGAAAACCCTGTAACAGCCCAACCAAGACCAGCTTGATAAACCATGTCAAGGATATCAATTACCAAAGGACCTAGAAGCCATCAGAAGTGCTGAGAAAAGCCTATCTATAACTTCATTAGACCTAGGAGACCAGGCATTGGCTCTATGTATATTTGAGAGATATTTTATCTTTTTGACATAGTCTTTTTGTCCCTCAGCTTATCTTAGCAGAATGGAGTGTTCTGTGCTTCATGCTATTACATTGAAAGAGGACAAATATAGAAAGAAAGAAACTCTCGAGGGCAGCGCAAAACAGAAATGAGGAGCTGGGTAAGGTCAGGGAAATAGACTATGCTATGGAATACTTGACAATAAAACTCAAGTATTTTGCCATCACCAGTTCCAAATAATTTTATTGCCATTGAAACAGTGAAGCATGATTTTTGAAGCAACTATTTGTGCATTTCTCAAGAGCTACGTAGAACCAACCCTTAACCACATGTACAAAGTGGCTCTTCCATTTTCAGAGCCAGAGACGGTGTCTCATTCTCTTTATTCTTCTCATCTTCACCCAATACTTACTGTTGCAAAATGAAATTCTTACACTACCCAAAATGCTGGCCCGAGATGCACAAGTTATTCACTTAGTTGCTTACACCAGGTGTCTCCTCTCCTGACCTAAATGCCGTTTTACTGTGCACATGTGTTGTAAATAGGTAAATGTAATGTGATGTTGATATATTCTGCATAGAATTCTATGCATTAGAGTAACTTAACTCCATAGAAACTCTTGAAGTTTATCAAGTTAGGTGCAATGATTGTAAATCCCTATTAACTGTAAAACATAGCTGGGGATCCACTAGGCTCACCAACACTTTTTTCCCCATCATCATTAGTGAGAATGTCAGGCATCAGTAAACCATTAGAGACAACATAAGATGCAGCAATGCTGAGGGTTCTAGAAACAAGCCTCTACTATAGGGGATCCCACAGATGGTTGCACAAGCCCTTTTAATTAGCATATTATTGACCCAATAATAGCTTTTTCTGAGAGATGTGTTTTATATTCCAGCCCACCAGCTGGCACGGATATGCTGCTTAAGGATCACATAATAAAAGTCTTTATGAAAATGCGTGCACAGCATATGTCTAGTAGCAGATTTATAGATGAAATAGTCCCTGTGGTTCTCTCTCTTTTCACCAAAGAAGGGAAATGAATAAATATGCCAAACCTGAGCAAATATTTAGGTTCAGCAAGGGTTTTATCTCATTCACTCATTCTCATATCAACAAGTTTAAAATCTTAACCTCTGTTTTTCAAAATTAGTTATCTTCACTCTTGGTAAAGATCCTTTACAAAATCCATCAGTAAGATGAGCCATTAGAAAAGCACAGTGCGTGTTGGTAACGTTGGAAGTTCCATAAGGAACTTGCTACTAAGAGGTAATGTGCAATAAGTGTACGTTGGAAGAACTTAATGTAGCTGTGGTTTGCAGAACGGGCAGGAAACTCAAAGAACAGAGAGATTTATCATTGCACAATTTAGAGCATTTTACACTTGATCTTAGCCAAAAGGCCAAGACGCAATACAATTGAGAGCATTCTAAAGAAATTTTCAGCCAAAATAGTCAAGAGCAAAGTCTATACTAAACACAGCTATATGCTTTCTGTTTTTCATACTAACAAGCTTCCATAATGAAACATTTTGAATCTCAAATTATTTCATCTTTATTACATTGTAGGAAATTAAATTTTGGTTTGAATGAACCCCATAATATGAAATTGAGGTGTGGTTAGAGAATTGTGTGGATTGTTTATAAATAAAGATCCTTCAGATGATTTACTTAACTCTGTGTGTTCATTCAGTACTTCATTAATTCTAGAAAATTGGTGTTAGAGTAAAGCTCATCTCTTACATAGTATCCTTTATGAGTCACACTCTCTGGTAGGTACATGAGCTAAGGATAGAAAGATCTAGCAATTCATTTAATAATAGTAACTCAGCAAAGAGTGCTTTTTTTTTTTTTAAGATTATTTATTTTAGAGAGAGAGCGCACCTGAGCGAGCCTGGAGAGGCAGGGGAAAAGGGAAAGAGAGGATCTCAAGGAGACTCCCTGCTGAGCACGGAGTCTGATGTGGGGCTCAATCCCATGACTCATGAGACCACAACCAACCCCAGCCAAAACCACAAGTCAGATGCTCAACCAACTGAACTACCCCAGGTACCCCAGCAAAGAGTGTCATTGACGGAAATAGGAAGCCAGGGGAGAATCCAGTTCAAAAAGGAATATGTATGCAGGATTTCAGGCCATGCTCACCCATTGCATCCCTGTTATATGTCCACAGCACTGTGCTAGATGCCAGTGTAGGTGGTTTGTTAGTAGGGTGAGGTCATTGTCCTCTCACAGTAGAAGCCACACCAGGAAGATAAGCAAACATGAACATCTAATTAGCAACTCAAGACAGAATGAGATTAAGCATCAAGTGATTCCAAGAAAAATCTGAACAAGGTTCTGAGCAGAAGAGATAGAAGAAGGCAACGTAGAGACAGAGAAAGAGAAGTGGCTCTAGGATCAGAGAGTCTTAAGAGAGAATCTTGTTTTCACCATTCTGTGACAGCAGCATGGTGTTAAGTCAATATCCCTGGGCTCCAGTTCCCTTGTCTAGAAAGTAAAGATCAAAATGCCTTTGGTACACATTGTGCTGATGATGAAATGACATAATGTATGGGAAGTGCATGACTGGTGCAAGAGGCACCAATTACATGGCAGCTATCCCTATGATTATTGTGACCCAGCAGAGGCAAGAGTGGGGCATTCAGTCCTCATGCAAAAGATCGGCTTTCCCTCAAGGATAGTGGAGGATTTGCCTAGGACCTGCCATTTAAAGACAGGAATAATTAAAAAAAAAAAAAAAAGGAGTAAGTGAGAAGACTGATCTATTAGAAATTTGTCTTAAAATGGGCTGGAGTCAGAGTCAGATTACAGAGGGCCTTGAATACCCTCTTCCTTGAATAGGAAGAGAAATTCAGACTATGTTTTATGGGCAGCCGGGAGTCACTGGAAAATATTGACCAAGGAAGTTGCTGGATGAGATTGATGTTTTAAGGCTCTTATTTTGATAGATCTGATCATTGGATATGCAACCTGGATTGGAAGTGAGAGAGTCAAGAGTTAAGGGTGAACAGAGAGGGAGAATGAACGTTTATTGAACACCTATGGGATATATTTTAGACATTGGTCCGAAAACCAATCTCTGATTCCAAATGGATTCTCCACTAAGGAAGAATCAATTTCTCTTCCTCTTTAATGAAATGGAAAGTGAAAGCGCAGACGAGCTTTTCCAAATTCTTAGGGGAGTTGGTTAGAGCAACCCAACTACTGTCTATAGTGGAATGAGAGAAAACCATGGTGCTTGTGGAAGGAAACAGCAGGATGCAAATTGTTTGAAGGAATATTTTTGTATTAAAATATTAAATTAAATATTATTAAATATTTAAAATATTTAATACGATTTTAATACTATTTTATATTTAGTATTAAAATAGTATAATTTTTTTCCCTTATAACAAGGGTGTCTTCTATGTTCTCTTCCCCTATCCTTTTATACTTAGAGTCAAAATCCTAACAGCAAAGTTTCGGGGGCTTCAGATGAAAGGCATGATTTCTCCATTCAAATCCGTATTCATTAAAACCAAACTGTTAAAATGGAAGCTATATAATACAAGCTCTTCTGTGAACATTTGGACATCTGTAAGGAAATACATAGAAGCCCATTTATCAATCTGAAAAGTATCCAAAAACAAAAAATCCAATCACCTTTATGAGAGTGATCCAAGGAAAGGTGACTCCATTTTGGCAGACTCCCTGGTCGATGGAATCGTCTTCAGACTCATGAAGAGATTTGCCAGCCCTGTGGGAGAGCAGGGTTGAGGGTTGGGGGGAGCAACCACAACTATATCTATAGAGTTCTCTTAGTGGATTCCAGGGAATCCCAATACATAGCTCAGTAAATCAGAAAGCCGGGATTTTCTAGACTTGTATTCGTTTTTCTGTTCAGAAGCATCTCTTCAACATGCTGTTCTTATTAAGGAATGTTCTGGGAACTGTGTGACTCTTGAAGAGTCAATTTGTGCTTCCAATTAACGTTTTCAAAAAATATTACACTTAAAGCCTAACATTGGCCAACACTCTTAAAAATTTTGTAGGACCGCCATTTTATTTTCCTGAATGCAATCGTAATAAAAACTTCCATATTCTGGCTTGCATAGAAGTGGTACGTTCCAAGAAAATATCCAAGATCCCAGGGTTTAGTTGAACTGTGACATTGTGTTCATTGTTGGATTGTTCTCATGTTTATCATAGATTTTTCTTGTCTTGTTTGGCTGGAGTGAGTTCTCTGGCCTGTAACAGATAGATGTGGTTTTAAAGTGATTAGACATTTTTCTGTGAAAAGACAACTTTATATCTGAGAGAACATTAAGTGTTTAAAAGTCCTAAGCTTTGATTTTACCTGCACTAATGCTTGTAAGATATGTCTTGTATTAATTTGCCTTTTTCATTTAGTTATATAAAATATTCTTTTAAACCTAGCAAACAGTTGCTGATTAGGAATACAAATGCCGGCTCAAAGGGAAATTGCCAATCTCACCTTCAAATATGACTCTAACCTCAGAATAGAACTTCCATTTCAAATATTGCTAAAAACCTATTTTTAAGTGCCTGGAAGAAAACTCACTTAAATTCTGTGCTTTTATAGGAAAATACATGCATACATGCTTTTATAGGAAAATACATGCTCAAGATATCAGATTTTATAACTTTATAACTTTGCAGTCTGAATAAAAATCTATTTGTCTAAAAAGTCCATACATCATTATAATATGGCAAATATAGAATATGAAAGCCCTTTATCATCCAACCTCTCAAAATATCTTTCTGAGACTATCTTGGAGACTATTTCTCCATATTTTCTTTCTAGAGAGTTACTAATATACACATGCATATATTCATTAAAATGGATTGGATTCACCCTCTGCTTACACTTCTACAACTTGTTTTTCTCTCTTACACATTTTCTTGCTATTATGTACAAACCAACTTTATTCTTTTTTAACAAATATGTCATTCCGTGGGGAAGTGGCCCATAATTTATTTGAACAATCCTCTGTTGATGGACATTTATGTGAGATATTGTTCAATTTACTTTTTAATTTACATACAGGAAAATTCACTGTATGTGAAAGTAGTATAAAGTTCTATGAGTTTAGGGATCCCTGGGTGGCGCAGCGGTTTAGCACCTGCCTTTGACCCAGGGCGTGATCCTGGAGACGCGGGATCGAATCCCACTTCGGGCTCCCGGTGCATGGAACCTGCTTCTCCCTCTGCTTGTGTCTCTGCCTCTCTCTTTCTCTGTGTGTGTGTGTGACTATCATAAATAAATTTTTAAAAAATTTTAAAAAAAGCCCTATGAGTTTAGACGAATGAATGCAGTCATGTAACTACCATGGCAATGGAGATGCAGAGTTCATGACTCTAACACTTTTACTATACTGTTCCTTTGTAGTCAACTCTTCCCCCACCACCAGCCCTTGGCAATCGCTATGCTATTTTCTGTTCCTATACTCTTACTCTTTCTAGAATAGCATAAAAATGGAATCATGCAGGATGTAGCCTTTTGGATATGGCTTCTTGCACTTAGTATAATGTGTCTTTATCCATCAGTGTTCCTATGTGTACCTGTAGTTCATTTATTTTTATTGTTCAATAGTCTTCCATTATATGGAGGTGCCAGTTCCTGTGTCCGTTCACCAGCTCAAGGACATTTGGATTCTTTCCGGTTTTTAAAATTATGAATAAAACCACTATAAATGTTCATGTTTAGGTTTTTGTGTTAATGTAAGCTTTAATTTCATTTAAGTACATGCCCAAAAGTGGGATTACTGGGTCACATGATAAGTATAGGTTTAACTTTCTAAGAAACTGCCAGATTGTTTCCAAAGTGCCTGTAACCATTTTGGTTCCCACCAGCAATGTGTGAGCGTTCTAGTTATGCATACTCTCGCCAGTACTTGATATTGTCAGCTTTTTTTGTTTTTTGAACCATTCTGATAGTATGTCATGGTGTCTCATTGTGGTTTAAATTTGCATTTCCCTAGTGACTCATAATATTGGGTGTCTTTTGTATACTTATTTGCCATTCACGTATCTTCTTAGGTAATGTATCTGTTCAAATCTTTTCCCATTTTCTCCTTGGATTGTTTTCTTATTGCGTTTTAAGCATCCTTTGTATTTTCTGGATACAAGTTCTTTATCAGATGTTGTTATACAAATATTTCTCCCAGATCATATTTGTCTTTGCAGACTGTGTCTTTTTGCAGATCAGAAGCTTTACATTTTGATGATGTCCAATTTATCTTTTTAAAAATGGATTATGATTTTGTTATCATCTAAAGCTTTGACTAACCTAAGACCTCAACAATTTTCTCCTACATTTTCTTCCAAAAGTTTTATAGTTTTATTTCATACTCTCAGATCTTTGATCCATGTAGAGTTAGTTTTCATATAAAATGGAAGATATTGGGACGCTGGGTGGCTCAGTGGTTGAGCATCTGCCTGTGATGTAAGTTGTAGTCCTAAGGTCCTGGGATTGAGTCTCACATTGGGCTCCCTGTGGGGAGCCTGCTTCTCCCTCTGCTTATGTCTCTGCCTCTCTCTGTGTCCCTCATGAATAAATAAAATCTTTTAAAAAAAAGAGGGAGATATTGAGGTTCATCTTTTTACTTATGAATGTCCAATTGTTTTAGCACCATTCTTTGGATATTTATCTTTGTCCATTGAACTGCCTTGCACATTTACCGAAATCAGATGATCATATTTATGTGGTTATATTTTAGACACTTTATTCAAAGTAATGAACTTTAAAGGTCTGCCATATTGCCACTAAATCCATCCCGAGAAATGAAGCTACCAAATCCCATTTAGACTATGCATTTCTTTATAACTTAATGAAGTCCAAGAGAACACATTTCATAGTTAAACTCAGGTCATTAAACACTTGCATTGTTTAAGGCAGAGTTGGGCATGGGGGAGAACAAAGTTAATAAGAAATAATGTGTGCACCCTTTGGTTTAAATATTCTTAGTAGGATTTTTCCCAAAATGAAGTTTAATGTTAAACTTTTCCAGATTCTTCCTAATAAGGAAAGTGTGAAATTCCAAAATAATTCCCTCTTACACTCAAACACACACGTGCACACACACATACACACCACACATCAGAAGGAAAAGTTTATAGCTCGAAAACATTTGATATTGGCATAAACTCAAAAATATATAATCTTTTTATTACTAAAAGTTTGTCTTCTTATATCAGGACAGAGTATTAGAAACTGCCTTTTTTTTTTTTTTTTTTTTTTGGTTTTGACCAACAGGATCCTAAAGCAAGGTACCTAACATGCCTTTATCAATGAAATGTTCAGAAAACAACCCCCTTCCATCTGTCTCTCCTGTTTAGATTACTAGCTTACTATATGCTGGCCTACCTAACCCTCAAAAGCCCTGAGGACTTTTCATCAAGCAAGTGAACCAACACTGTGGTAGAGAAATTAAAAAAAAAAAAAAAAAAAAAAACTACTTTAGCAAACTTGAAAAGAGCCAGGCAGTCATTCCCTCTATATACTTAACCCATTAAATGCTTGACCAGGGGAAGCTCAGAACCCTGGGGAAGATCTTTCTTTTCCTCCTTTTTCCCTTCCTCTATCCTTCCCTCCCTTTTTTTCTTCCATCCATACTGAATAGGTGGCATTGAGCCATGTCAGGAAGGAATATAACAGTTATTTCCTGATAATTTAGTTGGACAAAGAACACATATCTGCAGAACACAGAAGTAATGAGTACAATTCACGAAGAATTCTACAAAACCCGAGTTTTACCACGATGCACTGATACTTCTTTTTTTTTTACCAATAAAATAAAATAGTGGCAGCCTTTGTCTCATTAGCCCCTGCCAAAAAAAGTCTAACTCAGAAAAAATAATGGAATCTGAATTAGCACAAAAACTTACTTAGTTTTCATTAAATATCTGTATATTAATTACTCCTACTCTTCTACAAATTTCCAGATTTCCAGGTAAAGAATTTAAAGAACCACCAAAATGATGAATGCAAAGAGTACTTGGAATAGACACTGGGGGCTGAGAGGGATCTCTCTAATCACCTTGTCCGAGCCTGTCAGCAAACCAACTCTGGGCAGCCTCACCCATTTTTACAAAGGTCACCACCAGGTCACTGCAGAACTGGACCAGTTCTTTCCTGGGAAGAACTGCACAAAGAGGACCTCAGACAGTCTGGAAGGAGAGTGTGGGCCTGAGGAATGATGGTGCAGGCCCCCAGAAGGAGCAGACGAAGGCAGCCAGCAAGGGTGGAGGAGCTGGCTGGGCTGGCAGTATGTTTGCAGACCTCTGAGTTTGGAGCACTCCAGGCAGACAAGTCCATGGCTCTGGATGGGGCTGGCTCAGTTAGAGACAGGCCCACTCACTGCTGCTCTAGTCGGTAGGAACCCAAGAGCATCTATTCTGTTGGCGTATATTGGTTCGGTTGGGGTATTAGAGTGACAGTTCATAATACACTGCTGTTTCCAAAGAGTAAAGCGTGCACAGCTCATTTGGTCAGAAGTTATAACTTCACACTTTTACTAGTAGGGAAAATCTGGAAGAGTTTAGTAACCATTTTCAACTTTGGAATTTGTCATTCTCCAGTCCTTGCTTTTTCCTCTTTTTCTTTTTTAATGGTTTAAGTTAGAAAGTTTGTGTTTCATTAAGCTTCTTCTATTGCCATGGACCACACCCTATTCCAGTGACCTTGAAGAGACTTTTGTCACTGCTCTGGTTGCCTGGAAGTTCTGGAGTAGTTCAGACAATCAGAAGGATCTGGTTCCCAGAATGACTGTCTAAAAGAGGTTAGGAAAGAGCAATACGACGGTAAGCCAGTGTGGATTTGTAGGATTCTCAATACAGCTTCATCCTGGTATCCACAACCAGCAGGAGATTAGTTAAGCCCCAGAGAAGCCCATCTCCAAGCATGCACTGTGTATCCCCATTTCCCTTTTGGGGCTGCAAAACTGGGCTTGTGTTTTGACCATGGTGTCCTAGAAGGACTGGTCAGGACACTCAGGGATGGCATTTTCAGCTCCTCTGTTTATCCAACAAGTATCTATTGAATATCTACTGTGTGCCAGGCATTGTATGAGACACTGGAAAGGCAGTGTTAGTTCGTACCCTAGTGGAGCTTAGTCACACCTTGAATTAGCAGTGGGCTTTGGGCAAGTTTTTCTCTTCTGTAAATAAAGGACCTGGACTGCATGTTCTCAAAAGTTCCTTTACAAGTAGGAAATTCTATTCCTAGAAGCAGAGCATCCCCAGTATCTCTTAAGGAGAATAGAAGCACAGCTTCAACAGTAGGGGAAAAAAACTCCTAGTGTAACAACTTAACACAAAGAATTGGAGGCGGGGAGATGGTATATTTGTTCCTGGGGTGAGAGCTTACTTTTTCGGGAAAATTTGATGGAGTTTTTCTGAGAAGAGGAAAGAAGAAAATGAAAAACCTTAGTAGTTTATATCATCCTTGTTAATTCAAGTAGGTGTTGAGAACAATTCAGTCTAAGTAAAAAGGTTCTTGAAACTTAAAATATATGGAATGAATATTGTCCTTGTGCCAAAATATATTGTATTTGTTCAAAGCAAATTCATTTTATACTTGTATTTAACAAAGAGGAGATTTTGACAAACTGCTCTTTAAAAATTAGATCCATGAACTCAAGAATCATACTCCAATTAATGAATTCCGAGTCTCCTGTAGGCCAACTCAGCAGGCCACGTGGGCTATCAGAAGGAATGAGAAACAAGGTCCTTGCCTTCAAAGAGCTCGCGGTGTGTAGTTTCTTCTGCATGGACTGAGTATCTTTTATAAATTCCTTTTTGTTTTGTACTCGAGTCTTTAGCATTTATAATGGAAATATGATGACCTTGGCCATATCAGGAGGGGCCTGGGAGGTGCGATAGCACCATACAACATGCTGTGAAAGCTTTGGAAGTACAGACTTGTGCTTTGACCAAAACCCTGGAGATTGGAAGGACCTCTCTTCCTCCTGGAGGCGTGATCTCTAAATTGTACTTCCTAGGCATTTTCTATCAGCAGCGCAGAGAGTATTCAGTTTTCTTTGATGCATTTCTGGGTTTGGAACTATCAGTGCCGTTTGGCATCAATTAAACTAAAAAATGTTTTTTCGTGGGCTAGCAAAAATGTTTGCTTTAGTGTTGATTTTCTCATTTTGTTATAAAATAGATATCCCCATCTGTGTTTCATCCAGGACAACTTGGAAATAAAGATATTTTTAAGTGTATAAATGTGATTTGAGAATTTGAAGAACTTAGTGTGGTGTTTATATGAGCAAGTGTAGATTTCTATTTCAGAGGTGGCCACCCAGAAGGCCACCTTTCCTTCTATTCCTGCCCCCCCTTCTCCTTTTCATTCCATTCCTCTGATTCCTAACTATCATAATAGAAGCTTTCAGCAAACCAAACGCAGCAGGGCTATGGAGGTGCTCAAAGGATGGCTCAATCATACGTGCCCTGTTTGGCCATGGATACATGAGGACAGTATAACCAGGGGACCCAGTATACCAGATACAGAGTCTAAGTAGATATATTCTGAGAAGGGGGAAAAAACACAAAATTTTAGAAGCCGTATTAATGCCTCTGGGTTACAAGGACTGCCTTTTTCAGACTGCTTGAACTTGGGATAATCTGACCCACTATGTGATTGTGGGAGTGGGGACAGAACAGGGACCAAGGGATACTGGACCCCTTCTGTGGTAACATAATTCCACAGGTCAGTGAAGAACCTTATTCAGAGCGGCTGCAGGAAAAGGAGACAGCTGTAGGCATCAAAAATAACCTTTTAGGGCAGGCCGGGTGGCTCAGCGGTTTAGAGCCACCTTCAGCCCAGGGCGTGATCCTGGACACCCATGATCGAGTCCCACGTTGGGCTCTCTGCATGGAGCCCGCCTCTCCCTCTGCCTGTGTCTCTGCCTCTCTCTCTCTTTCTCTGTCTCCCATGAATAAATAAATATTTAAAAAATAACCTTTTAATAAAAATGCTATCAATGATTACCGGGGAGAAATATAATATTTTATTTTTATAATAGAATTTGTAAAATTTTGGCAGAAGGTAATTGTTCCAATTTGGCATTAGATAGCCAGTCTTCAAAACAGGCCAAACTAAGAGTTTACAAAGGACTGATAGTGTCCTAGCCTACCATTTATTCATTCAAACTTTTATTCACCAAATACCTATTAATTGGCTACTCTGTCATTTTTCCTCAAACTTACTCCCCTTACATAGGGGAGGAAGTTTTTTTGTTTTCTTTTTCTTACATAGAGTCCTCCAAGTCAATCATGCCTTTTTTTTTTTCTTTTTTAATACAAGGCTTTAAATCCCATTACCCATTTGCCTGGAATATGCCAGGTAAAAAGTCTGGTTTTCAGTGTTAGCCTGTTTGAGTTGAACGAGAAAAGAATTGAGCCAGCCATCACCACTCTAGAGAACTCTTCTGACGCCAGAATGTAGCCCAGAATCCTTCATATTGGGGAGATTAACGAATCTTCAAGTCTTCATGTTTCCTGGGGAAGGCTAGGACTGGCCATTATGGTTTTAGAAACTGAGCCACAAGTATTTAACGAAAGCAGACGGCTTGAAAATAGGAGGTTTCCATTGGTTGTTTCCACATGCCCAGAAACAGAGCCGCTGCTGACTGTGGAGTTTACGTTCCAAGTCAGCCTCAGCTTCACTGGGAGGACCCTGTCTCTGGAACTCTAACTTGTCGCCAGCAGGGCTTCCCCTACCACCTGCAGCCTCCCACCTCACTGTTGGGGATGCAGTTTTCCCTCGAGTGATTACCTTCACATGGTAAGGGTGTGCCACAGCCAGTGGTGATGAGCACACCCACTACAGGTTCACACTCAACAGGTTCCACTCCAGATGGGCACTGGGAGTTGCATTTATTAACACCAGGCCGAAAGAGATCCAAAGTGTTTTCCAGAGAAACGTGGTAATGCCAGGGCAAAAAGACGAGTAGAAAATAAAATGAAGCAGAATGTAAGATAATCATTGATGTAATCATAAAACATTTTTTTAAAAAGCCACGGGATCTTATATAGTTGATATTGGTCTAGATTTGGCACAGAGCTTCCTAGCAGTCAAAGAAAAGAGAGAACTCAGATTAGTCAGAATTTGGAAGGCGGGACTGATGTCACAGCCTTCTGCCCACCTGGATGCTACCTTCTCAGTAAGAGCTATGTCTGCTGAATTCCTGGAATGACCTGTAGCCACACCATCATTTTCAAGGCCAGGTCCACAGGGGTCTGTGATTCCTTTTCCCAAAGTAGGCTTTGGAAAGCCGGTGTCGCGATGTTCCCAATGTACTGTTGGAGTCAGGAGTTCCTTGAATTGGAGACACAGCTGCAGATTTCAGCTTCTCATCTCAGCAGTACTCCTCTTTTGGGGAGAAAATTCTGGTCGGAAGGAATGGAAAGTAGGGAAGGGAGGGAACTAGTTGTTTAAAATTAGATGTAGTATCACAGGAAAGGGTTTTCCCTCCCCGATGGCTAATTCTACATTTAGATCCATGCACCCCTGAGTCTAAATATTTACTGGGCCCTATGCACAAAGGTCTCAAGAAGAAACAACTACCCACATGTACCATAAATCACTTGCCTGTGATGTACTGAAGAAATGTAATGTGTCTTTCTTTACCCTTCTGGGTATTAAGCGCCGCTCAATCTATAGATTTACAGGCCTAATTTTTTCACTTATATAATAAGTAATTCTTGCCCTGCAACTTTGTGCCAGGCACTGGGGATAAAGCAGTGAGTAAAAATGGCAAAATCTCCACACACATACAGCTTATAGTTATTTTGCTGTTGTTACTTAATGTTAAGAAGAAAAACTTTACTCTTGCTTTTTTTTTTTTGCAGCTGAGTCTCATAAGTATTATCTCTCTTCTGTTTTGATCTCTAAATTACCCTGTGAGGTAGTTTGGCAGGAATTAATCCCCCCCTTTAGAGATCAGGAAAAAGCTGAAACTTGCCAAAGTCACACAGAACTGGGGTTCCAAACCAGGTCTCTCAGCTCTAGTGCCTAACCTTTCTCAAGTACACCATTCTCCCAATTAGATATTTTTTCCCTTTGCCTTCTGACCTCTGATTTGCTAGTTCTTTGTGACACTCTAGAAACGGGCATGCACATTTCTCAGAAAACCAAGCAGATCAGAAGAAATAATCAGAATACAGGCTTCCTAGATTTGCTGGCTGATTTAATGTCCACTTCTAATAGCCTCAGAGGCCCCGATCGGGTTTGCTCGGGCATGTTTTCAGGGCTGCCTTATGGAGAGAGAAGACAGAAAGATACTGTGTTCTTACTCCTTGTCACTATCAATTTCAAAAATTCAGGCCCCAGGAAGAGAAAATAGCATTCTTCAACGTTTGTGCCTTTTTATATGCATCGTCCAAGAGTTAACTTGCATTTGACATCATTTTGCTGTCCGCCCTCCTTCCCCAACCTCCCAGAGATAATATGTTTCCTACCCCCTCAAAACTTAACAAGAAATGATAGAAGTGCTTCCGACAGCACCACAAATCACTTGCTGACATCCCCGGTGGCGTTAACCATCATGCTCTATGATACATGGACCTGTGGCCCCTCCTCATTTTTCACATTGGGACGCTGGCATCCAGTCATTGGATTCGAATTGGCCCAGTAATGTTTTCCATCTGCTGGCTTGGCACCAGTCGTCACAGAGTGTCACCTGGGTTCTATCTTATGGTCTCCAGGGCCAAGGCTAGAGGCACTGCAGAAGAACAACTACCTTATTCATCTGTCAGCACTGTTTATTCTGTGTGAACAAAACAAGATTTTGCTGAAGTATATATAAAAGAAATTTACTGGAGGAGTCTCGTCAAAAGGGCCTAAAATGCGTTTCCCCACCATCTCGCTTCCTTTCCTCTCCCCGCACATCTTCAGACTCTGACAGACCTCCAGTGTCACCTTCTCCGAGGAGCAGTTCCTAACACCCTCACCCCCCCCCGCCCCCCGCATGCCCCTGGAGAACTTATTTCATCCTGCATTGTATCGCCATTATTTATTTGTATTTCTCTCTCTCACTAGACTGTAAACTCTTCAAAGGAGAACAAGCACTGTGTCTTTGAAAGTTCATACCATAGAGTGTGTTTCCATTCAGGGAGTGATTTGCAAGTTTAGAAAAAAAAGTAGTCATTTCTTTTAATTTTTGTTTTAAGATTTTATTTATTTATTCATGAGACACAGAGAGAGAGAAAGAGGCAGAGGCAGAGGGAGAAGGAGACTCCCTGCAGGGAGTCTGATGCAGGACTTGATCCTGGAACCCCAGGATCATGACCTGAGCCAAAGGCAGATGCTCAACCACTGAAGCACCCAGGGTGCCCCCCTCCCTGTTAGTTTTAAACTGAATCTACAAAAATAAAATAATAAAATAATAAATAAATAAATAAATAAATATGATTGAAGTTGCCATTATAAAAAATAAACTGGGTAAAACCTTTTCCCTTTTATAAAAAGTTCAGTGTTGTGGTTTTTACTTTTTTTTGAAGATTTTATTTATTTGAAACAAAGAGAGAGAGATAGAGAGCATGAGTAGGGGAGAAGGAGCCGAGGAAGAGAGAGAAGCAGACTCCCCGCTGAGCAGGGAGCCTGACACGGGGCTCCACCCCAGGACCCTGTCATCACAAGCTGAGCCGAAGGCAGACGCTTAACCCGCTGAGCCAGCCAGGTGCCCCAGATTGCCTTTTAAAGATAATTTAAAAAAAAAAAAAACTGAAAGTTTTTGTTGTTGAAAATCGACAGGGTATTTGAAAGTGTTCGATATAATTTAAAATTGACCTTACACACTTGACAAATGCATCATTCATCAATGATGGCCGGGTAAGTTGATGCTTGTGGCTCTAAGATGGGTTTCTGCTTTAATTGGAAATTTCACATTATTTGTGTTTCATCATCCGAGTGATAGAGATGTTAGCCATGGTAGCCTAAAGGACACCTGGGTGGCTCAGCAGTTGAGCATCTGCCTTCAGCTCAGGGCGTGACCCCGGGGTCTCAGGATCGAGTCCCACATCGGGCTCCCCGCCGGGAGCCTGCTTCTCCCTCTGCCTGTGTCTCTGCTTCTCTCTCTGTGTCTCTCATGAATAAATAAATAAAATCTTAAAAAGAAAAGAAAAGAAAAGAAATTACTTCTAAAAGAATGGAAGGCTTTTTTAATGGATCATGTTAATGCTGGCTTCGAGTTTACAGAAAGATGGTGAGGGGGCTGCAAGAGCAATTCTAGAGGGAGGAATGTCTGGGACAGAATTTCGACTCGAACAAAAGCCAGACCATCCACCCTGGTCTAAGGCCCTCTATACCAACTTTTCATCAAAGGGCAGAGACAAGTATTCATGCTTGGCTCTCACCTGAGTAGTAACCTAGACACACAAGCTGCATCTTCTTCAATGCCTGCTTGCGCTGGCCACGTCTGGGAGGCCTTCAGGGGCTAGGCCTGGCACACACCACTGCCCAGGAAGGTAAAGGACGGCTGCCCCCTCGGAGATCTGAATTGGTCTCTGTAAAAACATAGGCTCTGGCATTGGGTAGTGAGAAAGGACTGGGCCATCCCAACACCAGAGCAACTTGGACGCGAATCACTTAGGAGTTGGTAACAGACTGGGTGGGGAGGTAGGAAGGCGAGAACAGTACTGGCAGTTGCCTAAGTTTCCTGAGCATCTTCAGGCTCCCTGAAAACTATTTGTAAAAACTGGCTGGACAGGGCTCTGGATAGTCCGTGTATTACTCAGTTCCGCAGCTTTGACCCGTTAACTCACAGATGCAGAGCGTAAGCTGGCCTTGGCCTTCCCCATCCCTTCTAGACCATACATGTGAGTGTTCAGTGGGACCATACTCTGATTTGAAAGAGAGTATCATCTAATTAATGTGCACTAACATTAGCAGCTACAGCACCATTAACAAATACATTCAACAGCCTCTCCGGTGAAGAAAAGCCGTGAGACGACAGGCTCATTCAGTGTGTGGGCACCGGGAAAGCGATTATCTATTCAGAAATACTTGTAAAAGAAGAGATCAACCAAGACAAGCTGGTCGCTAATGGTTTTGGCGTGGGAGGCAAAACTGCCTTGCAATTCTTGGCTCTGAGGTGGGGTCAGGAAGGTCAGTAGCCCAGCGTTGACCTTTGTGTTTGGAATCTTTCATATTGACTCACCAGACTCTTGTAATTTGGTCAGCCAAATGGCAGAGATGTAGGCGGCAGTCTCTGTGCCTGAACTTTAAACCTCCCCAGTGGCTCGTCCTTTAGGATAATAATTAGCCTTGCTTGGGATCCAAAGCAGAGTAGCCACCTAAGACCTCCCATATTAATCTAAATTAAATCAGTGAGTGACCACCAGAGACCCCGCTAGGGAGATGGGGGTGGGCAGCTGAGGAGCAGAGCTTCGTACCTTTGTATTTGGTTTTTTTGGAAGCCCATTTGGAGGTGATTTTCTACAAAAGTGATGTATCTGCAAGAATGAGAATCAGCAACGCAGATATGCTCACGAGCTTCTCAAGCACCAGGGCCCTCCCGTCCCTTTAAGCTCAAGTGGGATTTTGGTTCCTTATTTCTTCGCCGGATGATGTCACTTGACAGTCAGTCCCGTGGTATTTTTCAAAACTCAGAAATATCTGTTTATGGTTGCAAACTATGAAGCCAAATTTTTCCAATCAACTTCAAGCCCATCACCAGAGATAATCTCTGTAAGTATTTTGGTGAAGTTTCTTCCGATTCATAGGCATGTGTACATATACATAGACATCTACCTAGATAAATAAAACTTAAATACAAATTAACCTTGCTATCGGGAGTACTTATTTTCAAGTTATTTTAAAAGATTCCTCTCTAATAGTCGTGTTATGTTTTAAGAGCTACTGTTATTTATTGAAGCACTTCCTATTTTGGGACACGTCAGTTGTTTCCAGATTTTGAACATCCTTGGGCATAAATCTTTGTCCTTATCTTTGATTACTTCCTTAGGATAAAGTCAGAGAAATGGAACTACTAGGTCAAAGGGCACAATTCTTTTTAAGGCCCCTGATGAACACGAGTCACATTGCACCCCAGGAAATTTGCGACAGTTTATTCGTCTCATCTGGGTCTGAGAGAGCCTGTCTGCCTGAAACCGTGTCTGCGCTGAGCAGTGTTCTCCACGCATCGAGTGAGGGTTGGAACATTCCACTGGCCGTGCTATCTGTAGCTTGAGAAGCTGTGCTGCTTAAGAACTGGCCAGCGTGGGTACCTACCACGACAGGCCGTCACCGCAGGCCTCGCTGTGGCTGCCGTTGGGCTGGAGCCTAATAACGGACGCAGTTGGAGCCGTATCCAGCAGGAGCACATGCATTGCAGAGTTCTAATGAGCAAAGTCAGGCTGGTGTGAGTTTTGTTATATTTGTGTGTCCTCAGCATCCTGTGGGGGGGCTGTGTCTGGTCCCGGAGCCACTAGGCTGGGGGGCTCTTCCCCAGAATTGTCCGTCTAGCAATCAAGGAGGCCGTAAGCATGAAAACAGCATGTCACAGCCCAGTGGAGTTTTCCTGCTGACAAAGAACTGATTGACTGAATATAAATCACTCTGACTTGAGTGATTCTATCCACTCAGGATGAATTGGGGAGAAAGCACCAGAAGGAAATTGGCCTCTGAAGTGTGAGAACATTGGATTACTGCCGTCAGGAGCGATGCTTGTCAGGAGCATTGCCTCTTGCCTTATTTTGCGTCTCATGTTCTGTGTCCCTATACAGTTGGGGTGCCCGTAAGGATTAGAGCTACCTTTCTGTAGGTGTACACATTCTCCTTATTTCCTTTTCCGTTTTAGTGATCTGTGAACAACAGATTGGTAACTGTTCATTTTAGTTTTTAACGCTTGGTTTATTCTGTGACCATATCAAAATTTCACCCGTTTTTTTTTTTTTAAAGATTTTATTTATTTATTCATGAGAAACACAGAGAGATAGAGAGGCAGAGACACAGGTAGAGGGAGAACAGGCTCCGTGCAGGGAGCCCGACGTGGGACTCGATCCCAGGTCTCCAGGATCAGGCCCTGGGTGGAAGGCAGACGCTCAACCACTGAGCCCCCCATGCGTCCCTCTTTTTTTTTTTTTTTCTTAAATGCTTAACAGTGTCACATAAATCAATTAAATCATTCAATAAATGTGACTGTCTTGCCCTCTTACTCTCCCTGGGATTTGAACAGTGAATAAATCCAGCAAATCCCTGCCATCATAGAACTTACGTTCTGGTGTGGGAAGACAATAAACAAATACAGAGCATGTCACATGCTGATGATAGCTTTAGAGAAAAAACAGGGCAGGGAAGGGGGCCCAGGAGGGCACTGAGTAGGATCTGGGTAGGCCATTATATATGGGATGGTCAGGAGAGGCCTCCCCGCAAAGGAGACATTTGAGCAGACCTAAAGAGAGCAAGGCAGGGAGCCCCCCTGATATTCTGGGGAATGCATTCCAGTAGGGGAACTTGCAAATGCAAAGGCCCTGAAGCAGCAGCTTGCTTGGTCTGTTCTGGGCACGACAGCCAGAAGGTTGGAATGAGCAAGTGGGGGGCAGGAGGACAGATGGCAGGGGGTAGAGCAAGTAGGACATAGTCAGCCTTCATGGAGACTTTGGCTTTGGGTCTGCATGAGCCAGAGGGTTCTGAGAAGAGAAGTGACATGATCTGACTTCAGTTTCTGTTGGCAACAGAGGTGGTTTATTCACGGAAGCAGGAGGAAAGCCAGAGTTCTGCGGGCACAGGTGCAGAGCTTGCAAGGTGGGAGGTGGGAACCCGTGAAAGGCCTCACTGATGGCTTCTGCTTCTTGCTGAAGCAGGAAGTCGGGCCACCGGGCAGTGGCAGGGTTGAGGGAGGAAGCCCATGGAGGATTGAAGGAAGGAGAGGGTTTGAGGTTATGGTTGGGGAGGGTGGAAGACCAAATGGAGAAAAGTCGGAGGAATAAGAATTGACATGGCCGTGAGCACCATGATTATTAGTAAATTGAGTAAAGGATCGGTTGCATAAAACTTTTTTTGAAATTGTTTTTGAATCTTCCTTCAGCCAGCTGCCCCTCCAGCCTTCCACCTGTAGCTTAGGCTGATTGTCTCTGCCCATCTTGGTACATTACTCTTCTGAGAGCCTGGTTAGAAGAACCAACATCCCGAATGGAAAGAGCTAGAAAAGGTCCCAGAAGTCATAGTATCTGACCACCTTCACTTTCCAGAGAAAAGAGTGAAAGAAAGCCACCCGGGCCATCCAGGGCACAGAACTCAGGCATTGTGGAGCTGACCTCAGACCCTGTCTCATGATTCCCAACCCAGGGCTTTTTAGAGGACAGCACTGGACCTGTATTTTTTTTTCCCAAAAAATTCATTTTAAAAGAACTTAATCTTACCAGTGTTGGGTATTTTCAAGTCTGGATTCTGATGGACTGTAACCGGTTTAAGTTTAAAAGGTAAAGGAAAGTTAGGGCAAATCATTTATAAACATTGAGTTGAGGTCTGTGAAACCCATGCAGCACCTACTACTTCATCTTCCATATTAAATACAGACCTAAAACAGAGAGCATCGTCATCATGGTCATCATTGGGGATTTGGGCGAGTTACTTCGCTATGTTATACAGCATGTTTTTATTGAGCGAGTTTTTATTCATCCTCTTTCTCCGTGTTTTTTTAGATGTGATTGAAATGTTTTCCACATTTATTTCCAGTGGGTGAAGTGTGGTCCATGTGGTACCATTGCATAACCACCGCTACCCCGGGATAATCGCCCTTCTTATTTTTAGGAAGCAGAAAATAGCCTATTGTGTTATAATTAGTCAATGGTGCCCACCCAAACACGAGTATTATGCAAGAACTTTTGCTTCTTTTCTCTTTTAGGGAGTGGGGGTGGAAGCGGGAGGGAGGATAAGATTTTGATCATTTTTTTAATGTCCTGACATATCATCTTGGGAAAGATTTCGTGGATTTTCAGGTTCCCCAGGATACTGAAAAAAAAGGAAAAAATCCACCCAAACCCAATTTAAAACTAAATGTTTCAAAAAATAACAAGTATATGTTTTCATTCAGCGATCTTCTAATTAGAACCTCTTACTCATTTCTAACGCAGTTCGTTTATTTTGTCTAGTTCAAAGAAAATTGAGAATACCCACTCATGGCTAAAGACCTCAGGAGTTTTAGCTAGACAAAAATTTTATACAGTGAAGCACTAGAGTTTTGAAAATCTACATAAAGATTTGAATACTCTTTAAGGATTCATGTTATAACAGTATACAGTTTGTCCAATATTTGTGAACCTGCTCGACCCCCAAGAAATGAAAATGTTAGGGGCATCTGGGTGGCTCAGTCGGTTTAGTGTCTGCCTTTGGCTCAGGTCATGATCCCGGGGTCCTGGGATCCAGCCCCATGTCCATCCATCAGGCTCCCTGCTCAGTGGGGAGTCTGCTTATCCCTCTCCCTCTACACCCCCCCCCCCACTTGTGCGTGTGCACTCTCTCTCTCTCTCTCAAATAAATAATAAATAAGATCTTAAAAATAAAAAAAGAAATGAAAATACTAGCTCAGGACAGAGGGGATTGTCCTGCTTTCTGCTCCTGTGTGATCCAGGATGGTAACCAAAAAGCTAGGTTTGCAGCCTTAAATTTATTTCCATGACAACTGACTGTAATATCACAAATATTGGATTATCGACTGGTTCAGGATGAAGGTTAATAAGGAAGATTCCTGTTTGAACAGGATCATCCAAAACCAGCACCAAAGGGAATATCATCCGAGCTGCTTCCAGCCTTGCGTCCTTTTCAAAAATGTTCTCATTATCCTGAGAGCTTGCTTTTGATTTTTTGAGGGTTTTTGTTGTCATTACTGTTTAATGTTTTAATTTGGCTAATTATGTATTTATCCCCCTCCTCCCCTGAAGGTGATGGGGCAGGGGGAAAATGATTATTTTTAGTAACAGAAGCCCCCCCTTCCCTTAAGAAGTAGCCTCCTCCTTCATTTAATTCTTCCCGCATAAATAAGATTTATTTTGGCCCTGCAGTCAAAAACATCTGTACTCCGTGCTGGACAAACATCTGCCTTCCTACAAGGGCTGCTGGCCCTCCCGACGTTCCCTGAGCCCACGTTGCTCTCTGAAAGCCCCTCCTGGGGAAGAGAAAGAAATCGGGGTGGGAAGGGAAAGCCCCCTTATTCTTTAGCCCAGAGCGTCTCCGTGTGGCCTCCACAAGCTACTGCAGGAGGAAGATGAAAGAATCCAAACTGTTTACCACGTTGCTCTTCATTTCCCCCACCTCCCCCAAACTTAATGCCTTTTTAAAGGCAAATGTATTTTAATGAGCGTGTTGTTTGATGAAGTAGTCGGACCACAGAGCCTCTGAGAACAGCTCTACCGTCTTGGAAGACAGGCCGGTGTTAGTGAGCATTCTGACTTGAGTTATTTTTCTAATAGTGATGGAAACCATGTGCTGATCAGTTTTCAAAGTCTTATCTGAACCGCCTGATGATGGACAACGTGCTTTTGAGAGATTTAGCTTCTCCTGGGAAGCCTGCCCTGACTCTCATGCAGCTTCCTCCAAAGATTGGGTTAGTTGCAATTCTTTTTAAACTTGCTTCTCTGTATCCCTTACTAGGTTAGAAATTCCCTCAAGTCGGAGTTGTTAGGGATTCCCAGGGTGTAGGACAGTGCCTGGCACATAGTAGGTCCTCAGTAAACACTCAGTGAATGATGGGTGTTTAAGGACCGACTGTTGTGGATCAGAGTCATAAAATCCATGATCTTGGTCTGTGTCCTGACCATCTGAGTATATGGTTAGTCTTTATTACTGTGTTTTTCTGTACTTACTCTTAGAAAATTGCCTTAAATACAGTGAGTTTTTCTTAATGAAAAACTGAGGTAGCAACTAGTAGACCCTATAATAATGCTGGACATTTTGACATAGTTCCTGTTCTCCTTCCCGAATTGCTGGCTTTAGGTTTGTTTTGCTAAATCATTAGCTTGTAATGTCTACTTTTTATTCAAAACATCTGCCACCCAGTACGGCACTACACCAGTAAAATTTTCTAGTGGATACTATAAGCTCAGAGCAACAAACAGTGCCATGTACCCTAATAGCAGGGAGTGCTGAGTTATGATAGTTTGCAAAGAACAGGGACCCCTAACCATTTTTTTGATTGTCCACTTGCCATTTGCAATGAAACATGCTATGCAAGAAACACTTTTTTTTTTGGGGGGGGGGGTACCCTTAACTATTTTTTGAGAATTGAGCTAGGTCCCACCCCACACATGTATCATTCACAAGCATTTGCTGATTTCTTCCTCTGTGTTTGGCATTGTGCTAGGATTACAGAAGCACATAGGATCAAGCCTGGGCTCCCTAGACCTCAAGGGAAGGCCAGGGAGCCCTATGAGGTGCTTGATAAATGCTGGGTGGATTGAATTCAGGGCTTTTTTAAGTAAATGGAAACACCTTTGTGTTTTGCAAAGCTGCACAGAGAATAGTGTCTTGGGTTACAGGGAAAATAGCCAGGCAAATAATGTCACAGACCACACTTAAAAACATTTAACTTGGGCAAGGCAAGGAAGGAACGCTTGGACTTTAGGTGTGGCTGGTAAAAATCAGAGACTGTAACTATAGTCCCTTTCTTCCCTCCCCATCAGTGTGGACCACTGACATTGACTCCCCCAAAACACTGAGACTTGCTTTTTCAGGCTTTTATAAAAGTTGTTCCTTCTGCCTAGAAAAGTCGCTGCCAGTCCGTCTCCAGAGCAACTCTCCCCTTCATCCTGGAGGAGCCCCCCTTCTCTCACAGTGCTCCGTGCTCCTGCATCGGAGCACCCAGCACACATTCACCCGTTTCCCTGTCTGCCTCTGCTGTACGACCCGGAGCCACGTGTGCAAGAGTTTGTGCCTTGCTTAGCTCCCACCACTCGTTTGTCACAAGGCTTAATAAAGATGTCCTGATCAAAATAGTTGATGGATGAATTCCCAGTGGCTCACCCGTACTGGATCTCTCTGTATGTGGCTTTAGAAGACCAGGTATTTTTTTAGTTGACTCTTTTCATTTTATGCTGGAGGAAGAGACAAGCCCTTCTCACACGGATGAGGGGACTATAAAATCCCTCACTGCACAGAATCCAAGCAATAATATCCTTTCCTTCAGTGGTAAACAGGGGAAGTTGCTTAAAGTATTGGAAAGTATGTTTTTCTAAATAAAAAGGATTTACTCTTGAGCCTCTTTCCTCATCCATAAACAAGGGGTTGGGCCTAATGATCTCAGAGGAACTTCCAGCAAAAGTTGTTCTAGGAAGCCACACCGTAAATACTATAAAAACCATCTCATTCCTGCCAAAATTCCACATAATGTTTATTAAGATTTTGTGGAGTCCTCATGAGTAGTTTAGAAGAGACTAGCCCTCCAGTAGCTCCCATCTAGTATACAAGACCTAAGCGATTTTTGTGGACTAAATGAATGAGGGGGGGAAAAATGCAATAAATGAGATGTATACTCACTCTTGATGAGATTTTCAGGAAGGAAAGGGAAACCCGTCTGCCAGGGCACAAGTGGACATTTATTGTGAAAACATGTCATTTAAACAGTTCCATTATTTATTTACTTGGGAAATAGCCCATGAATCTACCATGGAAAACCCTTATACTAAGGGAATTCAGCTCTGCACGTAGCGTAGCTGTATTCATGGGCCAGTACTTGATAAATGTTGCGAACCAATGACTTGATGGAGTGTCCTTTTTTGAAATTTAGTAACATGGAGTCCAAGGAAGGTGCTGGAAGGTGTGAAGGACCAACGGTCTCTTCTAAACAGGTTCCTTTCCTCGTGTCTCTTAGAAGGCTCTTTTTTTTCTTCCTGGGGGCTTCTAAGAGTTTCCAAACACGGAACTGCAAATGTGCTTGTTGTCAGCGAGGCCGCCATTTGGAATTGGTGCAGGAGCTCTGTCTGCAGATCCTTCTCCACGAAACGGCCTAAGTGTGGTGCAGTTCAGTCTAACCAGGGCCCCTTCCTGTCATAAATAAGATTACTTTCATTTCACTTGTGGAGTGTGCTATTCCTCAGAGTAATGAATTTCCTCTGTGCCTTTGAGCACATAAACATGGTTTTCATTAGCTTTCTCTCTTTAAAAAAAGGGGGGGGGTGAAGGATAGGGAGGTGGAAGGAGGAGAGAGAATCTGAGCAAAATTAATCGACGTCAATTAACTCCATAAATGCAGACGGTTATTTTGCTGACTGGCTGGAACCGTGCTTGTGAGCTGTACCAGCAAGGCGCTGGCTGGTTGGTCCCTTGTGAAAAGCTCTGAAAATGAAGTCAGCACATATTTTGTCCTCCGTGAACAAAGAAACAGAGAGAATATTCTTTTTTGAATCTTGTTTTAAGACTTGTATCAGAAAGGTGATCAGGCCTGGCCTCCAGGCCAGACAAATAGCCCTGGGTTCCTCTGGATTCATGGAGCACATCACAGAGCATGACTTCCGGGCCAGGATGGGAAAGCTGTCTCTGCTTCTGTCTCCCCTGCCTTTGCTGTGTGTGTGTGTGTGTGTGTGTGTGTGTGTGTGTGTGTGTGCACACACGGAATTTTAGACTAATAAGATATCCCAGCCTTTCCCAATTTCAGATTTACCCCCTTGAGATTTGTAAGTCATACAGTCCATAGCACTAAATATGCACTTGTTCATTTTTATGGTTTGCAACCTCTGGTCCAGGGGGGACTCATTACAACCCGGCTGAACTTCTCTCCTTGCTGGAGGTGCGTACTTGAGCCCGAAAGCTGTTTAGGATCCACTGATCCTCTGACTTCAGCCAGGATCTTTTTTTTTTTTACTGTTGTTTTGGGAAATTTGGGGACAGAGAGTTGAGGCATGGGGTGTACTCAAATCATCCAGGAGTTAAGTCGTTAAAGGGAAAAAAAAAATCTAAAACTGGCTTTTTAAAATTACTTGTTCTTGATGGAAAATCCATAGGTTTATCTTTTCAGAATCTTTTCTGTCTCTCCAAATCAATGTCTGTTTCAGCCCCCAGTTCATAGTCTGTTGTGTGCTTATTTATCTCTCCAGAGAGGGAGAGATAAAAGTGACCCGAAAGCATCAAGGAACTTCAGGTTGTCACTGAGAATTCACTGCAGACAAAGTGAGATAAAGAGCTGGATGCAGGGGTGCCTGGGTGGCTCAGTGGTTGAGCCTTTGGCTCAGGTCATGATCCCAGGGTCCTGGGATTGAGTCTTGCATTGGGCTCCCCGCAGGGAGCCTGCTTCTCCCTCTGCCTGTATCTCTGCCTCTCTCTCTGTCTCTCATGAATAAATAAGTAAAATCTTAAAAAAAAAAAAAAAAAAAAAAGCTTGATGCATTTCACAGTGAGGCGTTTTCCAGTTCAGCGTTGACCTCCTGCATAGGTGTCCCTGTAACCCTTGAGAGGTACAGCTGGTTTCCATTTGAAATGGAAAGGATGGAGTCCTTGAAGGAGCCAGTGGCTCTCCTAGGTGGAGGCTGCTTCGCTAAAATGTGTACAACACACGACAAGTTTCCATTTCACTTAACTGTAGTGCAGGAAAGTGTTTCTGGCTTGTTTTTGTTATGAACAGAGAAGAGCATCACATATTAAAAGTTCCCGTAGTTGTTTAATATTTGCTCAGTATTGCGCGAGTCCCTAATCAGTCCTTCTCTCCCGTAAATCATGTCAGCTCTGTCACTGTTTTCATTGGAAGCATGAATTGTAACGTTGAAAATCTCCCAGGACGGTAAACCTCTGCAGCTGTGGAAGGCTGGAGCTATTTACTGATATTATTAAAGGAACCTGAGTGACTTCTTGAGGGGGGGGGGATAAGATGGAGTGAAATTCATAAGGTGCACAGAGATTTAGAAGGAAGGTTCTATTATGAGCACAGCTCCACAACAATATCCCCGTAGAAATAGATACAGAAGGGTTACAACTGTTCCATGAATTGGCAAACACAATATTTTGCTATCGTTGTGCCTTTTTTAGAGGGAAAAATAGAATCCAAATGTTAAGCATAAAATTTGACATATGTGCTGCTTTAGGACAGTGTTTGAACTGAATGCGTCTCTATTCTATTCTATAGACACAAATGTCGCCTTCAGTTCCTAACGGCATCTTGAAGGGTTTGCCACTGATAATTTTACAGCCTTAATTCTCCTTGGAAATTTAAAATTTTCATAATCTAAAGATGTGACTGACTAGATCTCCTCCTGCTGTGTGGGGATCTGAGGAATGTCAGTAGAGTACAAAGGATTTGTTGAAAGGGGTGGATTTCAAGGAATGAGAAAGAGAAGAAAGGACACCAAAAACTTTTGCTTGGCTGCTGAGACCAATACTGTGCCTAAGACATTCCTTTTCCAGAATATTTCTTTGTTCATTTATTCATTCCTCTATTCAGTCATTCGTTCCTCTTATAAAGTGTTTATTGAGCATCTACTCTGAGCCCTAAAACTATGCCGGGCACTGGGAAGTCTTACTCAAAGGCAGCTTGCCCACAAGGACAGGGCTTTCTGCCAAGAATGTTCTGTCCTCATTGCTGAAGTCTGAGAAGCAGCTGGATTCCCCAATTCAGCCTTGACATTCAGCAGAACTCAAGTGTGTCTGCATCTAAAGGCACAAAACTGGGTTGTTTGGTTTTTTTTTTTTTAATTCAAGTATAATTAACATATAGTGTTTGTTCATTTCAGGTGTAAAATAGAATGATTCCACGGTTCTTTACTCCATTAAAAGCACAAACCTGTTTGCTTGGCTGCCTTTTGATTGCCGGCATCTTTGCTATTGTGTGAAAGCCATCATTTATTTTAAAGGCTATCCTCCAACTGGACATAAATCTTTGCCATATCTAGAAGAAGCAGTGCAAGGACCTAAGAAACAGTTTATGAAAAATGCTTTTTATAGAAAATATTTGTAAGTCATTTAAAGGAAGGCATTGTAAATTTGGCATAATTCCAAAGTTAGCTGTCGGGGATAACCATGAAGAAGATCCTGCAAAGCTATAGACATGTAGTAAATGTGTTTTCTTTGGGACCAGGGCAGAATAACAATTAGTGAAGAAACTTCTGAAATATCAACTCAGCAAAGCAAATGCAAGGTTTTTTGGGGGATCAGCAATCCTGTGGGAGGCTGGACACTGGGAGATACAAGATAGGGTAGATGATCTCTAGCCTGACCTAGGGCAGGAAATGAAACGTAAGCCCTTGACTTAGGTGATGTGCTTCAACCTATCACCACAGCCCTGCAAAGTCCAATGGCCACTGAGCTCCTGTAGGCCAGAGAGCCAACGGAAGTTTGGGTGTTTGGCAAAGTTACAGGAAACCAGGCTGAAAGCCTGTACAGAGCCATCGTGTGTTCCTCCCTGCAATGTGTATGATGTCCCTGGTCTTGTTTCTCAAGAAGGACAGTTTAGAATTGGGCAAGGTTCAGAGGAATGCACTTAACATGGTAAAGGGGAGCAAGAGGTGATGGCCAGAGAGGACACCTGCTGTATTAGGAAAAGACAAAATGGATGAGACTTTTTCTTTTTTTCTTTCTTTCTTTCTTTCTTTCTTTCTTTTTTTTTTTTTTTTTTGTCTGGATGAGACTTTTTCATCTAAGTGGAGGTTCGATGAGTTTTGGCTATAAAAGAAGGTTACACGTAAGGTTGACTCTGAATCTCAGTATTGCTACAACCAGGGAGCCAGTCAGTCGGGCGGGGAGCCTTGAGCATGACATTTCCCTTCTTTCCACCCCAGTCTCCTTTTTAAGCCCCATTCCAGAGCGTGTTCAGCAGCACACCTGTCCCATCAGATGCTTGCTGAAGGAAGGGTATTCTTTGGCCAGGTAAGTCTGAACATCTCCGCATACCGTTTCTTCCTCCAGTAGATTTGCTCTTTGCATTTGATATCAGAAGCCCCAGGGGTATCCCTAAGGAAAGTCTGTTTACCTTTTGTAGATCTCAACCAGCATTTCTCCAAACTCGTTTGACCGTGGAATCCTTTGTACATTGAGCACCTACAGGGACTTTTGAAAATGTTTTTGGGAAAACTGAATTCCAAGATCCTGGAGGTCCCTGGAAGGAAGTTAGTCTCAGCCACAGGAAGTGCTGCCTGGCAGGTGGAACTTGTTGCTTCTAGAGCTCCTGCAGGAAGAAAGTCATGGTTTGCAAGGAATAGGGGTTTATGACCTTTTAACGACGACAGTGGATTTATCAAAGGTGATTGGGAGGCGAGGCCACCAGGGAAAGGCACTGTAGTCCACACGTGCTCTTTGGAGCTGCTACTGAGATTCAGGTCTCCACGTCAGGGCTTAGATTGTTCCATCAGGACATAATATGCACCACCAAATGGAAAAGGATGTAGAGAGCAGCTCATTTAGGTTTTGGAAGAATCAAGCAGATGGTTCTGCGTTGTTGTTGTTGTTGTTGTTTTTAAGATTTTATTTATTCATGAGAAACACAGAGAGAGAGAGACAGAGACAGAGACACAGGTAGAGAGAGAAGCAGGCTCCATGCAGGGAGCCGGATGCAGGACTTGATCCCCGGACCCTGGGATCATGACCTGAGCCAAAGGCAGATGCTCAACCGCTGAACCACCCAGGCGTTCCCCCCCTCCTTTTTTTTTTTTTAATTATAGACAATTGGGAAACACTACTCTTGGGCTCCTTGGCCACTTTCCATTATTTAAACATTGAGGTCATGTCCATTATGTGCTTTCTGTAGGTTGTCTCCAAAAACCTGGCTAAGCGTTCAAGTCTAACAGTTTTGTAGACCTGTGTGCCTGTTTCTTTCTCTCTCTAGAAACCTCTCGCTGTTTCGCCTAGTGTTTTATACGTGCCCCTCCCCACCCCCTGGGCCTCCTCTCTCTCACTCCCCGCCTCACCAAGCAGGTGTGTGCAGCCCCAGTGTCCTTCCAACACCGTAAAATGTTTTCCTGTTCTTTGTTGGACTTTAGGGACAGCAAATGAGTATAATAGGTAGAAAAACGAAGGCCTGAGTAGCTTTCTTGCTCTCTAACCATGTCAGCCTCCATTCCTTCTGCTAGCTGTTCTCCTCACTCTTCGCTCTGCTTTGTGTGGGGCTGGGGGAGGAGGGAGGGTCACCCCCGTTATCACCCGGATCCGTGGGCTCCATTGCCTCTGGCTTCTGGTTGGCACCAGCTAATGGGAAAGCATCAGCAGGAGATTTTAGGAGGCAAATGAGGCTGGGTGCTCATCGCCTCTCCTCCCGTCAGGCCAGCCTCCCACAGCGCTCCTCTCTCGTGTTCTGGACACTGCTTGCTTCCTTCCCTCACCTCTCAGGTCTGGGCATGGCCTCTGTGGTCACTAACCCTGGGGTCTTCTACGTCTCCTTGCTCGTGTCCTTAAGCCCTGCCCACATCTTTGTATGGAGCCCTTTCCTTGAACTCTCCTCACATTGCCCAGCTTGAACGTGTCCCCTGTTTTCTGCGGAGTCCCTGACTGAAACACCCACCTTTCTGTGTCCTTCTCTGTTTCTGCCAGTGACACTGTCCAGAGGAGCCCGGCTCAGGTTCGCCTCCAAGAAGCCTCTCCATCCCACATGGGCCTCCTCTTGGGATGTCCTAGTTCTTAAACTGCCCTATTTCTAAGCCCCTAAAAATGCTCTCTCCTATGTCGACTTGAGTGCACTGTGGCTGAGGCTTGCCTGATCTCTCATGGGTGTGCAAGAAGGCTGGCGGCTCTTGGTCACTTATAAAACTTTTATAGAGTGCTTCCAGACACTGTCAAGCAGGTTATAGAGTGAGGAGTTGGGTGCTATTTTTATGTCCATTTTATAAATACTGATGCTCACCCAGAAAAGTTTGCTAGTGGGCCCAGGACACACCCATAGTGAATAATGGAGCTAGGATTTGAACCTAGGTGGTCTAGCTCAGAATCCAGGCTCTTAACACTCCGCTAGGCTACCTCTCACAGTGTTAACTTTAAAAAAATGATCATTTTTTAAAAAAATGATCAGTTATCTCAAATTCAGATTTTGGGGTGCTTGGCTGGCTCAGTTGGTAAAAAGTGTGACTCGATCTCAGGGTTATGAGTTTAAGCCCCACGCTGGGTGTGGAGCCTACCTAAAATAAATCATGATAACTAAAATAAAATTCAGATTTCACTTTAAAAATCTACATTTCTAGTGTTTCTTGAAAAAATGAACTATCTGGCTGTTAGGACCCATAGGCCATTGCAACAGTGGGCCAGAAGTAAGTAGGAGCTGACCTGTTTGGGTGTGAGTCAACACCCAGCCTGGTCCTGCATTCATGTTCCTTCCCAATGACCACATGAGAGTAATTTTTGTGTGTGGGCTTTTGGAAACCACTTGCGTGCCCTTCTTAATCATTATCCCACAGGAACCCGTTTCTCTAGGTAGATAAGTTTGAGGAGGGCAGCATTTATATTTCAAGCTTCTCATATCACCTAGCACAGAGTAGGTTATAACTTGATAAAAACCTGTGAATTTGGAAAAGACAACTTGTTTAAGTTCTCTAAGTTAGCTAAGCAAAGTAAGTCAACAAGGACATGGCAGGCATCCTTGCCCTTGGACTGGGTTTAATCCCTTAGAGCAGTCTCCCTATAAAGCCTAACAAGTCAAGTCTATCATATTCCTACAGTATAGCTGCTGATGGCAATATTGCTAGCACTGCTGACTAAAGAATATGGACCTCACGTCCAGGCCCAGTGGCGTGAAGTTTGGGGGAGAGAAAGCAGCCACTACTTGAGAGAGTTGTCAGGGAGGGGAGAGCAAGAAGGGAAAGGGAGGTTTCAAAGAAATTGAGAATATAGAGGAACTTAGTGCTAATCGACCTGAGTTCCAGAAGGCACAGAAATTTGGAAGTTGGTCAGAGGGAAATGGAGACCAAAGAGGGATGTGTGTGCAGAGCTCTCTAGAGCAAGAGTGATGGGGAATGACCGGGAGCTTGGGTGACAGATGTGACAAGGAGTGCGGGACATGTTGGGCTTAGTCCTGATGATCTCCCAGGCAGATGTTGGGGTGAGACTGTGCATATTGAGGAGAGACCGGCGGGGCGGGGGGTGCAGATTTTGTCAGCAGCACACAGAGCTTCAGGCCTGTCTTTATTTCTCTTTCCTCCCGGAGTGGGTAGTGGAGTGTGTGACACACAGAAAGGCTTATTCAGAGGCGGGTGTCACTGTGGAGTACACGGCAGGCCTTGTGCAGAATGATGACTTCGCCGTTTGTGAGTGCACACAAAATCTGGAAGATTTCGGTGGAATTTGGATGTTACTATAAAACATGGCTAAAAAGCTTACTTTGGTCATGTTAAGAGCACGTAAGTCTTATCTTTTTCAGTGTGATTCTCTTTGGGTCTCTTTGATTGCAAGTTTTATTATTACATCTTGTTATAGTTTGACCTGCCCTTGTGGGACCAATGAACTTCAAGAAATAGATGCCAATTTAGGGAAATGAATCATCTTTCCAAAAACGGGGGCTGATGTATTTATAACGGTGTTATCGACATACCTGCCAATAAAGGAACCCACAGAGCCTATCGTGCTTGCAGCCGTCTCTTCAGTTTAATGTACAAGGAGAGGAGGGTCTCACAAACCCTTGCTCATGAATAAAAAAAACTGTAGGCGGTTGGGGGCCAAGAGTTGGCCAAGACTTGGGGCTCTTGGTCCTTGCTGAGTGGGGTCAGATGCCTGACCGCGGCCAGGCAAGCCAGGGACTTTCCCATCAGAAGAGGCCAACTGTGGGGGGGGGGGGGGGTCACACTTCTTCCCTCCTCTTGGGATTTCATGGAAAAGTACCGAATTTGAAGATCTCTTCAACATCTCTTGCATTGGCCTCTATGGATTTGGGGAGTGCAGGCATGATGAAAATTAAGAGTAGAAATCCCCATCTCTCAAGAATAGGGACCTTTTGGGGTGGTGGAGGATGGGGGTGTGGGGGGGGGTCAGGGAAAGATAAACCCTGAAAATACCCCCACCAGTGAGCAGTGTCCCTGACTCTCCACCCTTCTCACTTCCAGGGGTGTTCCAGGGTGTCAGGAGGAGGACTCAACCTTGAAGAGTCTCTAGGATGCCCCCAAAAGTTTAAACAGAAATTTAACTTTGTCACCATCCTGCCCTCATTTTGGCCTTTCTTTGTCCAACCACACTTGGCATATGACCAGTGCTCTCAAATGCCAGCGGAAGCACTTACTAGTTAGTTGTGTGACCTTAGGCACATTATAACCCTCTCTGTGCCCTAATTCCTACATCTGTCAAGAGGAATCATACTAGTACCCATCTCGCAGGGCTTAAGTGAGTGAGCACCTGGCATTTAATAAGAGCTATGCTAAGTGTTAGTTATGGGACTTATTTAAATGACAATGACAGTGGGGGTAGGGAGTCTGGCCAGCCACCAGGTCACCTGGAAGAAAGATCTAACCGGGTTTGCCTTAATGCTTCTCTGTAAGTGGACGTCGGTGATTGGAGTCGCCCCAACCTGGCCCCCGCACAGCGCCTGTTTTACATCTCTTTCCACACTCTCCAATCTTCTGGTTCTCGGGGAGCTGAGATCCCCGCGGGTCGGACAGCTCCAGACCAGAGCGAGTCTGAATCCGACCCCAGAGGTCTCCATCGCTGACCGCATATCGTGTGTACGTTGTTATTCGGTTTCCTTTTGTGGCTAAGGACTGGACACCTAAGTACTGCTTCTTTTTATAGAAGGCTCTGACTAGCACATTTGCTGATTAAAAGGGAGGCCTCACAGAACATTCATTTTGGAGAGCATAGTAATACTTAAGAACCAGGACTATTTCAGGCATTTACTGCAAACTGTTTATTTCCTAAAATAAGGAGGGCATGCTTTCTGTTTACTTCCTCCTAATGAGAATTCCTCAGGAGTTTGAAAGCTGCTATTGTGCCCCTTCTCCCCCCCCCCCCCCCCCCGCTATTTCAGCCCTCCCTGGCCAAGAAGCAGCTGACCACTGTCATCCTTCAAGTCAGCATTTACCTTTGAAAGGAATTCTCCTCCTCTCTCCCATTAGGACTGGAGCAAGCTACCTTGGTTGACCAAATGTGTATCGAAACCTTTCCTGTAGTTCACTGATTCCTTTCTCCTCTGGGAGGTAATCCTTGCCCCCATCCGATTATGTAAAATCTTTCCTCCTGTCCGCTGTTTCTATGCTGGCTCAGGCCTTTATTGTTGGGCATATTGCTTTAACGTTGAGTGACTATTTGACAGCACCTATGCCAGGCTAAAGATCTAACCACAAACAGGATTCTAGAACCCTGCTATCTAACAGAACTTCTGGTGGCGCTGGAAATGTTCTGTATGTGTGCAGCCCACTGTGGTAGCCACTGGATGCGCGTGGCTGTTGTGCACTTGATGCGTGACGAGCGCAAGTGAGAAACTCCACATGTAATCTTGTTCATTTAAATTTACATTTAAACAGTTACATGTGACTAGGGACAGCATGGCTCTAGGTCATAAGCCTCCTGAGAACAGAGGTCTTTCTCTTCCATTTATCGCCATGCTCCCAGCTCCAAGAACAATGCCTGGCATGTGGTATGAAGAGAAGAGGAAAGGGAGTTGGGGTATGGGAGGGAGAGAGAGAGGGAGAGAGAGAGAGAAAGAGAGAGAGAGGGAGAGAGAGGGGGGGGGGGCAAGTTCTCCATCCTTGTAGAGCTCAAGATATAGTAAGAGCCTATTTGTTTACAGATCTTGGAATCCAGAAGGCAGGGATTGACTTTTCTGTGCCCATACCCTGAGACCTACAGTCTAGAACCATATCAAGGTCATAGGAGGTGCTCAAGAAATGCAAGTTCAATTGAACCAGGTCCTGAAAAAATGCGAGATTGGTAATGGTGGTAATATTAATAATAGTAGCGGTTATTGTTATTAGCAAAACGGAAAGTTACACTGTCTCTTGCTCTGACAGGCAGTGGCGGTGCTGTCTGGTTCTCCAGACCTTCCAAGCCAGCAGGAGAATCTGACTTTTCTGATATGTCCTCACCTTTGGCTCCCTGCCTGACATCCAGCTACATACCAATTAAACCAAATAATACTCGCCTCACTACCCTCAAGCTCCTCCTCTATCTTCCCCCATAACCATGGATTCCTTACCAATGCCCTCCCTTGGTGCCTGTCCCTGCTCTGGTGCTTCCTCTGTCATACCATACCCTCTGGCCTTCCTCTGCCTCACCTTCCCTTCTTGGCAGCCAGACTCGCTGGCAGATTATTCTGTGGTCACACTAACTGCAACACCACTTAATAACATATAACGGGAAGAACAGTAACTTCAGAGTTAGCCTCTGAGATTCAAATATTAGCAGGGCACCTGGGTGGCTCAGTGGTTGAGCGTCTGCCTTCTGCTCAAGTCATGATCCCGGGGTCCTGGAATCGAGTCCCGCATCAGGTTCCCTGCAGGGAGCCTGCTTCTCCCTCTGACTGTGTCTCTGCTTCTCTCTCTGCATGTCTCTTATGAATAAATAAATGAAATCTTTTTTTAAAAAAATGAAAAAAGAAACATCAGCTTTATAGCTTACTGCTTTATGTGAACTTGGGCTAGTTACAAAACACTTAGATCATCAGTTTCCTCATCTATAAAGTGGCAGAATAATGCTGTTCTCATAAATGTACTAAGCTTGAGACATGGTATGTAAAGCATGTAGCACAATGCTTGGTGCTCAGCAACTGTCAGCTCTCTTCCCTCTGTGAATATACCTACATCCACCTATTCCTAAACACATCAATACAGGTGAATTTAAAGCCAATTGGGGTATTCATGTTTTATTTTTTTTTATTTTTTTTAATAAATTTTTATTTATTTATGATAGTCACACACACACAGAGAGAGAGAGAGAGAGGCAGAGACACAGGCAGAGGGAGAAGCAGGCTCCATGCATCGAATCCCCGACGTGGGATTCGATCCTGGGTCTCCAGGATCGCGCCCTGGGCCAAAGGCAGGCGCCAAACCGCTGCACCACCCAGGGATCCCGGTATTCATGTTTTTTTTTTTTTCATTTTTTTTTTCATGTTTTAATTGCACATCACCCTTTTGCATTCTCCTACATACCTTTTCCACTATTGAAAGATTAAATTACCAAAATAACAATCTAACTCATTTACTCTTCATCTAGAAAACTGGTTTAATTATTATAATAAAGGTAAGCCTGGTCTTGGTGCAGTATTGTAGAAACCCCATTTACAAGTAAGTAAAAGGCAAATTCTCATCTCTTCTCTCCACTGCAAACCAAGCAAACCACGAAATCAAGCCAAACAGAGAAAGAGGACTAAAACAATGGAAAACCACTCAGTGGAAGGCAGGAAAGTAGTGAATTAGGGTTAATTTCCATTCCACTGTGCACTGTCTTGACTGTCTTGAGAGAAGGGGCCACAGTTTACTCACAAATGATCACCGTAGAGCAGCCCCTTGAAGGAGACACCTACGGGCTCTCCGTGGGCTCCCTTCCTCCCAAACAAGCATGAACTCCCTTCAGCAAGCGTAGCCCTCAAGGAGGAAGCCAAACCATCCCACACAATTGCAATTAGCTTTGATTACTGTATTGCAAGATTATGTTTGAGGAGCATCAAAAATGCTAGTTGTTTTTGTTTTACAGTGAAAGCGGCCAGCATCATGGCATTTAGTGCGACACCTGAGAATTAATGACCACAATGCCGGAAGAATTCTAGATCCTTTCAGATCAGTGCCGGATAGGCTCAACTCTGGTCTTAGTTTTGCCATCACTTAGCTGTGTGACCTAGAGTAGGTTCTTGAGGCTGCAGTTTCCTCATCTGTCAACTGAGGAGCCGGGAGGGTAGCTGTTCTATTGTATGATCTCACCTATGACACGTGTGCGATACTGTATGTGGCTACTCGGCATGTGCCAGGACAGTATAGATCACTGAGGATGCTCTGAAAGATCTTTATAACCAGAGTAGGTTATTAGACCACTTCAGCCTTTGGACTGAAAGGCAGCTTAGGGATTCCAGTCCATTTACAGGCATAGGAAATAAAGAGATGCAGAGTCTTCTTCATCTTGGGATAGAGAAGTATTTTTGTTTCCCCTTTTTTCTTGTAGAACTTTAATGCCATTGCTAAGTTTACCCATGCAGTCAATACATGTGCAATTCCCTCTGTGGAAGGTGGGAGCAGTGTAGAGTTGAAGACCACAGGCCTGTCCACAGGGGCTCAAAGGCCAGAACAAGAGATCAACACAGTGCCCTGGAGCTCAGGACCGCCCACCTCTGCCCTTGGAGTGGGCAGTGGTCTCCTGGGGGGGCGGGGGGCTTGATGACTGGGTACGATTTTCCAGGTGGATGGAGCATGGAGGTGTTGGAGGACATGGCACGTTCAGGGCACTACATGTTGCTAAGTGGCAGCGTGGTCTTCGCATGCGTGTGTGAGAGAGAGAGAATGAGTCAGGAGGTGTGACAGTCACAAAAGGCCTCATATGTCAAAGCAAAGGCTTTATTCTAGAATCAGTATAGAGCTGCTGAATGCTTAAATTAGAGGAGCAGCCTGATTGGATTCTCGGGACCACATTAAAAGTAGAACTTTCCTTTTTGGAATCCGTCCACTTGGGCTTTTAGTGCCCGCAGCCACGTAACTCAAAGAGAAGCATGACCTCTCCGGGGATGGGACCTCGAATTCTTCTCTGTCACCTTGTGTGTGATTTTATTAAATCTTAGGGATCATTGCCCCAATGTTAGAAGCATCTCTCCAATATAAGAAAATCAATGAGAATAGGATTCAGTGTGCATATTTTATCTATTTTAGCACTTGTGTCGAGTGGTTCCCCGGCGAGAGTACTGTGTGAGGGTAATGGTCCTACGATGACTCGCTGCCCTTCCCCTGGAGAGACCAGGCCTTCTCTCTGCTGGCACGAGTCCACCAATGCTGCTCCTAGGACACAGCGGCCAGGACTGGGTTGGCCTGGAAGACAGACCAGACTTCTGGGTGTCGTAAGGCTCGGTTCTGTATCCCGGGAACCTCAGGACTCAGGCTTCGGCTTTCAGTCCCCCTTACCTCCTGTGCACAATCCAGCCTGGCCTCTAACCTGGATGCGGTGGGACAGGGCACACTCAGATGCCTCAGGGACCACACACAAGGGAGGGGACCGCGTCCCATCTGAAGGGGTGACTGCTGCTCGGCTCCAGCCGATTATCGCCAAGCCTCAACTGGGCCCCATGTTGCAAGATCTTAGTTTTTGAAAGAAGATGGAAAATCCCTATTTGTCTATGAAATCTTTTGTTTTTTTTTTTCAAATATTGGAGACGAGATCTGTTTGTGACCCGTGGGGGAACTCAAGTATTTATCACCTGACTGCCCAGTAGGCCTTCCAGGTACGCAGCTCTTCTGGCCTTTCCCATCCTCTGCTCTCCTCACACTGGGATCCCAGGGGACACCCCCTGAGAGCAGTTGCATTCAGAGCTCCCACCTCCCCCAGCATTCCCAGCATTCACGGAGGCCCTGTTAGATCCCGAGCACTGTGCTGGGGGCTTGATGCTGAAGGGAAGGGCCAAGATGTGAACAGTGCAGTCCCCGGAGAGCTCCTGCTTATGCGGAACACACACATAAACAGACTGTGTCCCCGCTGATCTAAGTTGGGTATGGAGTGTCCCAGGAGCTCAGAGACTGTCACTGCCCGGACAGCCCAGCAAGGACCAGAGAGGACAGTGAGGAATTCATCCTTGATAGCTTTTGGGACTGTCCACAGTGACCTGACTGTGTCATGCTGATCCATCAGCAGCAGATGGCCCTCCGATGACTTCAGAAAGGCATAGTTAACCCAGGAATTATGGAAGTGGACATGAAGTATAAAGCCCAAGGTCGAAAGGACAAGAATATGACACGGAGATTCTTCCTATCTTAGGTGGCAATAAAATGAGAGGCCTCATTTGTATTTCTGATGCCTTATGTAAAATAAATTTTTCTTTTGTTCTATGCATGAGGGGCTTGGAGGCAAAAGCTACTGCAGTATTACTTTAAGGCTCCCCTTGATTACCCAAATGCCAGGCTCATAACATTTCTACTGGAGGCTTTGGCTTAGGCTTCACAGCGTGAAAGCCAGATATGACAGGTGAGGGGAATCCAGCCTAACACCTGGGGTTGGGGTGGAGGGTAGGGTTTGGGGGGGCACAAATGAAAACGTACAAACAAACCAGCTATTCTCAGCCGGATCAGCTCACAAGGTGTGATTTACACTGCAGAGAGCGAAGGAGGCTTCGTAATTTTCCTGGCGTCCAGGTGTGCCAGACTTTAAAAAATCAAATCCCTTTCTTCTCTCTGTTGGTTTGCATGCCCTGTGAAATGTCAGTTGCCCTCTAAAGAGAAAGCGTGGTACATGGTTTCCCACACAGCCCTGGCACTTGGGGCTTCCCCAAGACGGAGTCAAAATCGGTGACTGGTTGTCTAGGAGGCACCATTAATTAACAGTGTACTTAGCACGAGATCTGTGGGAACAGTTGGTACAAACTCTGGTTAAGAGCTTTCCGGTGGGTTGGGCTGTTTTCAAAATAAGACCTGGGGTCCATGGAAAGCTTCCTGGAAGAAGCAACATGAAAACTGAACTCAAGGGGATCCCTGGGTGGTGCAGCGGTTTGGCGCCTGCCTTTGGCCCAGGGCGCAATCCTGGAGACCCGGGATCGAATCCCACATCGGGCTCCCGGTGCATGGAGCCTGCTTCTCCCTCTGCCTGTGTCTCTGCCTCTCTCTCTCTCTCTCTGTGTGACTATCATAAATAAATTAATTAATTTAAAAAAAGTATTTTAAAAAAAAGAAAACTGAACTCGATGGGTAAGTAGGAGTTAGCCAGATGCAGAGGAGAAAGAAAAGAATGTTCGGGGTAGGGGAAATAGCGTAGCATAGGCCCTCTGGAGGGGACAAAGTTCCAAGCTGGCCAGGGCTTTTATGCAGATTAGAGACTAGTGAGAGGTGAAGCTGGGGGTGGGGGTGGAGGGGTAAGCCAGGGCCAGATGGTGAAGGGCTTCCAGAAGGCACCCGGTGTTTAACCTGAGGCCTCCCACCTTCCCTTTGAATAGGAATAGAGCACAAGTGCTACAGTACATGGCGGAGGGGGTGGGGGGCAGTAGGAGAAATGACCTCTTCCACATTAAAGTATGATGTCGCCCGCTTTCAGGGTCCAGGGAGAAAAATGTTCTGTGACTGTTGGGCATGCGTCTATATACGAAGTCAGCTATGTTGAATGTGGAATATAAGCCTTAGTTCTAATTGTTTTTACAAATAATTCATCAAGGTAGAAACCAAGGCAAAGAAAAATTATTGCCCCATCTTGTGAATAAACCTCCCTCAATTCCTTCACATTGGTGTTAACCTCCCCCGACCCTGCCGTTTTATTAACACTCTGCCCTCGTCTCCTGGGCAGGAGGAATGGAGTGGAGTTATCCTGCAACTTGATGACTATTATTAAATCGAATAAAAAAGAGTTAATTCATAATCCATTGCTTTTAAAACTGTGGTAATTCTTACTAGTAATGGACTGGATTTTTCTTTGTTCTTTGAAATGAGGGATTCAAAACCGAGTAAACAGTTTTCAGGCACAGGTGATTGAGATGCTAATTCTATGTGGCCCTTGTCAACTCAGCGGATCTGCATGGATTTGATTTGCCAACATTCTCTTGTCAACATGGAAAGGTCACCTAATGTTCTTGAAAGTAATAATCGTTCAATTCTTTAGAAATCAATTCCTGATTATTATCCCTTTAATTGTTTTTTTTTTAAGATTTTGTTTATTTATTCATGAGAGACACACAGAGAGAGAGAGAGAGAGAGACACAGGCAGAGGGAGAAGCAGGCTCCATGCAGGGAGCCCGACCTGGGACTCAATCCCAGGTCTCCAGGATCACACCCTGGGCTGAAGGCGGTGCTAAACTGCTGAGCCACCCGGGCTGCCCTCCTTTAATTGTTAATAAGCAACAAATGGACCCCACCCCCAGCAGAAGAAGACAGTTAATTAAAATTCGAGCAGAACTAAATGATATCGAGACCAAAAGAACTGTGGAACAGATCAACAGAACCAGGAGTTGGTTCTTTGAAAGAATTAATAAGATAGATAAACCATTAGCGAACCTTATTAAAAAGAAGAGAGAGAAGACTCAAATTAATAAAATCATGAATGAGAAAGGAGAGATCACTACCAACACCAAGGAAATACAAACGATTCTAAAAACATATTATGAACAGCTGTATGCCAATAAATTAGGAAATCTAGAAGAAATGGATGCATTCCTGGAAAGCCACAAACTACCAAAACTGGAGCAGGAAGAAATAGAAAACCTGAACAGGCCAATAACCAGGGAGGAAATTGAAGCAGTCATCAAAAACCTCCCGAGACACAAGACTCCAGGGCCAGATGGCTTCCCAGGGGAATTCTATCAAACGTTTAAAGAAGAAATCATACCTATTCTACTAAAGCTGTTTGGAAAGATAGAAAGAGATGGAGTACTGCCAAATTCGTTCTATGAGGTCAAGTTTCCATTCAAATTAAATTTCAGAGGGAACTGTAAGAAGCATAAGCATGGTTGGGTTTACAGAAGAGGATAAGGCACTTTTTGCCCAAGAGGAGGATTTGCCCTGTAGACATCTTTTGCTCCAGCCCTATGACTCAGGGACAGTTGGAATGGGTTATGATGCCCAGAATGCATTCAGGCGAAACAATATTATTAACACTCCATGTCATTATCATCATCATCATCATCATCATCATCATCATTAACTATTATTGAAAGACTATAATATTGAAAATAGTATTTTAAAGCATTAGGTTAAGTAGTCTAATAATCAAGTACTATTTTAAAACATGTAGATTTTCAATTATTGCAGAATCAGAAGTACGTGCACGGCACATTTCTGATTTTGTCATTCATGGCAGTGATGACCAAGCATCTGTTGTCTTTTTGTGGGATCCAGCCAGAAAGGGATTCTTGATTATGGAGAAGAGTGGCTCCCATCTATGGCTATTTCCTTGGCTGAGGACGGAGTGGTAGGCTCTAGGAAGGCAGAGCTAACTCTTCTGGAAATAATATTCCCTTTGATGTTCATGAACATGGGACTATGCATTTGAGAATGAACGAAGGGGATTTAACCTCTTATGGGAGCCTCCAGAAGGCCAGTGTGACGTCAGCCTGGTGACTACAACTTTCTCATGATGTAAAGTGCTCAGAGAGACACCCTGCAGATAAATTAATTCTTTCTTGAAATACAACTAGCCTTGCTGCCATTTTCCCATTGTTTGGTAACATTTTATAATGCTTTATCTTTAAAGTAATAATACTTTCTATCTCCTGTAAGGCTGGGGGTCGTGTCTGTCTGACTCCGCCCTGCAGCCCCACACAGAGGAGGCCCTGACTCAATATCTGATGAATGATTGTTAAGACTTCGCCACTACCAAAAAAATAAAAAATAAAAAATAGAAAGACTTCGACACTTCCATGTTAAGTGCTTTCTGATGATCCCAGCCTTCGCTAATACCCAAGACTTTCTTTGTAAACTATTCCCAGTTTCACCACTAACAGTGTGACCTGGTCAGATAATCTCTCTGGATCCTAAATCAATTTATCTCTAAAATGAAGAAATTGAGTTTCATCAACTCAAAAGTCTCTTGGATTCATACTAATATTTTACCGAGTGTTTAAAAGGATCACATCATCTAATAAGGAAGAATATAGAAAAAAATAACATTATTTATTGCTACTCTTTTTTTTTTTTTTTTTTTTTTTAGATTTTTATGTATTTTAGAGAGTAAAGTCTGCACAAGTCAGGGGAGGGACAGAGGGAGCAAGGGAGAGAATCTCAAGCAGACTCCATGCTGAATACAGAGCCCAGCATGGGGCTCAATCCCATGACCCCGAGATCATGACCTGAGCCGAAGAGTCAGACACTCAACCAACTGAGCCACCCAGGGGTCCCATTTATTGCTACTCTTGATTAACAGCGAGATCAAGATATCATCTTGACTTTTAGTTAAGTCTCTCTTGAAAAGAGAATTTACCAGCATCCCAGATCTCAGAATCCAAGAGAGGCCAGGGATCCAGGCCTAGAAGATCCCATAGGCAAAGGCGTTCTCCTCCTGAAATAGTTGGACTTTGGCTGCAATTTCCTATCTGACCATCTACACTGGTGACCCCGTTACACATATAGGAACCTCTGGATCTCTTTCTGCTTACAGCCTATTTCCCAAGAAGGTGAAGGGGTGTCTTTTCCCCAGGCCTCAAACCCTGGGCTTGGCCCTTTGTACCTTTTACCATTCCCAAGGCCGAGAGGAAAACAAGAAAAAGTGATGTCAGAGTGTGTCTCCCTGAAGGCTGTAGGGCGCTTGTCTGCATGGTCCACTCCAGACCTCCTCCTCCTGGTTCTACTCCAGAGTAGGCCCCACAGAAGCAGGAGGCTTGTCCCTCCACACCTGCTCCCAGGAAAGACCAGAGCACACATGACAAAAGGCTTTTTGTCTTTTTATTTTTTGCCATGGGACGTTCCAACGGCCCCTACCACCAGGCCCACCCATGTTTTCCCAAAGCTCTTTTATCCCTTGATCCCACTCCAGAGGGTCCCCGTCTTGAGGGTTGGGTGGGAGGAGGGGAGCCTGGAGCTCTCTTCAAAAGCTCATGTGGAGCCAACAATAACAACCTGCTATAGACAGGCAAGGGCACAAGGGAGAGATTCCAGAGCAGGCTCAGAGGGATACAGGCCTTAATGTCTCCAGTGCCGCAGCCGAGAGAGGTCCTTGGTTTGGGAAAAGAAGGTCATGGTCCCCTGAGCCAGACCTAGTTAGTACTTGGCCTGAAGTTATTATGCATGCCCCTGTAGGAAGATAAAAGTCAAACATTTGAAATGTCCCTAATGGCACTGCTATTCCGATGTTTTAGACACACACACACACACACACACACACACACACGCAACCCTACGCTCGTTCAGGGTTTTGAAAAGAGATTTGATTGTGCTTCCAGTGAGTAGCTTTTCCAGCAGAAGCCCTGGAATGCAGCCTTATCTTCCCCTTCTCTTGGGCCGATCCTTCGTCCTGGCTGCTGACCTTTCTCCTTCCTCAACACGAGGCAGTCGCTTGATTGGGAAGAGTAACAGATGCAGACAAGCCTAATTTGTTCTTGGCAAGAACCACAATCTGCATTTCTGTGGGGTCAGGAGTATCATAAATAATTCATAGGGTTCTGGTTTTCTGAGATGTGATGGGCCAAATTAGCCAGAATTTCATTGTATTCCCCCCAAACCCCATCCACCCCTGTAGCCGCTTCTGCCCTAAGCCAGCATCTCCCCCTCTTATTCCTTAGAAGGGGAAGGGAGGAGAGCTCTCTCCAGATGAACATAAAACACATTGAGTTGGTATGTGAAGATGCTGTGATGCAGAAACTGGGACATCTTAAAAGGCAAAACATAAAACAGCATTTTTAAAAGGGAAAATCGCTCCAATGTGTTTCCAGTATGGGCCCATAGGCCCCGGGCAGGAGGCTGCAGGCCCTCTCGGGGGAGTCCGCTCCAGCTGGATGGCTTTTCTCATCTCTCTTGTCCTCCTGTCGTCTGCACAGCAGGGCCCCGAGATCTTTTTGCTCCAGCTCCGGAGACAGTGGGTCCTAAGGCCCAAAGAGGCTGGGAATGTCAGCGTGACCCTGTGGCACCCTCTGTCTCTTTTGCATTTTAAAAATTCAAGTAATAAGCCCGGCCTGACTCAGAGTTGTCAACCCCATCATCCGGAGTGACCTGTCCTTTGGGACTTAATTCCCTTTTAACCAGAGATTGAGGAAGAAAGTGACTCAAAAGGCAGACCTCAGTCTTCTGTGTAATGTCATTGAGGCACAGAGCAGCGGCTAAATGGACCAGAGTGACACTTGGGCTCCATCTGGGGTGGACAGAGACCCCAGCTCAGAGCGTCCGCTGGCATCAGCAGGGCGTCCCGGCTCGCTGCCCACTGTCCTGGCCCCCTGATCCCCGGAGAGGAGGAGTGGGGGACCCCATTGGCTGGCTGTGTGTGGGAGCCAGGCCAGTAGTGGAATGCACCGGGAATCCCACTTATGTCTACCCTTTCTACCTCAGGCTTCACGTTTGTCCCTTCTCCCCTCTGGCCCTGTCTCTTTGCCCCTTCCCTTTGAGATGGCGTCAGGGGAGGTGTCCATCCCTCAAAGTACACAGTACTTAGCAGCTTTCAACAAGGTTTGTTGGGAAAGGCTGAAGGAGATGAAAGGTTTGGGGATTATCGATGACCTGCTATTTCTCTTCCCATTTTACTGAGACAGGGCGTGATGCTCATCAATTAAGTGCTTCTCCAACAGCAGTGACTCAATCTTGCTTCTTGCTTTTAAGAAGCATCTAGAAGGGAGACACAGGAAACACAATAATCACTCCATGGCATCCATTTGCTTCCTCTCTTACAGTAGGTATCATTCAGGGGTAAGTTAACTTCTTCTCCAGCAACAGGCGTTGGTAAGATCATTGATGCGGGAGAGATTTGTAAAATTGTTTTTTTTTTAAATGTTGATGACAGTGATGAATATGCTTTTTGATATTATGCAGATACCCTCATTCTTTACTAGTGTAATGAAGTGGATTCCTTTGCATCGTCAACAGTGAGAGCAAAAAGGATGTCAGTGTACATGGCTCTGTAGAGTCTCAGGGGCAGACAGGACTCCCCTGGGTGGCGGCCTGTGTGTGTGGAGAGTAGGGTGGAGGAAGGGAGAGAGCTGTGCAGACAGAGGGCAGGCCCCACCACCCGACGTTCCCGGGGCGCGCGTGGCTGATCCGTGCTTACCCAGCCTCTGGGGCGAGGCCCCTGGGTCAGATGGACCACATCATCTCTAAGTTCCTCACTGAACACTGCGCCTCTCAGCCCATCCTCCACCTTTGACAGATGAGGACACCGTCGCCAGAGCATTTAATCACCCCATCCAAGGTCAGTGCTAGCAGAGCCAGGAGTAGAACCCAGTTCTCTGGCTCTGAGTCCCCTGTGCTTCCCACTTCCCCACTACCATTTCAGGGTGGCCAGGGACAGTGTAAGATGGTAATGAAGTGCTGGCACTTTGCAGAACAGTAAAGTAGCAAGGCAATGTGGAGAAAAAGTAGGGATCCTCTGACCTTGGTCACACAGTCCATCCAAATGTGTCCAGAACAGCCCGGCTTTCTGGTATACCCGGTGGTAACCCACAGCCCAGCGGATATTTGTCATTTCTCTCCCAGCCATTCAGGGGAACCACCTACTAACCTGAGGGTGCCCCCTGACCCAGGAGTGGCCTCCACAGCTGCCCCCTCCAAACCCAGTTGTCTAGAGTGGGGCCAGCCCCAGGACAGAGATGGGTGGGGGGCCGGGCAAGGCACACGGGTACCCCCAGCTCCTTCACCATGGCACTCCCAGCAGACCCACAGTTTGGGCCACTAGTCATCTTTTTGATAACCCCAATTCTCTTCTACACTTCCTTCTGTCCTCAGCTCTTTTGCTGAGGGTACAGCTCTTTTTCTGTCAGGTACGAAGCAGTCTATGAATAATTTTAACGTCAAGAAAAATACTGTACCTGTCTTCATTAAAATGGCATAGCATTTTACTTTCACCAAACAACCACGTGGCCCAGCCCCTTGTCCCTGTCCTTGTTCCCTCGGCATTCTTAAAGCAGTCATTTTGGGGAGAGAAACAGCATATGTAAGAAAATTACATGGAGCCTATGAACACACTTAAGGCCGAAACATAGAGCCGCGTTCAGACAGGCATCCTGGTGAGCCACTGAAAGGATTTTGATGATTTAGTTGCAGCATGTAAATAAAAGATCTGATTAAAGAAAAAAAAAGTATATAAGAAAAATACACACGTTTTAAGGTTGCTTGGGCAAATGTATCCACTGGACAGACCTGTCCATTCTTAAAGTTTGTACCCTACCTCATTCTAAAAGGATTTAAGATAGCTTCGGGTCACATATCAGCAGATAGAACGATCTGAACTCAACATTTTAATGCCAGTGTGATTTCCTGCCTGCCCAAGGCTCCCATTTCCACAGTCACACTACCACCCCAGGTTCTGGAACCAGAGAGAATTAAAAGTGCTTCCCTCGCAGGGCAGTGGGGCGGATCAATGCCAAGTCCCCTTGAGGCTGGTGCTGTTCAGAGGTGAGGTGGTGGTAAGCAGGCTCTTCATCTGTCTCCAGTGACGTACTCCTTTTGCGCAGCCTTAGCCAAAGTTCTATCTCAGTGCCAGTGTTCGCCGAAGCCGAGTTCTGAGTTCGCCGAAGTTGGTGGTGGGGTTCTCCCTTCAACCCCGATCCCCGAGGGCATCTCCTTGAGCCCCAGTCTCTCTTCTTTTTTTTTTTTTTTAAATTTTTATTTATTTATTCATGAGAGACACAAAGAGAGAGAGACACGCAGAGACACAGGCAGAGAGAGAAGCAGGCTCCACGCAGGGAGCCCGATGCGGGACTCGATCCCCGGACTCCAGGATCACGCCCTGGGCCAAAGGCAGGCGCTAAACCACTGAGCCACCCAGGGATCCCCCCAGTCTCTCTTCTTAAGGTAGAAAGGCAAGAACATGAATTTTCAAAACCACGGATCTGGGAATGAATGAATCTAGAGTCTGCCTTTTGCTACTTAAAGCCTAATTTTCCTGACTTTGAAATGGGAAGGGTCACCTACAACACACAGGACCTGACACAAGTATTAATGCACAGTTGCCATTGTTATTAACTTATGTCTCCCCGTGCACACTGGACATCGACCGTCAACCTCCTGAGCCCCCAGTATTGCCAGTAAACAAGCTCCCCTGCAGGCCAGATCTACTCAGGCCATCAGGAGGCCCTCCAGTACCCCTCACTGAACCTCCCTCCTTCCTCCAGCCCAGGTTCTCACCCCAGTCAGTATGATATCCTGATGCTGCACACCTGCCTTGCCTTGCTTCCTGCAGCCGCATCTGCCCCATGGCCAAGTGGGTGTGTCCAGACTCTCCCGCACTGTCCCCCACCACCTCAGCCCTGTTCTGGTGGAAGTGAAGGAGGGAGCATAGGGGGGATGCCTAAGAGTTAGAACGGTGGGCTTTTTCGTCAAGATCACCTATATCTCCTCTGTTGGAAAAACCACGCCTTTAGGTGCTTCATGACTTGTACCCTTTATTTTTTCATTCATTCAAAAACTAGTAGCTGCAAGGGTGAGCACGGTGGACACAGGGCCTGCCCTCAATTTGTTTACAGTTTAGTAAGGGAATAGTCTACGGGTGATAGGTTATACGTTTGTCAAATTTACATGGTTCTTCCACTCAGGCAAGTTGCTTAACTCATCTGAGCCTCATTTTCTTCCTCTGAAAAATAGTATCATGAGAGTCTCCACCTATGGTTTGACAAATAGCCTCAGCTCACCCCTCTGCTGGACCCCACCAGGCGGTACCCAGACCGCACAACTGCACGAAGAGCCCTGAATTAAACAATTCACTTTTCACAGCTAAAACCAGGCAGGCACCTTGCAGGTGCACGAGAGTGGGTTGGTATTAATCGTGATGGGAAAACAAGGCTAATAAAACACACGGGGCATCCAAGGATCCCTGTCATTCAGCGCCTCGTGTCATCCTTAGACGTAAGAAGACTGCTTCCTTACTGACTGCTGGCGGTTCTTCAGGGGCTGCAGACCAGGTAAGCTGTTTCGGTGTGGACTCCTGCTTCAGCACTCCCTCTAAGGGGATAATAAATGAGCCTGGTAAATTTTCCTGCTGCCGTTAACTACTGTCTGTGAGCTGTGTCAAGAGATTATCTGAGCGTGTTGGGATAAATGATAGATTACTTGGAGGCTATTTATAAATGCAGCAATAATGAGGAAACGTGGAAGGAGGCACGAAGGGTGAGGGAGGGAAGGATGGGAGGTGATGCCAGAATGTTAACAGTGAGGGCAGAGGAGGAAAACACAAAGGGAGGCCAACAGCTGGGCTGGAAGCGCGCAGAGAGGGCAGGAAGGGGGCACCAGGGAGTCAGGTGAGAGGAGCACGGAGGGAAGGAGAGGTCATTGTCCACCAACAGAAAAGGCTGAAGTTCAGATCAACGAAATGCCTCAGGCAGGTTGGGAAGAAGGTGGGATAAAAGAAATGGAAAAAGAAACTCAGGACGAATATAATTCAATGAAGAAATGGAAAACATAGATTAGATTATGTCTATTTTATGTAAACAAAGGAGCAAATGTTTTGCCTGATAGGAAATTACCGAGCTCCTCTCAAGTCACTACTGTGAATATTCCACTGCAGCTTTATCCCCTCCCCACATTTTTAAATATTTTTGCATTATATTCGAAAGGGATACGCTGGGGAAACCTACAGAGTGTCTTTATTGTAAGTTGAAACTCCTAAATTATAGTATTTCAAATACAGAAATAATATGACATGATATGATATTACAGAGGAAATTATAGTATGGATGAAGGCAAAACGGAAGTCGTACTGTGTTACTGTTTCCATCACCTGTGCTTGGTGTGCTTGATCAATAATGGCATGTCTGTCTCCTATCATAATCCCTTACGATAAATAGATGGATGTAGTGTGGTTTTTATTTCACCAAAAAAGATTAAAGGACTAACCAAATAATCCACAAGTCATTTGCAGAACTAGATCCCTGGTCCACTCTTACAATGAACATCCTTACTGCCCATTCTGCTCATTTTTTGGAAGCAAATGGACCGAGGGATTAGACAGGCTCAGGTGAGAGTCCAGGCTCTCTGATGTGTTAACTTTATAAACTGGCCTCTTCGAGGTTCCATTTCCTCCTTCTGCAAAATGGGGATACTGTTAGTTTTTCCCCCGGATTGTGGTAACTATTGAGATAAAATATATAAAGCATTTGGAACAAGTAGATGGTCAACAAATTTGAGCCATTATCTTCATGCAACAGAAGATAGTCGAAAAGGTGGCATTGCATTAGCAAAAAAAGTAGGGGGACAAGGGCGGCAAGATTAAATCAAGGAAAAGAAAGAAAATAATTACTTGGAAAAGCATGCTGGTGTCAGCGTATTATATGGTGAAGGGAAATGTATTCCTTTATTGTCCCTGGGTCAGTGTGCTGAAATGGAAAGATGCACAGAAATGGAGTAAAGTCAGCCACAGACTTCATGAACTGCTATTAAAAAAAAAGGCTTGGCATCCCTCAGAAGATATTTTAATATGTACTTTAAGGTAGTAAGATAAGTAGAAACCAAACTATAAAAACAAGTGTTACACAGATAGAAGCCTGGTGGGCTTTTTTAAAAATTCTATTTATTTATTCATGAGAGACACAGAGAGAGGCAGAGACACAGGCAGAGGGAGAAGCAGGCTCCATGCAGGGAACCCGATGTGGGACTCGATCCCAGGACTCCAGGATCACAACCTGACCCGAAGGCAGATGCTCAACCTAGGAGCCCCCCGGGTGCCCCGAAGCCTGTGTTTTGTTTTTTTTGTTTTGTTTTGTTTTGTTTTTATGTTTAAAAACCTGTGAATTAGCAGCAGCCATACCCTCCTGTACTTGACGGGCTGAACTTAAATCCCTTCTAGAGCCCCGGGACACACAGGCCTTCTACATTATGTTTGGAACTAGTGTGTGGGATAAACATGGCTCACCGAGCCCAATCATAAAGCAATCCATTTTGTTTCTCACTGTTACTTTATTTGGTAGAGGCCTAGTTCTTCCTCTATCTCTGAGTGAATATTTGGGCAAGGTCACAACTTTTCTGGTCACCCTTAGGCAACACAGCCCTTAGTTAGTAATTGGTTGGCTAACCCCATGGAATAGTCACGCCTTCCAGCTTGACTCCAAGGCATTTTCTGTCTGCTGCAGCTGAAGAAGGGACTGTGACAGGCTGCCTCTGTCTTCCCTCCTGTGAGATCCCATCCATCTCCTCCCCCTCCTCCCAGAGCTGATAAATCACACTTTCCACCCCCTGCAAGGGTAGAGTTCAGAGCGACAGGAGAGGAGCAAGGGGGACACTGGTCATGGTAGAGGTCTCAACCTGCTTGTTCTCTTATATGCACTTGGGTGGGGTCTTTGGGGACACCCCCATCACTGGCGACTCTTGTCTGCAGTTTTTTCTGTGTGAGGAAATGCCATTCTAGCTATCCTGGGGTGGGGTGGGGGGTTGATGAGAGGGAATTGCACTGTGGTGGTTATTTTTTATTTTGATAAGAATGAGTAGTTGTGTGCCATCACCTCCTCAGTTGACAGCGTAAAAACCATGAAGGTTAGTTAACTCAAGTAAATGAAAAAAAAAAAAAAATGAAGGTTAAGTAAATGTGAGCAGAAATGCTCCTGCTTGGAGTTTGTTCAGTGACGAACTTCTCGCTTGTTCCAGTTCACAAGAGGCTCTGATGTTACTGGCAGGTTGCCAGTCCCCAGTGTGATAGGTCCACTCTTCTCAGATGGGGTAGCTCACCTCCCCATGAGTTCCCTTAAAAGAGAAATCCTATAGAGCAGCACAGGGAACATGGTCAATGGTATTGTAATAGTATTGTGTGGTGACAGATGGAGCTACTCCTGAGGGGAGGGCGGCCTCACCGTGAATCACTATCACACCTGCAACCAGCGCCACATTGTGTGTCGATTTTGCTTCAATTAAAAAAATAAATAAATAAAAACAAAGGGAAATCCTGTAAAAACGAAGGCACAGAAACGTGTGCTCTGGGGAACCTCAAGAGAAAGGAGAGTAAGATCTAGAAAAGGGGCTGTGTGAAGAAAGGGACGGCCATTGAAAATGAGTTAGCTCCTCTGTGTTTTTGGAAAACAAGTTATAGTGTTGGGAGAAAGGGAGTGGTGCCCTCATTCATTTCAAAATCATCTCAGACTTTTATGAGTTTGCAACTGAGTTATGAAGCATGATGTAGCAAGCTCTAGGTTCTCACCAAGTTCTGGGTTGAGCCATATGAAATTGCGATTTTATAGATTTTTTTTAAAAAATGCTCAAATGTTGACCATTCAATCTGGTTCAGATTTTTCTTAACCTCTCATCTCTAATACTGAATTCCACCTCATAGTAGTCTCGAAATTACAAATTTAGATGAGGTACGTCTGTAATGTCACAACCAGATCCTAAGCTTCTTGAGGTGGGGAACGGTGACCGACTTACTTTTGCATTCCCTGCAGTACCCAGCGCACAGGGGTTGCTGAGAGAATGCTCATGAACTCGTATCACAAACTCAGAGCCATGCTTGAACTTGAACCATCAAATTATTAGGCACCAGATGGCAAAATTAGATTTTGATCATCAGTCTTTCCCTTGATACACAAAGTGGAAGGTAGAAGAAGTTTTAAAACCTTATGTGTGATCAACAACCTCAAGAAAGCTTTGTGATTCCCCTCTAAACTGCCCAGGGAAAGAAGGACAGGAAAAGGGTGTTGTGTCCTCCAGGATGTGAAGAGGGTCAGCTCTGCTGGGAAGAGATGGGGCTCGCCTCCAGCCTCAGACACCCAACCAATCCAAAGAGGCCCCCAGGACCAGCCTGTGCTCCTCCCCTGATGTCAGGCAGGGACAAGAACAGAAGCAGGAACGTTGTCGAGAGGAATCATACACCACTTCTGCCCACACAGTGTCTAAGGAGAAATTATTTCTTGGCAGGGGTTTCAGCATTTTTAAAAATCCCAGTCCCGGCCCGCTCGCTGGTGTTTTTCTGATCTGATTGGAAATTCCCAAGCGTGTTTAGAGCTTTGTTCTAGAATGGGTGAACATTGCTAGAATTGCAGAGTGTCATCTGTTGCATATTTGGAGAAACTTTTTAAAACCTAACTCGACATTAACCTGCTAACTGTGACCCCTAGAATTTCAATCAGATATTTACGTCTTCTAAAATCAGAAAGTCTTCTTAAAAAAAAAAAAAATCAAAAGTCACCTGATGTTTGTGTTCCTAAATTAGTCTTCTAGTGCAAAACTATTGCATCTGGCATTTTGGAATCTTCTAAAAGAAGTTTTTCAGACACCTCTGGGGGTGTGATTTCTTAATAGAATAAAACCACCATGGTTTCATAAAATGCTTCTATAAGGCATTAGATGCGGCTCCAAAACACCCTCAGATTTATCAACACCAAAATCCCTAAAGTCACAAAGACCATATTAGCATTTCATTACAAATGCATTTGGGGTCCTCAGTAACTTGAAAGGCTCCTATTTTAGCATTTAGGATGAAACATAAGGCTAATTAATAAAATATGGAGCTAAGTATCATGCCAAATGAAATAAATATTTATTGGAAATAACTAAAACAACTTTGCTGCAGTAGAGAGGTCCTAAAACTGTGCTCGAAGGAATGCAGAATATGTTGCTATGTTTTCACAAACACATGCTGAATATTATGTCCAGCTCTCCAGGGCTGGGTAGGAGCAGGGCAAGGATTACCCCTAATGCCAGGGAGCAGTCACACAGTCAAACAGTATTAAATAAGTATATTATGATCAATACCCTTAAACCTCCAAGAGAAATTTTAAAGCTTCAACTGTCTGAGGTTTAGCTCTGTGGCTCCCAATTAACTGAGCGAGTTGTGTTTTTAAATACCCATGTCCTGCTGAAAATTCCCCATGGCTTTTTTTTTTTTTAAGCTGTAAAATGTGTCTCTGGCGACAAAATTCACCTTTAATAAGTTTCAGAAGGTTTTGATAGTTCATTCACACTTTAGCCTACAAACGAAGTAGGCAAGTAAGCAAAGTCATTTTCCCCATCTTCTGCATGGTTGGGAAGAGTTCAAAATCCAGCTGTGTTTCATTAAAGCGGTTTTGGAAAGTCCGAGACAGCGCATGAGGAAAAGAGGACTCGAAAGTCCGTACTTGGAACCTGAGGCTACACATTGCACTTGGTTCTCTGTGCCTCTCTCCCTCTACACCAGATGCTGGGCCATTTTAAGCCTCTGCTGACCTAAGGGTTTGCCACTGATGATTCAACAGCAAGAGCTACTTAGGCCTGTTCAGCATTCACAGTTCATAAGCAATTGCCCATTCATCTGTCATATGATGGTCACTTTTAGTTCATGTGTGCCCCAGAGGACCCTGATTTCAGAGCAGCTTCAACCTTTGTAAGCTCTTTTATGAGGCCAGTCCCATTGGAAAGCATTAGATCCCAGTGACAATCACCTTGTGGCTCTTTTGTTTCCCTGATAAAGAACCCAAAGCAGCCTGGATCCTCGTAGCAGTGTTTGTAGGGCACCCTTGACAATAGTGGCTTTGTGGCACAGTGCTGAGGTCATCATTTTCTAAAGCAGCACAGAAAGGTGCTCTGAGGCACAAGCCAACACTCAAATTCCTCAACTGGCCATGTCGGTGGTTTTAACTTTACACACGCTCCTTCCTTTTTGTTTCAAGATGAATATATCCAACGAGGCCCCGGCCCCTCCCAAAGTGAGAGTTTTGCAGAAAGTACCTTTGAAGTCACTCGCCAACTGGGGTCATATTTACAAGGTACTTCACTGGCTTCCCGTTTGGGAAGCTGGCAGAGGCAGCAATGAACAGGCCTAAGACATGCTTTCGAAGGGGCCGTGATCCCCTCCTTCATCCACCCAAGGTGCTCCAGCTGCTTGGCAAAGAAGCGTTAAGCTAATTACCCTAGCTGGGCAGTCACAGAGCTAGGTGGCATCCAGGTTTGGGGAGAGCCTTTCTCTTAGGAAAGCAGATGTCCCAGCAAAAGAGCTTAAATTCTCCAGGACAGATGAGATCAGATGGGGTGTCAGTCTTAAGGAATGCTTTTTTAGTAGCAGACTCGCATACGAGGTTCGCTCCTGAAGCAAACAGGAGTCGATGTTGTTTTTCCCATGTTCTGAGCAATGGAGCGAAACCAGAGAAAAGGAGCCGGTGTGTGACTCTGGCTCCTCCTGCGTGTTCCCAGCAGAGGTCACCACTTTCACAATGTAAGATGGGTTTCGGAGTCTGAAGCCGGTTAGTTCTATAAATTACAATCAACAAGTTATTGAAAGGAGCCCTCGGTTTCTGGAACTGAGAACAAACCCCTCTACAAGCTACTTTATCCTTGTAGAGAAAGAAAAAATAGCAATTATTTAGAAAATGTAGGTCATTCGAGCAGTTTAACATAGATCTTGGTATTTGAGATAAGTCCCTACTAACCTAAACACGTCTCTCTTGAACATTTGTGTGCACAGGCGTGCAACTGTGGTCTTAAAATTACTTTGGCTGCTTTAAAATGTGGGTCTTCTCCCGTTTAGGATATTTAATATGAAAGAAGGGTCATAAATATTACTTATTACAAAGCTCTGCTGCACTGTGATTTCGGTTGTATCTACCTTTGAAACCAATTTTACAGCCATTGAAAATGATGATCGCATATAACTAACCATTTGAATTTAGTTTTATAGGATCCGATGCCCTTAAGTGGCTAGGCAGTTATCGTGGCCTCTTGTTTCTTGTGAACTTATGTAGACGCTTGTCTGGCAAGCATCCAGAACTTACAGTTAAGGCATCAAAACAATACCTCGTGTAGGTTGAACCGTAACATTCTCAAAAGCCTTTATAATAAAGCAAGGGATCAAGGAGTTCACGCTGGAACTCAATAAAAATACTTTAAGAGAGAATAGGGAATAATGATCATAAATAGTGCCCAATGGAAATCCTTGAAAATGGATTGTCTAAAATATGTTTGTCGCCCCCCGTGGATCATTATTTTGACTATTTCTGTCACATAAATCTCCCTAAAATAAAGCATAGATAGAGAGTAAAGGTTGCTACTTCTGCCCCAGTGGATTGCTTTGCGCACAGTTCGCTGGTGGCTGGACCATTTTGAACAGTAGAGAGCAGTAGAGGAGTATCAGAGCACAGAGCTGGCCAAAAATCAAGATACTGGGGAACAAAATAAAGGCATGTTCTCTTAAAAGGATGTGCAGTTTCTACTGACAGAGTTTGAACTCTGTCATGTATGTGGTACATGTATCCATTTCAGAGAATGGATAAGGAACATCCGAACAATAAGCCATCAAACAGGAATGCCAGGAATACTGATAAGCTATTCCTTGTAAAGGTAAAGCTCTTTCCCTTGGAAGAGTGGAAAAATCCAGTAACAAATTCTGTACAAGCTTCAGATCATCGTCAATAGCCATAACCGAAAGCGGGTCTCAGACTCGTCATATAGGGGAGGAACCAAAATCAATATCGTTTCTATGAATGCCAATTTATACCGAACATTCAGGACACTTGCATCAATTTGCCAGTAAGTGTGTCTGTCACCCACGACCTAGTCAAGGAGCCTGTGCACAAAGGACACCATAATTTACAATATAAATCTCTTTTCTCCTTGGCCTTAGTAACCCCACTGATGTAGTGAAAATGCCTGTGATAAAAACAGCGGTATCACTGCCACCACGCCTACCCTGTGCCAGACACCATGCAGTTCACATCTATTACACTGTTTCCATTTCAATAACCTTTCTCTTTTCTAAAATTTCTTTTATTTACTCATGAGAGGCACAGAAGGAGAAGCGGAGACACAGGCAGAGGGAGAAGCAGGGTCCCTGCGGGAAGCCCAATGTGGGACTCGAACCCAGGATCCCGGGATCATGACCTGAGCCGAAGGCAGATGCTCAACCACGAGTCACCCAGGTGCCCCCAATGTTTCCATTTCAAACCTGACTTGACTTCATGTCCAAAACCCAATTCTTAGTGCCTTGTCCTTATTCCTGTCCATCTCTTAAATGGTATCCCCATCCACCCAAGTAGTCACCCTTGATCCCATGACATTCCTTATCTCCCATGACAAGTCCTCTGGATTCCGATCCTAAAATATACTTCGCTCCCATTCCCTTCTTTCCAATTCCACGGTCACACCCTCACGGGGTAACAGGCATCTCACACCTTCACCACCGCTAAAGCCTCGTCTTTCTCCTTCCAGCAGAAGTTTGGTCTTTATATTAGAAAAGATGGATCAGATCCTAGCACTTCCCTGCATGAAACCCTTTGGCTGGTGCCCATTGAACTTGGAATGCAATCCAAACCCCTCATGATGGCCCACCATGCCGTGACCAACCCCGCCTCCCCCGCCAACACCCTCACACCACACCCACTCCAAGTCCTCTGACTTAGGACCTTCCCACATGATGTCTCCAGCCTGAAGGCTGTGTGATCTGGGGAAGTCACCTAACCTTCTGGGCCTTGGTTTTCTCCACCATAAAAGAGGAGCTTGGTCTTTTTCCAACAGTGACCTTCCTGTTTCCTTTGAGAAGACAAGTCCTCTTGAATTTATCTTTTAATAAATTCTACCAAGCACTGATCCTGAAATAATATGAGAAGTTAGCCACATGCCCACTGGAAAATATTTTCCAAGTATAGTACAGAATATAAACGCTTTGAAACTGAGATGTATCTGTTAACCAGCAATGTTTTCAATTAATAGAGGGATGTTTATACCATATGAGAAGCCTTACAGCTTAAATTACAGCAGGAGAGGAGACTTAATCCTTAGAAAGTAAATTCACTGCTGTCTCACTAGGTTCTGTCTGAGTACCCCAGCTGCATGGGGGTACAGATCGAAACTGGCACTCTGGCCGTCCTTTTTAAAAGTGCATTTTTGAGGTTTTCAAGGCTTATACTATTCTCATCAGCAGGACAGTATTGTCAGGTTTCCAATTTCCTATTGTCGGGCACCCAAACCAGAATTCTGGGCCAAATTTCCTATAAACAGAGCCACCCCCATGCCAAGTCAATCCAGTTCTGCAAGCTTTGTTGAGTCTCTGTTAGAGGCCAGGCACCTGCCAGCTCCAGGTTGCAACAAGGAGATCCGGGGCTTAGCCCTCAGAAGCATCCTGGAGCAGCAGGCTGACCCAGACGCAAACAGATTGCGTCGGGCGGCTGGTGAAATAGTAGAGCAGAGGCTGGGGTCTCTCGGGCAACAGAGCAATCTTCTCAGTGTGGAGGGATCAGGCGAAGTATGACGGGCCTATATGCAGCCTTACCTGAAATGACTCCTGCCATCCTTTGTCGTTGGGACATGGGACATCTCTTCACCCCTGCTGGGCACCACTGTGTAGAGAAGAGGAGCCTGAAGACTGGGGGGACCCTGGGCAAATTCCTCGACACCTCTGAACTGTGCTTCACCATCTGTAAGACGGGGATGATTGGGTTGTTCCGAGAACAGACCAAGTGAAGAAATGTGGAGGGCTGGGTTAGCACCGTGCCTTGCCCGCGGTGCACACCTGCTGTCATGAGCGTCTCCAACAGCATCATCGTGACCCATTCTTAAGGCTGGGTTCAGGAGCGGGACCGCCTAACCATATGTGCATGTGGAAGGTGTCTAACGGGGCCCAACGGCTGGATCCCCAGCTCTGGGGGACGCCGTTGACTTTGCAGCCAGGATAAATGTGTCCCTCAGACTGGGCCGTGCGGCAGCTCAAGGGAAAACAAGATGGGAAGTAATCCGGAGACAGGAAAACTGGAGTGGGGGGAGTGGGGAGGAGGTTTGTAGTGGCAGTGACTGAGCAGGTGGGGACGGTAAGGACGTGTGGGCCCACCTGAGCAACTGTGGGTTGCTGGCTGCAGCGGGTGTGCTGAGGGCAGAGGTGCGCTGTGGGATTCAACTCAGATTAGCGTCTGTTTCTTCTCTTTTCTTTTAAGATTTTACTTATTTATGAGAGACACAGAGAGAGAGGCAGAGACCCAGGCAGAGGGAGAAGCAGGCTCCCTGCGGGGAGCCCGATGCAGGCCTCAATCCCAGGACCCCGGGGTCACGCCCTGGGCCAAAGGCAGATGCTCAACCACTGAGCCACCCAGGCGAACCTAGCAAAACTAGCATTTGTTTCTGAATCTGTGTCTCCAACTTCTCTCCAAAGGCAAAGTACACATGACTTTAGATGAGAACGATTTTGTCCTACCAAGTGTGTCTCTTCCTCTTAGGAGTCTACATAACTGGGATTGACTCCGTAACCTAACCCAGTGAGCTGCAGGGCCAGGACTAGTGGCGGGATCTTGTTTGGGTTTGCTGTTGCAGCAGTCTTCTGCAAGACTGACCCGGCTAATTCTGCATTCATGATTTCCGTCACCGAAGGCACCATTTCAGTGTTGTCCCCTAGGAGTTGTAGGAGAGTTCTTCATTTTGCTACTGTACGTTTAAATGTGCCTCTTCATGGGGGCATGAGGAGCATGGGGTTTTAATGACACAGAAGAAGGAAAATCTGTGTATCCTTTTGTAAAGGTACCTCGGAACCACCTGCAATGAGAGAGGCAGAGAAGAGCAGTGGTTGTGTCACCGCCTGGTCCCAGGCAAGCCTGGGTGCAAGGTCTGGGGGAAGGCTTGGTGGCTGGAGGCCTGCAAGGAGCTTTCCTTTGCCCCTGTCGGGTCCCAGAATGTCTCTTCTAGTTCACCTGACTATTAACTCCATTCAAAGAAAACCAGAATTAGTTTAATACCTCGCATTTAGTCAAACCACATTTCTGGAGGGGATTTCATTTTTGCCCCTGCCTTCCCCAAGGGCGATACCTCCTCAGATGTGCCACATTTGAAGTGTGGCTTCTTCACTCCAAGGGGGGCAAGAACCAGAGCGCTGTCGACGCCTTGATCATATCCCAGGTCCCCTCTGTAGAGCACACATTTGAGCTGAGACTTCATGTCACACGATTTACCCTTTACCCGCTGCTCCTTCCTTTTTGTTTGTTTGTTTTAAAGCAAAATATTCCCTTCCATTTTTCAAAACAATTGCTCATAATGAACATTCTCTACTTAGGGCAAAAAAAAAAAAAAATCTAAAAACAAACAAAGAAATAAACCATCATACAATTTGATAATTTTATAATAAAAATAATAATAATAATAACAGTAATAGCTACTGTTTGCTGAATCCTAGCTGTAGATAATTTCACCCAGACTCTGAAGAGGGGGTTTGTTGGAAATGCCTAAAAAATAAGAAATCACCCTGAATCTGGCTTTGAAATCCAACCCCATTCAATCTTATACATGACTCCAGGCTTCTGACCAACCCCACATCAAAAAACCCTTGCAGGGGCTTTCTCTCGTCTGCAATAAGCAGTTCTCTTTCTCCTTCTCAGGCCGTCAGAACTCACCGGAGGGAGAGCCCCGGCCTCAGCGAGCCTTACTTACAAGCCTGAATCCTGGGCAAGGCTGTGTCCGTCTAATTCATCCCTATCAAACTCCTTATTATATGTTCAGCCTCCCAGCTGCTGTTAGAGAAACTAGCCAGTCACTCCGTCTTTATTCCTGAGCAGAGGGTCTGCTTCAGATCTCGCCATCTTTAGCTGAGTGGAATAATCTAGAAGCAAACCTGATGCCTGGTTTTCTCGTCCTCCCTGGCCAGATGCCTGCATCTCTCCTCTGGCCTGTGGTCGGGCCCCCTGAGCCCACGTGGACCCAAAGGCAGCCCCTGCTGCTCTAGTTCTCCTCCAATGATGCCTGATTGGCACTCCTCCCGCAAAGTTCTCACCTCCTCAGCCCTGTGAAGAGGGAGAGGGTGCGAATGCCTCTCCACCTTAAGGGTGGAATATGATAGACCCTTAACATTCTTAGGAACTCGTCCTAAGCCTTTAGCCCATGTTCAGGTTCATAAATGATGCTATAATAGCACATAATTTCTCCCACAGAGTGCAGTCAAGTGTAAGTGGCCTCTCCAAAGCCATGATGATGCCATAAATATTATGCAAAGATACTTGAATTTCTTCTAAGAATTGTCAGATGTACATAACTCACACTTCTCCCCACCTCCAGCAGCAGTACACGGAGTCAGCTTCTGTGGGGCAGTTGGTGCAAGGAAGAGTTGCCATGGCAAGGGAGGTCCAGTGCCTACGGGCAGAGTGAGAACAGCAGGAGGATAATAAAATCTGGCACAGTGCTCCCTGTGGGTGAGGCTCTGTGCTGAAAGCTTTACATAAATGACTCCTAATCCTCCAGCAACTTGCAAGGTAGATGCTATGATTTCCCCCATTTCTCAGAGGAGAACACTAAAGCACAGAGACACTGAATAACTCACCCAAGACTCCCCCAGCTAGCGAGGAGTGCGACGAGGATACCGATCCCGGCCACCTGTCCCCAGCATCAATGCCACCACCTCAAGTCTGGAATCTCTCTCAACATGAGCAAATAATAAAGCTGGGATGCGCCGCAGTTCCAGAGCGGTTGGCTGGGCTCTCTGTGAGTGGAGCACCCATACCTGCCACCAGTGCGTGGCATTCGAATCCATGCTTGAGGCCAGTGGCAGATTGTCACCCGTCTTAGGCGTCTGGGTCCCTGGGAATGTGAACCCCTTCAGTGCTGGGGACATGTCGGCCTTCCAAAGTCACTGGGCCCACTTCCTCTCCAGTTCATCAAGCTGGGTATTTCTAGTTTGTGGCAGCCCCCTTCCCCTCCACCAGACTTTTCCACCTTTCAGGAGGAAGTTAAGCCCTGGGAGAAAGCTCTGGGTCTGGAGACAATATTTCTGATGTAAGAGAAAGCTGAGGGGAAGGAAGCAACTATTTCCTATGACTTAAAGGGAGCAAATAGTTTTCTACCTGCCTCTGGAAGACCAGGGAAATGCCTCCCCCTAACACCTTCCGAACATCGAAGCTGCTAGGTAGGAGTTGCTTGATTTAAATACAGCAGCACAGGGGGATCCCTGGGTGGCTCAGTGGTTTGGCGCCTGCCTTTGGCCCAGGGCATGATCCTGGAGTCCTGGGATCGAGTCCCAGGTCAGGCTCCTGGCATGGAGCCTGCCTCTCCCTCCTCCTGTGTCTCTGCCTCTCTCTCTCTCTCTGTCTATCATAAATTAATAAATAAATAAATAAATAAATCTTTTTTAAAAAAATTTAAATACAGCAGCACCCTTCAGCTAAGTAGCTGAACTTTATTCCCACTGCTTTCTTTCACAAAGTCTTCTGCTATAAATTCAAATTTGTGTGAGAATAGAATCTTAGAAACAGCCAACTGTTTCCTTCGTGTTCCCTGGGCTTTCTATCCTTTTTATAAGAAAAAACAACCACCACCACCCTGAATTAAAGAAAAGAGTCCCTTTTAGCAAAATGAGCAATTATTTCCATTTTTCGCCTGTTGTCTTCCACCCCGGGAGCAGATTATTAACATGTTTCCGTAATGTCCTTGCAGCTGATAGTAGTAGAAGAACTCCAGCAACACAGTCCTGGAAACTGAGAGGCTTAAACACAGCTCAGAGTCACACCTCGCTCGCTCTGCATCTCTAACTCCCGTCCGCAGAGGGCTCTGCTTGTGGCAATCACTCAGGCCTCCGTGGGAAGGATCCAGACCCACACTTCCACCATCACGGGGACAGGGGGAGGAGAAACAGCAGATCATGGACAGGCCCTAGAAATTTGCTCTGAAAGTAACACCCAACCCCTTAGCTCCTTCCCACCAGCCGAAGAAGTCCTGTAGCCAGCGCAGCTGCAGAGAAGATGGGGTATACGTGTGCTCCCGGGAGGACAAGGAATGGGACGTGACAGAGCAGCCCTTGTCAACTCCATGACTGTACAATTATTATATTCTACATGGAACTGTTCTTTACCAAACTGCTTTTCGGCTGTTAATGGTTTCAGTCGAAGCCATGAATTTATATATGATTTTAGAACAGGTATTTGGATGTGTTCTGCGGCACCATCTCCAGGTCACATGTGGCTGCCCCTATATGAGATCCCTTGTACGTGTGCACACACATCCCCCCCCACACACACACACAGGCACCTAGACACACAGCAGGCTGCCGATCCCCACGCCGGCGGCTTCCTCCCCACCACTTCCCAGTTGTGTTTTGCAGCAAGAGGAGTATAAATCAAAGGTCCCGTCATACCCACTTTGCCGTAGCTGGGTTCTTGGCCGCCTCTGCACAGCCTTCCCCTTTGTGGTAAGGAATGCATGCCAGCCAGCTGCACAAACACTGAGCACCACGCGCACGCACACACTCACATGCATACACGTGTGATCACCTGTTTGCCCCGAGGCCACAGATTGGAAGATCAGACACAAAGCTTAGCTCAGCAATACGACCAAATGGGCTTGCAAGTTCTGATTTGTTCCCATTTGAACTCAGATTGTGGTCATAAGTACCTTATAGACCCTACCCTGTCCTAAGATTGCCTTTTGGGCCTAGCGTTTAAAAGGTCCAGCAGCAGCTCTCTCTGCACAGCTGAATGACAGAGAGCTGTGCCCTTGCCCCTAGCACAGTGCCTGGCACCCAGAAGTCACATCCAAGTGAGACCAGAGATGATTTTAGATGTGAAGAGAGGGCACATGGAAGCTTGTGCTGCCCCTGTGAAAGTGGTGTCATTCCCCAGTCATAAAATGTCGTCTATAAATCCAGGTCATAGGACCATGGTGGCTTCTGAGTGCAATTACTGTGTATTGAGCCACCTGCCCTGTAGTGGAGTACATACATTTAATTAAAAAATTAGTGACTGAGGGGCATTCGGGTGGCTCAGCGATTCAGCGGCTGCCTTCAGCCCAGGGTGTGATCCCAGAGTCCAGGGATTGAGTCCCACATTGGGCTCCCTGCATGGAGCCTGCCTCTCCCTCTGCCTGTGTCTCTGCCTCTCTCTGTGTCTCTCATGAATAAATAAAATATTTAATAAAAAAAAAAAAGAACTGGAAGCAACTCAACAGCCATGGGAGTCAGATAGAGAAGGGGATGGGACAGGATGGCACAGAGCATGAGCTGAGGTGGCCCACAGAGCTAGTGGACAGAGGGCCGCTACATTACATAGGTATGTTATACACATGTAATATTATACATGTTATATAATAGGTGTATATTGCTTAGAATAAGAGCTGAAGCCTCATAAGTGCTTTAAAATGTTAGTTCTCGCAGGGGTTCTTGTGCCCCAAATGCTAAATCGTATTTAGGACAAAGGCCCAGAAATAGAGGCAAGCTGGTGTTCCTTGTAGAAGAGGGCCAAGTCTACGCTAGAGAATCAGGAGATAGATAGGTGAGAGCAGAAAGTTGTAGAATGTGGGACGCCTGGGTGGCTCAGTGGTTGAGTGTCTGCCTTCAGCTCAGGGTGTGATCCCAGGGTCCCAGGATCGAGTCCCATATTGCACTCCCTGAGCGGAGCCTGCTTCTCCCTCTGCCTGTGTCTCTGCCCTCTGTGTGTCTCTCATGAATAAATAAATAAAATTTTGTTAAAGAAAGATGTAGAAAGTGCAGAAACATCCTTTTTTGAGGTTTGTTGAAGATGGAGATGATGGGTGACGTAGACAAGCCTTAAAGACGTTATGCTAAGTGAAATGAACTGGTCACAGAAGTACAAATACCGGATGACCGCACTTACGTGACGTATCTAGCATAGTCAAATTCATAGAGACAGAAAGAATGGTAATTGTCGAGGGGGCTAGTGAATGGAGAGCTATTGTTTAATGGGCACAGGGTTTCGGTTTTGCAAGATGAAGAGGGTTCTGGAGATGGCTGGTGGTGATGGTTGCTCAACAGTATGAATGTACTTACTCCCACTGAACTATGCACTTTAAAAATGATTAAGATGGTAAATTATAGGTTATATGTATTTTAGCACAATTGTTTAAAATCTAAAAAAAGTCTGTATAAAATATGGACGTGAGTAATGATAATGTATCAATTTTGGTTCATTAATAGCAACAACCATACCGTACTGATGTAAGATGTCAGTGCTAGGGGCAACTGGATTCAGGAGTAGATGAGAAATCTCTGTTCTATCTTCATGATTTTTTTGGTAAATCTAAAACTGTTCTATAAAATCAAGCTTGTTTTAAACAAAATAGCTATGAAAGATGGGAAGAGCCAGATAAAGAGCTGCTTTGGCTCAAGTGAGAGATAACTGAGATTACTGGAATGATCACTAGGAGTCTAAAAACAGATTGTAAGTGTGGTTTTGAAGGTGATGTGGTAAGGAGGAAAAATACCTAAGATGGGAAGATTTCTTGCAGTGTCCTCTAAAGAGATGACCATGATAATGACTGGGAAAGGATTCAGGTCACCAAATGGACTTGTGCTCACACCAATCCCACCTTGCACATATGCAGGAAAAAGCCATATAAGCACACATCTAATCAGTTGAGCATGTTTCAGATTCCAAATAAGAAAGGTCACTGAACCTGTGTTCTTGGACATTTCCTTCAAGCAGAACAACAAGTGGACAGTTAGGAATGCACAGAATGGTATGGAGCAGGGCATGAGGCACCGGCCCCAGGGTCCAGGTGGCCACGTGGGTCTAAATAAACTTATGTAAGCATGTCAGGACTGAACTGTCAAGTGTTGATAGTATGAATTAGATGTCATTTTAAAAATAAGATTCGCTGTTTTAAATTCTTGTCTCTAAAAGTTCCTAAAAAGTCTTTATGAATCCAATCCAAATTCAACACACTTTTAGCACCCATGAAGTTCTGTATTTGGCGTGTCTATCCATGTTGTCTCAATTCTCATAACTCATAGTATTATTACCATAGACTATTTTGGGGAAAATCTAGAATCAAATCATCTGAATAGTAAGTGATAAAGGAAGGAATAAAACCAAGATCTCCTCACCATAGCTATGAAAGAGTGAATCGTGAGTTTCTAAGCTCCTTCTGTAACACTGTCAAACCACATGGAACCGAATCGTGTGGTCGTGAGGTGCTGGCCTTGAGGCCTGATCCAGCAGATATCCTGGCTGCAGAAGGAGGTGCTAGAGGCGCCACAATGTCAGCAGCATTGGCATCATCTTGAATAACTGGGCAGGTACCGATGCTGACCAGCCAACATGAGAGGAGGGTGAGGAAGCTCTAGAGGGTCCCAGAATGCGTGTCACGGTGTGGGCAGAACGATGGGGAGATGATGGGGGCCTCGTGCGACGGGGACAGAATGAAGGGACCATGCACTCAGCAGTGGGAGGAAAATGAGCACCGGGGCAGGGCTGCCAGAAGGACCCAGAGCCTGGGGCTGAGCCAGATCAGGAAATAATATCTATGCTGTGGATGAAGACATCTTTAGAAGTCAGTACTAGGCTATGAAAACCTCAACATTAGGCCTCTTGTGTTTTGGAACTTTCATAGCCTGTGCCACCTACTGGGATGCTTTTCTTTTTTTTTTTTTCTTTTCTTTTCTTTTTTTTTTTTTTTTTTTTAAGATTTTATTTATTCATGATAGAGAAAGAGAGGCAGAGTGAGAAGCAGGCTCCATGCAGGGGACCCGACGCGGGACTCGATCCTGGGACTCGAGAATCACGCCCTGGGCCGAAGGCAGGTGCCTAAACTGCTGAACCACCCAGGCTGCCCGTGGGATGCTTTTCATGTGGCCCCCAGAAAAGGGGAGACATGCAACAGGAGACAAAATAGTGCATGGAACTATTTTAGGGTTAGCATGGAACCTAGTCTTCTCCAGCCTGGCCTCCACCACTCACGGTGGTCACGGCACATAGGAGGGTTCACTAAGTGCTTTTTGAATGGCTGCAACATGGAATAAATGTCATTGACACTCGTGTGTGTGTGTGTGTGTGTGTGTGTGTGTATCTGTGCAACTTTGGTTACTATGTGAGATTTTTTTTTAATGCATCTATTTACCACCATATATTCTCCCTTTGAAGTCAAGAACCATGTAATTAATGTCATCCTTGTAAGTATTAACAGCTTCTGTGAGGCTTTTTCCATTGTGGGATGGAGTCTAAAGTGATACAGTTTTTTAAATTACAGACTAAGTTCACATGGTGTTATTTTACTTAAAATGCTTATCTCAGACCATCTTCTTTCATGCTGGCCCATCGTTAGAAGCACTGAAGTAAAGGCTGGACGACCAACTACAGTGGCCCACCCCCCCCATCCCCCTTATCTGCAGTTTCACCTTCCATGGTTCCAGTTACCCACAGGGAACTGTGGTCCAGAAGCAGGTGATCCTCCTTCTGATGTATCGTCAGGTCAGTAATAGCCTAACGCCATATCACAATGCCTACATTATTCACCTCGCTTCGTCTCATCACATAGGCATTTTATCACCTCCCATCGTCCTAAGAGGATGGATGAGTACAGTGCAAAAAGATTTTGAAAGACAGAGAGAGAGAGAGAGAGAGAGACCACATTCACACGACTCTTTTACAGTGTGTTGTTATAGTTGTTCTATTATTAGTTTTTGTTGTCATCTCTTACTGTGCCTAATATATAAATGAAGCTTCATCATAGGTATGTATATATAGGAAAAAAACATAGTACATAAAAGGTTTGATACTGTTTGTGGTTTCAGGCATTGACTGGGGGTCTTGGAACAGATCCCCCGTGGGTAAGGGCTATGACTATATATTGGATGGGAGCTGAGATTAAAAGATTCAAGGGCTCCTTCTGACTCTGAGCCCCTTCTTCTATGGTCCCCCCAAATCTTCCAAGGTCAACATTCTGTTTGCAATATGCAGTACTTTGAGGACCGTGTCTTCTCATTGCAAAACCAGTGTTGTGTAGCCGGAACCATTCATTGGATGACATGAAAACTCAGGCCACTCCAGTGGAACTCGTATAGAATGTTCCTGGGAACATGGGTGGAGATAAGCAAGGTGCTTTAGGGACCACCGGAAAAGGCTTTGGCTTTAGGAAAGTGTAAGGCTCCCCTTAGTGTAGTAAAATGTCTTTCTTTAATATTTTGAAAATGTTGGGCCTTCTTGGCTAAAGCAATTAATAGTCTCTCCTAATGACCTAACACTGATCAAATCCAATCTGATGGTACCTACATCTTCATCCTTCTACTAACTTCTTATGCCTTTGACCAGTCCTGAACTTAAATAACAAAAGGCAGAAAAATCCCTGACCTAGTTTTTGAATCTTAACATGATGCATAGATAAAAATAATTTCTCTGCACTAATTAACTGAGAAGTCTTGGAACCCAACAGCTTGGAAGCTTTCCATTTCTAAATTTGGTGCCCAGAACATTGCTAAGTGGTTTGCTGTAGGGAAAGATGTGTTAGTTTTAATTAACCCATCGTGGAGCTTTTCAATGGAAATAATTCAATAAAATCTTCATGTTATTCTTTCTCCCAATTAATCACAAGAGAATAATGTAATTTGAGAAAAACAAATGTATGACTAATTTTTCACTCCCATGTCTAATTTTTCTTAGGCAGTTTTGATTTCCATGTGTTAGATTAACCATTGGGATCATGGCATGGCACGGGACTTTAAAGTTTGTAGTTACGGCTTCTTCTCTTGTCCAACCTACAAAATCAGAAAGCAGCATTTTCTCCTGACCACCACCTGTGCTCTCATCAGTAGCATATCTTGTCGAGGGCGGAGCTAAGCCTGGGAGAGAACCAAGACAGCTGCTCACTGGGTTTACAGAAGAGACACCTGTCTTGGAGAAGCTCCTTTCCCCTCTTCTTAAGACAACCAAAGAGATAGTCATGGCCAGAAGAGAGAGGATTTGAGTTCATTCGATGGAGAGACTTTTGAACCCAGTGGAGTCTGTAACTGAACCTCAAATGTTTGTATCTGAAGTAGTTCAAATTAGGATAAGGAACATTGCGGGGAGGAGACGGGATCACAAAAACAAAATGTCAAGTCAAGATCATGGGTGCTTTCAGAGAGAGAGAGCGCCTTTTGGAACCTGGCTCCAAGAAGTGAGGAGGAGAAAGCAGTGCAAGGACCTTCTTAGTGCAAAAGAATTAAGTGTATATAAACTTTTTAAAGCACGGGGAGTGAGCGACCCCAAATATTCCTGCTGCACTTCTGACCTTATGTTTGGCATCAGAAGAAAACAACAATAGCAAAAATAATGATGACGGAGAGAAATATTTTCTTTTTTCAATCCGGAAAACAGATGAGCTTATATGCTCTCAGCAATCTCACTTGCAATTTTTTTTTTCTTATGATTAGTGGCCAGGGCATTTCTGATAATGAGTGGCAAACTGAGAAAAACACATTTGTTCTATTTAATGCAGGGTAACTAAAATGCTTCGGCAGCCAATGGAATACTTTCAGATATTTAAAGTTGGTCAAACTCGTGTTTGTTTAGTAGCCTCTTGATTTAAACAAACCCTCTGTGTGTGTGTGTGTGTGTGTGTGTGTGGTACTGCAGAAGGAGGAAGAAGGACACCAATGAACTTGTGTATAAACAAACCCCTTGTGTGATTTTGAGGCCTGAACCCGGCTTTTTATTCTGTCTCCTTTTGGGATTTCACCCAAGATCGAGACTTCAGCAGCTGTGGCATCCGTGGAGATAATTCATTTGGAAAAGTAATGATAGTAAAGTGGTGGATAGTCTGTTCTGAGTAAAAGGAATCAGGCTTCATTTCAGAGACAGCCCCATTGCATCCCCAGGGAAGCCAGCCTGGGGAGGGGCAAGTCTCCTACCACTGATTACAGGAGAGGGAAGAGGTGGCAAGAATATTCAACTTTTGACTCCATCCTTACTGTTTCATGGTCACGCTGGTTCCGCTAAACTGTTTTCATCAGTCTTAACACAGCCATCGTTTTAACATGTTGCTTACAAAAAGAGGAAAGAGGCAAGAGGATGGCCACTTTTTGAGTGTGGCCAAGGAAGATGACTTCCGCCATGCTCCTCGCCAGCCCAGTGTGTTCTTCTACACTGTGTCACCTACTGCAACCTGTGGATCGAATCTGCGGGGAAGTCAGCTCACTTAAAGGGATCATTTAATGTTAAAGCCACCTGGCAACTAAGTTGATGGCCTTAAACAGATGCCAGATGTAAAAAGGTGCCAGATGTAAAAAGCGTTCCAGGCGAATGGCCATCTGTCAGAATTTGTGCCCAGGAGACCTGTGCTTTGGGTCAGAGCTTATGCTGGGGACCCTCTGAGGTCACTAGGAGCTGTGAGTTTCCCTCACTAGCACATCTGCACTTGCAGCCCTGACCTCCCTCCTGGAATCTGCAGAATTGTCCATGACGTTGGAGGCTACCTTATCCAACCCCACACAGGGAGGTTAAGGGAGGGCCACGGCCCCCCTTGATGAGCTCTAGTCCCTCCCCTTTGAATGCTGCCCCCTTAGGTCTCAGGAGGAGAATTCATGGCTCCCTTTCAAGCCAGCCCCACCCCTACTTTCCATCAGTGGAACCACCATCCTCCCAACTCAGAGGCACAGACACTCAATCGGCCTTCTCTTTCCCTTGCCACCCGCAGCTAGTCACCAAAGCGACTAGTTCTTTTACAGTGTCATTCCAGGCCTCCTTCCCCCTCCCACCAGCACCACTGCAGCATCTTCTCCAGCCTGTCCATAACTGCCTTGGGAACATCGCTGATTCTAGTCCCACCCCCTGAGCCGTGCTGCAGACCATCCTCAGCTACTAACATCCATGCACAATCTCGAGGTTGGAAGAAACCAGAGAATCCGTCTTGTTCTGCTGCCCATGTCATGCATGATCCATCACTGAAACGTTCCCTATTTCCTCAGCCTTCCCTTTCTCAGAGGTCATCAGTGGCTTGCCTTGCCCATAGGACATAAAGTTCTTATGCCTTAGCTTTCTGTTCATACCTCCCTTCCCATCTCCCACCAAGTCGGCCTGCAATTCACCCTTCCAGCTGGTCTTTGACCAGCATCAACCAGTGAAGCTGGTTTTCCCACTCTTCCACGCACACCCTTACATACTTCTGCCTCCAAGTTACTAATGACAGCAAATTGACCATAATTGTCTTAAAAAACAAAACCAAAATTAGCTTACCTTAAGAGTCCAGAGATAGAGCTGGTTTCCTCAATCTGCATCCTCAGGAGTCTCTTTCTACCTTGATTCCTCTTTCCTCGGTGTTGGTTTCACCCGGAGGTCACTCCCTCCATGTAGTAGCAAAATGACTGCCAGTGTCTCCAGGATATATCTTCTCAGCAAACAAAGGGAAGCTCTCCTTTCCCCATAGTTCCTGCAAAAGTCCCCAGATCAGGTCCCGTTGGGCTGGTCTGGATCATGTACCCATTCTGAACTGAGGCTCATGGGGGCCAGGTGCATGGGGTTGCTTTGATTAGCAAGTTCAAGTTCAGCCCCACCTGAATCACAAGAGGTAAGGGTAAATTTAAAGAAAATCAGGGGGGGATCCCTGGGTGGTGCAGCGGTTTGGCGCCTGCCTTTGGCCCAGGGTGCGATCCTGTAGACCCGGGATCGAATCCCACGTCGGGCTCCCAGTGCATGGAGCCTGCTTCTCCCTCTGCCTGTGTCTCTGCCTCTCTTTCTCTGTGTGTGTGTGTGACTATCATAAATTTAAAAAAATAAAAAATAAAAAATAAAAAAAAATAAAGAAAGAAAATCAGGGTACTATTATCCCAAAATGTAGGAATGGAGACCCAAAATGCCCAGTCTCCTCGGCTTCTCCTCCACAGTCCAGCCCAGGTGCCACTGCTACCAGGAGGCTACTTTGTAACCGGCCTACACACCATGACTCCTGAACTCCTACCATACTTGCTCTTGGGAGCCATCGAAGTCTCTTAAAAGGTGCTAAGGTCCTGGAAGGCTGAGACCACATCTTATGCATCTTTATCATGGTTTTCTTCGTTGTACTTAGGACTGTGCTTTGCACAATTGATACATAATAGATTTTTGTTGTGCTGGTGACTTTGGCTAGTGTGTGTGTGTGTGTGTGTGTGTGTGTGTGTGTGTATGTATGTGTGTGTGTGTGTATGTGTGAAAGTGGGCTGAGGTGCATGGGAAAAGCAGATGTGCATCTCCATGGAAACGTCTCAGCAGGCAGCCCCTGGGCCTGGCGGCCACATGGTCAACGCAGGTTTTTGGCCATCTTGGGTGCCAGGGTTGAGGCCTCTGCTGAGGAGATTTGCTGCATCATTACAGGAAGATGATGAAATGACAAGGTGGGCTGAATGCAGGCAGGCTGTGTTGTCACTCTGACCTCAGCTTCAGCTGGAAAGGACAAAAATAAATAGACCAAGAGGCAAATTAGAGGAAAGCATGAGGACAAAGGGATGAAAGAGACATTTTTAAGGGAATTAAGGACATAAATTAGGAGAAATAGTCAAGATCGTGGCCAGAGGTGACAAGACCTCCTTGTTCTCAGTGAACATAAGGCCTATTTGTTCTTACGCTCTTTGCTTACAGCCTGATTTTACCTGTTTTCTTCTGTGTATGATCCCAGCATGTGTGTGTGTGTGTGTGTGTGTGTGTGTGTGTGTGTGTGTGTTCCAAGTTAGCAACGTCTCTCTTGGTCTCCGTCTCCCTCTCTCTTCCTCCCCTGTCTCTCATTTACTGTCCGTGTTCTCTGAGCCAGTGACCCTTTCCTCAGTAACTAGTTCCATATGCTTATTGACTTGTATTTGCACAATAACTTAATTAACTAAGGTCATGTCATCTTGTCCTTGCATTCCTTCTAAGTGGGAAGAATTTGTCTGGTACGGTTTAAACATTTTAGAGAATGGAAAACGTGCCCGTGTCCTATAGGAAACAAGATCTTGGGTTGTGTGGAGCTGATATCTAAAGAAGATGTTCAGGATATTTGGGGGGTAACTTTGGGTCCAGGGAAAGAGAAAAGCTTGCATTCTTCAAGGCTCTCTAGCAGAGGGAAAGCATGGGCCATTGTACCAGAGCTGGCCAGAGATTTCAGAATCCTATACCTCGGGGCTCGCAGACTTCCATATGCTTAAGAATCACCTGGGGTTCTTGTTAAACAGATAGATTCCTGGGCCTCATGCCCAGGAATTCTGACTTCATAGGTCTGGGGTGGAGCTGGGGGGTCTGCATGTGAGCAAGCACCCCAGGTGATTGTCCGGCGTGGTCCATACACCGCACTTCGGAAGACACCGGCCCAGCCTGGTCTCCTGCTTTTAGGCGTGAACAGACTTTGGCCATCGGTCGTGAGGTGACCTGCTGGGTCTCACACCACCGTCACAGACCTGTCCCCTGTCAGTTCCTTACTCAGGAAAGCAAGGGGAGGAGAAATGTCTATTTCCAAGGGCTGCTGGGAGGGTTACGTATGATCATATACCTACGGCACTTCCTATGATGCCTGATTGTAAGTTCAGGTCAGTGCTGAAGTGTCACGATTGGCCCATTGTGACTATTTATGGTAAATTATTGCCCTGCTGGAACTGCATCTACCAGTAGAGCTTGCCAAAAGGCGCAAGGGCCACTTGGGTTGGACCGCCGAGGCATCCCTGGGGCCCAAGAGAGGCTCTCCAGAGCTACGTAGGGAACTACTTCCTCAGCTCTAGCCACGTTTCATCCCACAGTTCTGGCCCTCGGGTGACTGACCCGGGACTCGACTGTCTCCAACTCAAGGCTGCGCATCTGGGAGCTTTTCCTTTGTGCTGTGGTGGCTGTGAGGGAGCTGGTGTGTCGCAGGCCCAGGAGTTTGGATCAGATGGTGGGGCGCACAATAGTCAGTTGTCGGGGTGGGGGTGAAACACCAATGAGAGGTCAGTAATGAGAACTTCCCAAGCACGTAAAAAACTGTACCGCGTCATAGAATGTTAGTCCTGAAAGGAGCCTCAGCAAACACCTTGCCCAGCACCCTGCCCTCCTCAATTAGTAAGTGAGAAAAGTACCCGGGTTCGAGACAGAGCTGGAGAATAAGGGCCCAGTTCATTCCCTTCCTGACCAGAAATAAACACGTAGTACCTGCCTCACAATATTAACAAAAGGGCCTCACAGCCCCAGCACAGTTTAATACGTAAGCCTGAGTTCATAACCCTGCCGTCAAGGCCAGGGCGAAGTGTCTACGCATGGGCATGTTTTCTAATTGCGCCCAGAGTGTCATGGCTTTTCTTCCCCACCTTGGGAAGCAAAAACAGCCCTCTTTAGTCTCAAGGATCAATTTTGAGGCAATAGGAGAAAATGGGCCCCTTTCTCCCCTTTGTGTCTGACTTTATTCCTCTTGTACAAAGGACTTGTGTTTCCAGGAGTGCCTGGAGATGGCAATTGGGATCCTAACAATCACGTTTACTGTTCGGCTGCACAAGGGGGCCATCTGTCAGGTTTAATGGTGTGCTCTTAAAAACACCAACGACCAGCCAGCTAATAAAAAGCAGCCCGGCCGAGTCCCGCCTGGGCCGGTTCCCTGCCAGGGATGCTAACCAGTGGGACGCCAACGCCTACCTCTCCCCTCCCGGGCCTGGGGATCCGTCTCCTCCTGGCATGCCTGGCCCAGCACCCAGCACCCAGCACCCAGCACCCAGCACCACGCCTGGAAGCCTCCTGTCTGTGGACACGACCGAACAGGGCTCGAGTCCAAGAAGTCAGGCCCAGGACAGTACTCCGCTGTGACCTCCGCCTCCAGCCTCCTCTGCCGGGGGCCCCGGGGTGCACCTGCAGCGTGAGGCCAGGCAGGAGGTATGATCGGCTGGCTGTGGCCAGTGGAGCCGCTCGGGACGCGGGCCTCAGCCCCTGGGACCAGTCGGCGGGGCCCTGCGAGAGCCCAGAACCGCCCGGTCGGGGAGAACCGCGGCCCAGCTGGGGCTGTTGTTGTTGTTGTTTTTTAAACCCAGGCCCCATCCTGCTGCCATCCTGCCGATTCTTTGCGGGCCCCTCTCGGAGTGGCAGATGGAGACGGTGCTGCAGATGTTGCAGCTCGCACACCTGTGCGATGTTTCTGCGGGGCCCGGTGTGATTTAGGTCGGTGGGGTCGCGCACCCAGGCCGTGGCTCTGCGCCACACGGGTGGAGTGCTGAGCCTGGCCGGGGTCCCTTACATTTTTCAGCCCTCCAGACCCTATGATTGAGGTGGCACCCCACTCCTCTGGAAGCATGTCACTTGCCCTTGCACCCCAGACTGGCTTCTGGAACGGTGGAGGATCTCTACCCTCCCCCTCTTCCCCCATAGGACCTCAGTCTCCCAGGCTGTGTGAGCCCCCCAGAACATCAAAGGTCGGAGTTATGAACTGTTTCATTCTGACCTCTGCACCAACTGTTTTTCGTTGTTTTTTTTTTTTTTAATACCCCTTTTAAGTAAACCCTACCCACGACACAGGGCTCCAACTCAGGAGCCTGAGATCAAGGGTCGTGTGCTCTACCGACTGAGCCAGGCGCCCCTTCTCCAAGCCAATTTTGGTGGGACTTCTGCAGCCCCATCCCCTCTGATGCTTCCCCCTTGGCCACCCCTCGGACTATGTGCCCTGTAGCCACTCCCTGCAGTAGTGCCAAGGCCTGAGGCCCGGGACTGCAAGGTCCCTTGGTGGACATGGGTGATGGCCCCGCTCCGGCCCTCCTTTTGAGAATCCTTCATGAAGAACTGCTCTTCCTCTTCCTATATTTGTGTTTAGTGGGGCCCAGTCGATCACACGGATTTACCTCTTTGGCCACGGAAGCAAGCCAGGTGGCTGTCTTGTCCGGGTGTTTACTAACTGAAATGGAAGGACGAGCGTACCTTCCTAGCCATGAAGCTGGGCAGATGTGCTCATGACAGCTGCTCCTGTTTCCTAGGTGATGCCAGTCTGCAGGAGAGTGAAGCTCATCATCAGAGAGAAGAGACAAGAGACAGGAAGGGCATGGGGGCTCCAGGTCCTGGTTTCACTGTCCCGGGACCCAGCTGGCCGCCTTCCTTGGGCTTGGTTACCTGAGCCAGTAAACTTCCATCTCTGCCGTACGAGATTTATGTTGGATTTCTGTCACTTGCGACCAAGAGTCCTGATTACTGTAGTCCCCTTGATCCCTGTTATAACATCACTCCACCCTCCTCTGGCTCCTCAGCAGCATTATTACTCCCAACCTGCAAGGGAAGGAGGTTTTCCTTCCAGGTGTGACAGGTGTTTCTGAAGTGCGTTGGGGAGACAGCCACTGTTTCCAGGGATGACAGTTCTTCGAGCTCCTAAAGGTGGTCTTGGCCTTCTTTCAGGCTCAGAGCTCTGGCTGTGGAGAAGTATGTTTCAAGGCCCCTTATATGATGTCTCAGAGACCCCGAGGCCAGGAAGGAGATGGGGAGCCTCTATAACCTTCACTTCACCAACAAATCTACAGTCCCCATAGCATGGCTGCCCATAGAGGCAGGTATCAGCCTCTTGTGCCACCCCGGGTTGATCTACTCATTTATCTTCCATCCTTGGGAAGTCTTCCCGCAGCCAACAAGCTGCTTTTCCTTAAATACTGCTGCACCCCATTTGAGGCAATATAGGGATTATTTTTCTCACCCAAATCATTATGGTTGACCACTGCCTTGGTCCCAAAGTACCATCATGGAAAAAGCATACGGTTTCCTACTTCTGTGTGTGCAAGTATGTTACGTGTTCCATTCCAAGTCTTGAGGTATGTTATGCTGCCACAGTCTTTTCATGAATATCCTACAATGGCGAAGACTGGCCCTCAAATGGTATTTAGGGTAAGGCTACAAGCAGGGACTCTGGAGTCCAAAGGCCACCATAGACTCCCAGCTCTGCCACCTACGAGTGGCCCCATAAGCAAGTCACTGAACCGTTCTGTGCCTCAGTTCCCACATATGACAAATGATGGTAATAATAGCACCTGTTGTCCAGGACCATTATGAAGAGTAAATGTTCTAAAAGACTTAAAGGGCTTGGGGCATCTGGGTGGCTCAGTGGTTGAGCATCTGCCTTCGGCTCGGGGCATGATCCTGGGGTCCTGGGATCGAGTCTTGCACCGGGCTCCCTGCATGGAGCCTGCTTCCCCCTCTGCCTGTGTCTCTGCCTCTCTCTCTGTGTCTCTCATGAATAAATAAATAAAATCTTAAAAAAAAAAGACTTAAAGGGCTTTGCATAGATTCTGTAACGTTAGAAATCATTTAAAATAGTAACAATAATAGTAATAGTTGGAGGTACCTGGGTGGCTCAGTCAGTTAAGCGTCTGCCTTCGGCTCAGGTCATGACCTCAAGGTCCTGGGAATGAGCCCTGCATTGGGTTCCCTGCTCAGCAGAGAACCCTCTCCCTCTGCCATTCCCCCATGTATGCTCTCTGGCACTCTCTCTCTCTCTCTCTCTTTCTCTTTCTCTCTCTCTCTCTCTTCATCAAATAAATAAGTAAATAAATCATCTTTTAAAAATAATAGTAACAGTTGTTTCACACAGAGCCTGTGAGAACTGGCTTCCTAAATGATGGCCCTATATTTTGTTTCTGGGAATGGACTTGGCAAAATTGGCAGAAGGAAGACCAGTGTGGGGTGTAGGAAGAGAAAGATGCTGTCGTGATCTCTTGCTTGTGTTGAAACCCACTGCCCAGAGCCCTCTTGTCCAGTACAAGCGCAAAGGGAAAGTTCTTGAATGCCAGCTGCCAACTGTGGAAAGCCTGGCCATGTGTCTGCTCCCTGCTTTGTCCCCAACAGGGCTGCCTTTGTGGGAGAGAGGGGCTGGGAGGTGAGCCTCGAGGGTGGGAGGAAAGTAGCCGACAGATGGAGCAAGGAAGTCTCAAGAAGAGGGTACGGCGTGGGAGAAGGCTTGACGTCAGGAGTAGGAGGGGTGGGTGAAGAGGGTGGGCTGAGATACTCTTTTGTGGATCAAAAGGAGCTGGGAAGAAGAGGCAGCAGATGAAAGAGGAGCGTGTGACCATGCAGATAGGAGCTGGCTCCTCAGGGGAGTGGAGAGCCCCTTCCGTGTCTCTTTTATGGCCCTAAAAAAAAAAAAACAAACCCTCCTCTTCCCACTTCTTAGTCAGATATGCACATCTGCAAACCCACCGGCCCCTTGAGCTAATGTTTATGCTTAAAGGACATGATGAAATCCTGGACTTAATTTATGCCTTTCTTTGATATTGATGCAGCTGTGTAAGCCACAGTTATTTTATTTACATTTCTTCAGACTCTCCCTTTATGATTTTTGCAGGACTGCCTGTTCCCTTTTTTTCTTTTTTTCTTTTTTGCTGCTTTTCTGAGCCTTCGATCCATTTGCCCGTATGTATTAGGTTGAAATGTCCGAAACTGCTCATTTTCCCCCTTATCTGACCTACAGAACAGCAGTTTCATATGGTTCAAACTGAATTTTTTCAAGTGTAGGTTCCAACTGCAAGTTTCCAGAGCAGCGGGACATAGCCACAGGCACTGAGTCCCTTCACCCAAGTATAGCCTGATGTGATTCAGAGCTGGTTAACTGCCAAGATCAAAGAAGGGACGTGAGACCAGCTCACAGTAGACAGTGACTTTCCATGGCAGGCGCTGCTCAAAGAGCTCCCATCAACCCCGGGGCATGGGTACCTGGAGCATCCCCACCTGGTATCACGAGGCAGGGGCCGAGAAGTAAGGGAGCTTGCCCACGTTACACAGCCGGCAGGTGGCTGAACTGGGATTCGAACCCAGATGGCCTAGCTGGGTCCTAACCACTGGTCCTAACCACTATGCTCCAGCACAATTGACCAGTCAGTAGGCAACAGTGCTCATCTGGCTGTTGCTGTAGACGTCTACCATTAGGATTCATCAAATTTTCCTGCCCTTTTCAGGTTTTGGAGATCCTGGTATTATTGTTGGCTCAAGTGAAGTCCTTTTTCTGCATACACTGTAATATAAATCCATTAGTAATTACCCACTTGTGGATTTTGTCTTTATTTGGGATTTTATCACCACACTCCCACACCCCGTTTCCCTGTCTTCGCATATGCGGCCCCTGAGACTTCACAGAGCCTTTCCATATTCATCTTCTCATTCACCCCCCCGACATCCCCATCTCCCAGATGGGGAAACTCATGCCCTGATGGTGGAGAGGACCTCTCCGGGTCACACACGTGACTCCCATCTGTAGACAAGCCCTGGCCTTGAGTCCATGTGAGGCTCTCCCCAGGACTCAGTTGGTCCTGTTGAAGGCATGCGAGACCCGCACCCACCCCATCCACTGCTTAGGACTGTATGAGTGTGATGAGGTGGGCTCCCCTCCCTGAGCTTCTGTTTGTTTATTTTTAGAAAGATCGGAGGTATTTATACCTGGCAGGATTGGAGTCCAACACAACCATGAATTTCTTTTTGTAGTAGACATATACTAGAGTTTTCTTTCCTTCCTTTGTGCCCGCATCTGGCTGCCCCGATACTGAAGTCACAGTCTAAACAGACACCAGGCCTATAGGGTATAAAACAAACCCACCTACATGCACATTCTCTCCTACTCTATTGCTGTAAACTATTATTATGAAGTGACTGCTTCTAGAGCTTTTCATTTCCCAGAGGGGACAATTGTCATAGTAAGTCCCTCAGGGTTCGTCGTGAAGGGTGAAGGAGCTGGCGGGTAGAGCTCAGGGTCTGGTGTTTTCCGAGCACTCGGCTGACGTCGCTGGTGGAGCTGTTGCTGTGCCTGGTGGTGGCGGTACTCAGCCAGCAGGCCCAGAGTGTCAGCCCAGCCGGCGGGGGTACGTTGCCAGTCCTGGGGGACCCTGTAAAGTCGCGAACACTTTTCTTCTCTTCTACAGCTGCCACACAGAGACTTTTACTAGACTCCAAGATGCCAGTTGTCATTTTATCATTGGTTCCCTGCTATTGGATGGCTTTCCCGGGGAATGGTTAGGTCGCATGAAGATTGCGATTCTTACCTGGGAGAAAGCCGGGGAGAGCGTGAGGAACATTGTAGGGAATGAAAGGATTTTCATTTTTCTAATGGGCCTGTGTCTGACATGTGTCCCCTTACCACCACCAGGTTGCAGAGCTGTAAACCTTCCTGCTCCACACTCAATCATGAGTCACGGTTCAGGAAAGTAGCCTACCTTCGGCTGTCTGCCCGGCAGCTCCCTGATGCCTGGTCCGCCCGGACGGTGCCCATATGTGGTTACTCCTTACTTCAAACACTATTTTAAAATTAACTGTTGCAGTAATAATGGAAATATTTTAAGGGCTACATCTAGTATTGGGGAGGGGGAGAAGATAAACTTCATTCCAGAGTAAAATTAAACTGGCCTAGTGTTGCTGTTTGCTTGGTTTCTCTCGCAGGGCTGTTACCCTGCCAAGGCGCCAAGTCTGAAGCTAGGCATTCCCTGGGAGGAGACTCCAGGGGCCTGCGGGCAGGAGAGCAGCCACCTTTAGATGCCACCCCGTCCAGAGATCCCTGACTGTGATGTGTCACCCACCTGGCCCCACATGGGACCACCTGGGGTAGGGGAGGTGCGAGAGGGTGGGGTAGGGAGTAGCTTTGGGCTTTCGCTCAGGGAGACAGAGAGAAGGTAGGGGTGCAGCTCCCCTGGCTTCCTCCTATCTTCTGCTCCCAGTTCAGGCTTCTTTATACCAACCTGGCACCTGAACCCATGTCCGGGTACTTTCTCTTTGTGCACACATCACGCTACTGCCTGGCACTGCACCATCCCTTTCCGGATTTTGTTCTTAAAATACTGGTCAGCTGGGAGCAGAGCACTTTGTTCTCCGAACAGCGTCAGAATGCATTTTAATAACCCAGCTCCCCCTTCTCATCCATCATCATGATCACCAAGTCAGGATATTGTGTTTTGTTGTAGGAACGAAATAACCGCGAAGATCAGGGAGGTGGTTCAGTTAGGAACGGCCTTCTTGCTCAGGCCACGTGTTCACCGGGGCTGGGTGGGGTCTCTGTTCCACACATCTTCTCAAAGACCCATGCTGTTGGAGGCTCAGACATCTTGAAGCTACACCCCCTGGAGAAAGAGGCCTCTGCAGATGTGATGGTGACGGAGGAGAAGAGCCGAGCTGGGGAGTCACATAAGTTCTTGGAGTAGCCCTTCTTCTGGCATAGTGACCAAAACCAGGCACATGGCCCTTCCTAATGGCAAGGGGGCTGGAAAATGAGAGGGATGGCGTGGCTATTCCATATGCAGATCATGCCACAGTCCATCCCCCCACATTTTCCATACAACTGACTAGATTAGAGCTTTCTGGTCACAATTTAGGTTTTCTACAGGTACTGGTTGGACAGATAGGGAGTTGTCATTTTCAGAGACATCCCAGTCTCAGATTAGCAAGCTCTCCTCCGTGCTCCTACACCACTTAGGATGCGCTTCCGTTACAGCCCTCACCACAGTGCCTTAGATTTAGTTGTCAGTGTCTCCATTTCTGTCTCTCCCTTTCCCACCCACTCCCAGCTACATGACCGAATCTTGACGGCAGAAAAGAGGTATTTGGGTTGTTGGTGGTGGTTTTTTTTTTTTTTTTTAATACTAGCATTGCTAGTATTTAGCAGAGTATCTGGCTATCTGGTGGGTCAGGGAGAGAGGGAGGAAGAGAAGGAAGGAAGGAAGGAAGGAAGGAAGGAAGGAAGGAAGGAAGGAAGGAAGGAAAGAAGGAAAGAAGGAAAGAAGGAAGGAAGGGGGAGAAGGAAGGAAGGAAGGAAGGAAGGAAGGAAGGAAGGAAGGAAGGAAGGAAGGAAGGAAAGAAGGAAAGAAGGAGGGGGAGAAGGAAGGAGGGAGAGAGGGAGGGAGGGAGGAAATGAAGTCACCTCCTAGAATGGGTGAGTCGTAAACTAGACTCATCTCTTCAAGGCTGATTTTTACCAATGTAGTGGGCACCAATCTCAGGATAAATGTTTAGGTATATAACAAATGCAACTTCAAACTTCTTTCTCTAACTTTTAATCCATGCATTGTGCTCCCATTCTCCTAGTGGTAGAAACTTCCTGCCTGGCGATTCCATCCAGTCTTCCCCACAGCCATGTCTAAGTTCCAGGGACCAAGGCTGTGAGGACCTGGTGCCTGCTCTGTGGGTGCTGCTGCCCCTGAAGGCATCCTGGCCACATCTTTCATCCCACTGACCCTCCATCAGTCCACAAGGCCCTGGCAGCTGGCCCTTTGGAAGCTTTCTGCTGTCCTTGAGCAGCAACCCAAGGAACGCAGAGTCTGTTGGAGGTTTCATCTATAGCCATGTCACTCTGAGCCACATGCTGTGCTGGGCCACAGAACACTCTGTGACCTCATCTGACCTCATCTGACACATGACAGCCATTTCTGTTCTGGATCTTTTGTTTCATTCAAGAGGTGAAACGCGGATGCCCTTTGTTCTATAAACCTGCAAATGTGTCCAAGGGTTCTCTCACTCTTTCCCAGGATATCCCTGACCCATGGACCTTTCTGTGGTCTCGGGAGCTAGAAGCCTGCCTCTGCTTGCTTCAATCCCCTGAGTATCCTCAGTCCTAACTTTGAAAACTCAACACCCAGCTGACTGAGAGGAGATGAGTTACGGGTCAAGTGAGCTATGATTCTATGCATATATATGAAATCTATGCATATATATGAAATCCATGAATACTTTAAAATATTATTTTGCCATGCTAATGTCACGCTCAGGGTAACTCACTTGTCTTGTCCCCATGTGGTCTAGGGGCATCTTCAATCTCGTTCCATACCTTGTCCACTGGCATCTGTTGGGTACACAGATGTGTTGGTTGAGGCCATCAGCTCACCACTTCGACCCTGAGTGGACTCACAGTCAGCTTTACATAGTGCATCTGAGGTGCATGCTGCAGTGCCAGGCGTCACCTGCTCAGCGAGAGACTGTCTCCCCAGAAGCTAGACTTCCCTCTGCTCTCCCAGACTCTGCACCAAGACATCTTTGCCCATTCTTACATTTTGGCACAGACCCGGCCTACTTAGGCCCTAAACCAAAGGACAAAAGAGTGGTACTTTCATTGTTTCAGTGGAACATTGAGGTCTGGCCCTGATGGTTTGCCCATGTATCTCTGCATCTTCTAAGAAGTAGGAAACGTGAGGACGTCACAGCGGTCACAGCAGACTGCAGTTCCGACAGTGGATCAGGGGAAATATATTTCTCTGTGTTCCTCAGTAATCTTTTAGGAAAAACTCCATCTGCCTGGAACCCCGAGGGAAGACAGCCCATCATGAGAGGAGTCTGAGAACACCTGTTGGTTAAGTCAAAAAACGAAAGTAATGGGTCCCAGACATCAAAAGGGAAAGTGGCTGATTTGGGCAACAGCTGACGATGCAGGTGGTGGTTAGAGACGGAGACAGTGCGCCCATAAAGAGCAACCCTGCGTCCTCCCAGGTTCCTTGGCTCTCACAGAGTTTCATAATGTACATATTGGAAAAGATCCCACTTGTTAAAGTATAAAGACATAAATGTAAGTGCTAAATACAAACATGTGTGTGTAGAGCGAACTAGTGTTCTGAGGGTATTTCCGTGTCCCGTAAGAACTATCATGAGAACGTGGAGCCCCAAGGAGGTCATACGGCTTTGCCTCGGGTCCCATAGGGAGTTGTTGGCTCAGGAACATGTAGCAAAATCAAAATCCTTTGGCTGCTTGTCCTGCGTTTCTCCTCCAGAAGCCTTTATGCTCAGAATTGCAACTAAGCCTGATGATGCAAGAGGATCTTTTTAAGCCGCATCTTAAAATACTTGTTTTTAATAAATTGGTATTAAAAATGCCTTGTAGAGAGAAGGAAATAGAAAACAGGATGTGGGTGAAAGAGAATATACATTACAACTCTGGAAATAGGCACGTAGAAAGAATCAGCCCGCCCATTGTTTGAAATCTAGCCTGTCCACCCCCGGGAAGGTTACACACTGGCAGGAAACAGAAAGGAGCTCCCATTTTCTCCTGCTGGTTGCTTGTGCGGGTGGTGGGGCCCTAACTTCCCTCTGGCGTCCTGACGTCCTCCCCATAAGTAGGAGTTGGAAAGGCTGATGCTGTTTCCATGCGGGCACCATTGGTGACAATGAGACCTGGCCCGTGATGACCCCCCCAGCAGCGGGGCATTAGTGCTGACCCCCTTTGTGGGCCTCGGTCCCCTTGAAGCTGCACCCATTAGCTCACGGGCATCAGCAAGGTCAGGTCAAGGTCACTGTAGTTACCTGTCTGCAGAAGAGGAAGCAGATGCAGAGTTGAAGAACCTGGGCGAAGGTCCACAGTGAGTCGAGGTACATGCCTCAGAGTCCCTCAATTCCTCAGTGGCTTCTGTCTTTTAGGGATGATGATGCCACATGAGAGTGCCAGGGAGGCAGGAGCCCTCGCTGCCCTTGGGGCACTGATGTCCTCTGCTCTATCCGTCGTGCGGTCGTGTGTACAGCACTGCACAGCCTCTGTGCTGCCCTGGTGGGCCTGGCCAGGACCAGGCTTTTAAGTCGCTCCTTCTTTCCCCGATTACTCGGCAGGTTGCATCCAGGTGCATGTTGTTCATGGTTCACACAGTTGTCTTCCATGATGTGTCCTGTCTGGATTCTTGGCCTATTTTTCCACTTGGTGGTCTGCTTTTTGCCGATTGCTTTTCTTATTGATTTCTTCATTCGTCTCGGTAATCCTTTGTGGATCTTATAGGTTGCAGATATCTTACACTAGCGGAAGGCTCATCTTTTCACCTTGTATATAGTGTCTTTCCATTTTTGTAAAAATGTAAGAATTTTTTTTTCACATTTAGATCTTTAATACCTTGGGATTTTTTTTCCCATGCAGTTAATGCGAGGGATGAAATTTGATATTGATTACATCCAGTCACCACTTTGAGTAGTTCCTTCCCCACGAGATTTCAGCATCATCTTGGCTGTGTATCAAGCGTCCATAGCTGCATGGGACCCTTAGCAGCTCCCTGTTCTGTTTCACTCCTTGATCTCTCCCTGCGCCAGGACCACACTGCCTAAATCACTACGTATGTGTAATGAGCCTTATTAGTCTTCACATTTGTCTTGGTTCTCTTAACCCTTTGCTCTCCCATAGTAGCTTTAGAATCAAATTATTCAATTTCACACACACACAAACTCACTTTTATAATTCCCATTGAAAGTGTACTAAATTAATAGATTAATTTGGAGAGAAGTGATATTTTTACAGTCTTAATCCCTAATGGAACTTGGGTTTGATCTGCTGTTGGTACATGAAGGCCAGAGCTCGTTCTGAAGAATGAGATGATGCCTGGCTTCCGTCTGGCAGTTTCCCTGTGAATGGAGAGCCCTTTCCAAATGGCCCTCCTTGACTGTACTTTGGGTACATAACAACAGATATTTTTCTCCATGGTGAGCTCAGGTGGGAAATGATTTTTCTAGTGCAATTTGTCAAGACTTTTTTTCTAGCTGAGTGATCAAATATATGTAATTAGGGAGAGGAGAACACATGAGAACGGTGCAAGGGTCACATGTGATATCACATGTGATAGCTGGACCCCCATGGTGGTTTGCAGGAGAGCGCTCACATACATCAGGGCCCAGTGAACAGGCCTCGCAGGCTGGAAACTCTGCCAGCAAGACAGGGATTCAGAATAGAACGCTCAGAAATAAGAACAGTGTCCTCAAGCCTGCTGTGTTTCACATGTCCCAGCCAATTTCTTTCCGAAGATTATTACCCTTTTTCCTCTGATAGGTACTGTCCTGTTCCTCTCAGCCTTCCTGCCATAAATACCTAAGAGAGAAATAGAAGCCATCTCTGAGTTCTGATGAGGAGGAGCGCCGATCCTTTATCCTGGAGGCTCTCATACTGTTACATGGGGATTTTTTAAAAGATGAGAGACTATTTCATTTTATCTTAGGATTTTTCAAGAAAATCAGAGAAGTGTCTATATTATGTTAAACTACAGAAACATGAACTATTATTTCTAATGGAGGGAGGGGATAAAAACTGATTGCTCATGATTCGCATCCTAGTCACTGTCACAGTAAATCATTTGTAGTTCCAGATATCATGAGAATTGTAGCAATACCTTTTCTTTGTTCAAGAAGGAATAACAAATTTGAGGTTTGGACAGCCAACGTTTTTTTAGAGGTAAAGGGAGGCAGATATTCTCAGCCTTTTTATTTTATTTTATTTTGGTAATTTTTTATTGGAGTTCAATTTGCCAACATATAGCATATCACCCAGTGCTCATCCTGTCAAGTTCCCCCCTCAGTGCCGTCACCCATTTCAGCCTTTTTAGAGTTGGAATACTGTAGCTTTTGTTAATTTGAGACATGGCATTCCCTATCCTTCCTAAAGGACTCAATAGAATATATTTATTTTTAAAGATTTTATTTATTTATTTTAGAGAGAGAAAGCATGGGCGGTGGGGCAGAGGGAGAGACAGAATCCCAAACAACCTCCCCACTGAGCGTAGAGCCTGATGTGGGGCTCGACCCCAGGACCCTGAGATCATGACCTGAGCCGAAATCAAGTGTCAGATGCTTAACTGACAGAGCCACCCAGGTACCCCAGAATATATTTATTTTTTAAATGGAAATTTTTTTTAATATTTTGCTCTGAGATTGTGAGGATTTTTTTGGGATCCTTCTGGAATAAGCCTGTGGTATCCCCAGGTGACCATGACTGCTTTGAAAGATGCATTTTATACCAAGATGGAAAACATACCCCACTGACCCTCAGAACCCACGGTGGCACTGAAAGTACAGATCCGCAAGGCCCACTCCAAGAGATTCTATAGGCATCTGTGACTATTTTCTATGCTTTTGAAACAGGCCTCTTATTCTCTCAACTTCTTTCAAGTAACATATTCCATTTTTCCACCATACTTAATCTTTCCAAGTCACAGGCTTTTATTTTTTCCTTAAACTATAAGATCCGGAAGATGATTTAAAAAGATGCAGCATCTGCTTTTAAAATCCAGTTAATTCAACAATCAGGGAAGAATAAGACAAATCTTTGATGCATAAATCCCAAAGTCATTCTTCTTTCTTGAAAAGAGAGAAAAGAATATTACAATTCTCATGGGTCTTTCTGTAAGTGGAAGTTTGGAGGGGAAAAAAAGGGGGAGAGAGAGAAGAGTTCAATTTAAAGTTAGTAAAGGAATCACTCCATATGAAACTTGTGTAGTTATATATTTCTTGGAAAGTGTATCCGGGAATATCTGGCTACTGAGGCCTACAGGAACACGGAAGGCCTAGAACACGGAAGGCCGTGTTCTAGTGGGAGCTGTGACTTTCTGTTGATAAAGAATTCTCTCTCCTTGGGTTTTGTTTATTGGAGATGGTGTTTTGGGATTGGACGTTTTTGCCCTTGACTTTAGCAGAAGCACAACTCATTTTCTCATGGATAAACACTAAGAACTGATGAGAAAAGAAACATTTATGAAAAGCTCAGCATTACATCCTCGTATATATTTCCATAACAAGGATCTGGAATGATGTTGCCTGACTAAGTTCCAGATGAATGTGTTGCAGGGTGGGAAGAGGATTTAAGTAAGAAAATCTTAAGGGGGGCCTCAGGCTATAGAAATCGGGAGGCAACCAGATTTTTCTGGGCGAGGCCTTTAGTTCTCCTAAAGAAAGATAAGCTAAATGTATAATTAAATAAAATTCATAGCACTGTAATATATGCATCAATCTCACCGAACGGAAGTTTAACAGCACAGATAAAAGTACAAGTTCCTCCTAATGACCCTTTGTTCTAATTCCATTCATCTTTCCATCAGAAACCCTTGTCATCAGTTGGGATATAACCTTCTACGCTCTTCTCTAAGAAGTATTCACATACAAATATATGTACAAAGGTATACCTAGAAGTATACAGGCTTCTTAAGTACGTATGATATTATAGTACACATAAACTGTTCTGCGACTCTCTTTTTCCACTTAATATGTCTTAGAGTTCTTTCCAGGCCTCCACCTATAGATCTGCCTCATTCTATTTTTAATGGCTACATAACCTTCCTTAATCACAGCCCACAGATGTACATATCAAGTAATTGTTTCTAATTATTCTCAATTATAGTCTCATGTATAACGACCACCCTTCCACATGCCTCTTTGAACCCAAATAAGATAATTTCTCAAAAAAAAAAAAAAAAAAAAAGATGATTTCTCAGGTAGATTCCCTAAAAAGTAAAGTCAGTGGGTCAAAGGGCCTGCACATTTATAATTTTAGTAGGTGCCTCTTTTTCATCCTCCAAATAACTTTACTAATCTGCATTTCCCCCAACTCTGACCATTACCATCAGCGCCTCAGATTATTAAGCTCTAAAATGTTTGGGATCCGTGGTGAAGGGGGAAAAAAATTATCTTGTATTTTGACTTAATGAGATTTTGTATTTAATGCTTTGTAAGTGTTGTCATATTAGTAAATTTACATGCACACACAGATGAACTCTTTGCCCATATGGTCATGTTCAGCTTCACTGTAAATATGCCTTGTTATAGCCGGAAGTCAGTACTGCCTCCAGAGCCCAATTTGAAGACAGAAGAGTTGTCTACAATGGAAACCAGCTTTGCACTAGATGCCTGGAACAAGGGGTGATTATCCCACGATGAGAGGGGTGGAAACAATGGCTTCTAGAAAATATCCTTCTTGCTGATGTAAATTGATGCCTGGAAATGTCTTTAGGAAAACAAACCCCTTTTGCACTGACCCTTTGGAAAACAAAGGAGTTGGTTTATGATGGGAGAACACTGGATGGTGTCCACGGTCCCTTTCAGCTCTGAAGTTCTATGATTCTTCTCTGAGGAGATTAGCCAGTTGCTAGGAGTAAGTGGATCCTTGAGGGAATGGGATTCAGGAGGGAGTTGGCGGTCAGCAGCATCTGCAGGTCAGGTGGACGCAAGGTTTGATGACCTTTGGGTCGCTCGAGGACACCGAATAATTGCAGGGAGAGGCATCAACAGGAGACCATCTTTCCAGGTCCACCAGTCGACCTGGAGGTTTCCTCGCCTGCCTGTAGCTCTACTCAGAAGGATGCATCTGGTCAAGCACTAGGTGACAGCACCCAGCTGATCAATGAAAATGTATCTTGAAAGAGCCAGAACAGCTCTTCTATGATGTCAGTTAAGACACATGAGAAGTGAGGCCAGCAAATTATGTCACTGAGAGCAAAATTTAGGTGAGAAGATAGTGGCGATCAGACTTTCCTGTACAGAAGAGTCATAGCATCTATTTCTTTACGCTGTCACATGATTCTCTGGCACGACTCTGAAAGACAGGAAGGACTCAGGGTGATGTTATTCTTTTTGCTTTATGGTCTCTTCCTTCAGAGTTTAATCCTGTTTGTCAAGGTTCTACTCTTAAATTCCAGATCTGCCGGGCCTGAGAGGGAGCGTGACATTTAGAAGAACGGTTTTTATAAAACAGTATCACTCTCAGGGCCCTCCCCCCTGGCCTTCTGGGTGTTGGATTCTGTAACAGTGTTGCAGCATAGAAATCTTTTTTAAAAATGCAATAAATAGTAACACACCATGTGTATGAGTAAAGAAATAAAAGAATTCTCAGTCTCGGTCTCAACTGACAAAATAAGTCTTATGCTTAATCGCATTAATTCAGACACAACTGAAAGAGACAGAATGTGTTTAAAATGGCAAGTGTTCCCTGTCACTCAATAATGTGCTTTCAGAAGATTTTTTAGTGCGCATTATCTCTGCCAGTTTCTCAGGTTTATCTGCTGAATAACTGTCTGCATCACTGACACTTTGACATCCTGGAGCTTTTATGGTTTAAGCGCTCATTTCATTACATTGTTTAGTAAATAAAATGTTCTCAGTGGGCTAAAAATAAAGGTGTGCCATGGTCTGAATTCACCCCTCCCTTGTGGTTCTATTTGAGGCACACTGAAGGGTTGGAAAGCTCAAGGAAGCTGAGATGGGCCACACAGAGCCATTGCATTGTGAGCCCAGCTGCCTCTTCACCCCAGCCCTGTTCCACTAGGTTGGGGCTAGTGAGTAAACCCAATGCTTCTCTTCGACAGGGAGATATATATATATATATATATATATATATATATATATATATATATATATATATATTTTTTTTTTTTTTTTTTTTTAAAGAAAACTGTGAGTGGCTAGCATGGTTTCTTTTGTTTCAGATGTTTAGAATTCAGCACATTCCATCAGGCGTACTCCACGTTGCTGCCAGAGAAGCTGGGCCGCCTGCTTGCCTTCTGGTGTTAGGTGCACCATCTTAAATCATTGAGCTATGCCCACACCTTTGTTTTGTTTATTATTATTTTATTTATTCATTCATTCATTCATTCATTCATTCATTCATTTTTACTATTTTAAAAGATTTTCTTGAGTAGCAGCAGGGTACGCTCACATTCAAACAATGCCAACTTCCCTCCTGCGCAGTGCTTTGCTTCTTTGGCTTTTCCTTCTCATGATAGACTTACACGGGTCGTACCTTCAGCTGTCCCTAAGCAGTGTTTTAGAAGCACATCTCATTCTGACGAGGACTGTTCTCCTATCAAAATGCTCAGGAGAGCTGCAGTATTTCCCAGGCCAAACGACTGGCCCACTTGGTTTGAGTCGTATTTAAAGCAGATCGAGGGATCCCTGGGTGGCTCAGCGGTTTAGTGCCTGCCTTCGGCCCAGGGCGTGATCCTGGAGACCCGGGATCGAGTCCCACGTCGGGCTCCCCGCATGGGACCTGCTTCTCCCTCTGCCTGTGTCTCTGCCTCCCTCTCTCTCTCTCTCTCTCTCTCTCTCTCTCTGTCTCTCATGAATAAACAAATAAAATCTTTAAAAATAAATAAATAAAGTAAAATAAAACAAGTGAAATGCTTTCTCCCTGGACCTCAGCCCCCTCCTGTCTGCACTACTCACCTTGGCGGTACTGCCTCGAGTACTCGCTGAGTACTTCCTGATGATGTGACCAATAGCTTAGGTGCCTTTCACTGAGCATCAGGCACTATTTCAAGACCTTCAGTATATTACCTCATTTATTCCCCTCACTGACCCTCTGAAGGAGGCACTGTGATTGCCCACGTTTGGCTGCGGGAGCCCGGAGAAACTAGGTAATGCATCGTGGCCCACACTGCTAGTGCTTAGCAAAACCACACCAGCCTCCTTGGCTCCGGAGCCCCTGCTCCCAGTGGCCACATGATCCCACCTCTCCTAGTTCAGCACATCTAGCCCAGATGGTCACATCTCTCCACGTCAGCTCCCAGCAACTCTCAGATAGTGTCAGCACCGGAATCAGGACACTGATTCAGAAGCCAGTGTTTTTTGCAAATCTTCTGCAGCATCTGCTTTTTGCTTTCCTTTTTCCTTGGCTACCAATTTTCCTCCGTCTGGAATCAGTATTTTAACCCTTCACCTCCATTTTCTGTGCACGCTAGCCCTTCCACACGGACACACTAGAAAACATTTCGTGTCACATACTATGTCATCAGACTCCCCCCCACCCCCCCACCCCACCCACCCCCACTGAAGAACCAGCAGTAGTAGCTTCTCTTAATCTGTAGTGTGAACACAGCCTCCTAGCATTCACCGTCCAGCTTGCTCTCATGGCATGACTTTATGAATTTCCCTCATCCCCCCCAGGGCAGGTGTTCAGGTTAAGCCAGGCAGTCGGTCTTGAATGCAGCCATTTATTCAACAGGCATGTGGTGTGTGCCTTCTGCGTGCCAGATAAGTAAACCGATGCGAGTGCCTGACTTCCAGAAACTCCATGTCCATGATGGAAATAGTTGGGTTCAACACAATGGGATGACATTCCAATATAGCATTTCTGGGAGCTTTGAGCTACCGTGGGAGAGCGTCTAAGCTCCTGGGAAAGAAGCCTGAGAAGTGGAACATTAGTTTCCCAGCCTCTACTATATGGAAAAGCCCACCAAAGGAAGCTGGAAGAGATGTCAGAAAAGCAACCTACCCTATGTGCCCTGCACGACTTTGTTTTATTCCTAGCACCTACTCTATTCTAACATGTGTTATGAGTCTATTTGTTTATTGTCTGTCTCCTTAACTAGAATGTAAGAGGACTTAACTAGAATGTAAGAACACTCCATAAAGCAAGAGTGTTGTGTTTATTCATAGATGCATCTAGAAACTGTACCAGTACATAGTAAGTTCTTGATAAATATGTGTTTAATTTTGGTCACCAGGCAAGTGGCTTTCTGGAACTGTGCTAAGAAGGGGTGTGAGGCTACTTCTTACTTCTATAGGAGGAAAAAAAGCCAGCCAGAATTTAGCAATGTCATTTATGGGCTTGAAGATCACAACCTGAGCCAAAGGCAGACGCTTAACTGAGCCACTCAGGCACCTCCCAATAATTGGATTTTTAAGTTACCCAAAGAGAGACCATACCATTAACTTCCACAGGAGGATTTCCTCCTCTCCCTACGTCCCACGGGCCTGGGTTGTGGCCTAGCAGTCTTCATCCTGACACATGTCCACCCAGGAGGGCCATTTGTGTTTTAATTTCTAAATGGGAGAGAGCAACTTCTGCAGCTCAGAATTCAGACCTGCATTGCTGAGATGGCCAGAAGGAGCCTGAGCCGCTCTGAGGCCCATTGTCAAGTGCGTCAGACCCATTGGTGCTCAGAGGCCTCAGTTTCCTCAAAGGCCTTTTAGCCTCCACCTCTCTGTTCATTCTCTGTCAGGTGACCAGTCAACATTGACTGGGTGACTTGCCTGTTGGGCTCGGTCTGATGAATATGACCAGGCATCATAGATGAGCAGGCAAGACCAGAGAGAAAATTGCCCTCGGTCCTCCTGGGTTGGGCCGCCAGCCGCCCCTGGGAATGTTGTTGCCTGTTTGGGTCTGAATTCCTGAGCCAGCTGGGTGGAGGGCTGTGGTCACCAACGAGGCAGAGCTGCCCCTCTTGGCTTTCAAGGCTGCTTTGATGTCATCAGCCAGTGACCGTGTGCTGCCATAGTTGTACGTGCCAGGGTGAGGCATATGGCATATTCTTACCAAATGTGTGCAGATCTGAGCGGTACTAGAATTACGTTAATGACACTTCTTCCTTTGGCCATTAGTACTCATATGCTTTCCCTTCTCTGTTGTTTGCCTCCCCCAGTTTTCTTTCAAGTGTACTCCCCCGCCCCGAACCCCACCCACCGTGACCCTAGCTAAATGGCTCTTGTTACACAGATTGAGTCTGATCCGTAGCCTACACTACACTGTCAACTCCTCAAGGGCAGAGGCCATATGATCCTGCACCAGTGCCTGGCACGTAGGAAGTACACATGCTGTGCATGTTTGGTGAATGACTGAATGCCTTTCCCACTTAGTGTTCCTGTGCTTGGCTTTTACTTTTTTTAATTGAAATATAATTAACATACAGAGTTTCGGGTGTACGATATAATGCTCCAGCAGTTCTATAAATTTCTCCGTGCTCATCAGGATAACTGTACTCTTGGGGCCCCTGGGTGGCTAAGTTGGCTGAGGATCTGTCTGGTTCTTGATTTCAGCTCAGGTTGTGATCTCAAGGGTGTGAGCTCAATTCCCACATGCCAGGCTCCATACTGGGTGTGGAGCCTGCTTTAGATTCTCTTTCTCCCTGTCCCTCTGCCCCTCCCCACCTCTCTAAAAAAGAAAAAAAGAAAAAAAGAAAAGTGTACTCTTAATCCCTCTTATCTGTTTCACCCATTCCCCCACCCATCTCCCCTCTAGCAACCACCAGTTTGTTCTCTATATTTAAGAGCCTGGGTTTTTTGTTTGTCTTTTTTTTCTTTGTTCATTTGTTAAATTCCACATATGAGTGAAGTCATATGGTATTTGTCTTTTCCTGATTAAATTATTTCATCTAGCATTATGCTCTCTAGGTCTATCCATGTTGCAAATGGCAAAGTTTCGTTCTTTTTTGTGGCTGAGTAATATTCCAGTGTGTGTGTGTGTGTGTGTGTGTGTGTGTGTGTATCTTCTTTATGTGTTTGTCTATGGATGGATGCCTGGGCTGCATCCATATCTTGGTGATTGGTAATAGTGCTGTAGTAAATATAGGGGCATATATATCTTTTTATGCTAGTACTTTGTCTTTTTGGGTAAATACTGAATAGCGAAATTACTGTATCATATGGTAATTCTATTTTTAATTTTTTGAGGAACTCCCATACGGTTTCCCACAGTGGCTGCACTAATTTGCATTCCCACCAACAGCGCACAAGGATTCCTTTTTTCCACAACCTCTCCAACCCTTGTTATTTCTTGTGTGTGTGTGTGTGTGTGGTTAGCCATACTTAAAGTGATATAGTTGTGTACTTTTTATAGACAGCATAACATAATCAATCACAAGATTCAGACAGACTTGGCTTTGAAACTCACCTCTGTCACTTTCTAGCCATATAACCTTGGCTAAGTCCCTTCCCTCTCTGACCCTCAGCTTCCATGTCTGTAAAATGAAGATAATACCGACTTCTCTCCGTTGCCAAGAGGATTGTTGTGCTACCTGTAGATATCTAAGCTCTAGTAATGGTCGGTGTTTGATTTCATTTCCCTTCCAGCTGGCTATATAGATTCTTTCTTCATTTTCCTCCTTTTCACCTCAAATTTGGAGGGCTGGTATTTGAATCGGTTAGGTTGAGCTTAAAAACAACCCCAGAAATCTCCGTGGCTTCAAACAACAATGGGTAGTTTCTTCTCTGGGCTTTGTGTCCACTTGTGTCTGTGGGGTCTCTGCTCAACAGCCAGGGACCTCCTCTCGACACCGCGGTCCCTGATCACTGAGGAAGGTCCCAGTGAAGATGGTCCCATCTCACTTAGGAAAGCGTGTCATCCCCCCACACTCCAGGTTCTCCAGAGGAGAGCCGGTATGCTGTTGAACACCGATGGCTACCCCAAAAAATATCTAAGGGGACCTGACTTTAAAGGACAGGGAAATCTTAAGTTACCTTGACCTAGTTTGAGAGTGAGGACTTTTGAGCAAATGAGTAAAATCAATAAGATTGTAATGGCGACTGCAAGGCCTTCTTGAGAAAACAAACTGCTTTAAGGATATTAAAGGATATTTCATGAGGAGGAGGGCCACTGAGTTGCAATCCAGTCTTAAATATTCATCACAGCAGGCAGGGAGCTCTCTGCTTGTTAGTAGATTGCTAATGAGGCCTGGTGTCAGTATGCACTTGCAGGCAATAAAAGCACATTTCTTTCCAGATAACCTGGAAGCTAAGCTTGTCATCATTTAAACTGACCTTTTTCCTAGTTATCTACTTAACTTTGGGCTATTTTATTGTGTTTATACCCTACTTTTTATCATTATCTCTCTGTTGTTTATTGGTTGCTTGCTATGGTAAAAAGGCAACATTAAAGAGTCCAGGTCCGAATTGTATGGGTTCAAACTATGGTTCTGCCATTGGCTGTGTGGCCTTGGCAAGTTATTCAACTCTCTGTACCTCGTTCTTCTCATCTGGGAAATGGGGATGATGATAG